>NW_006921604.1:21305314-21378795 GCF_000298275.1 Orycteropus afer afer
AGCACCGTCTAGTTCTTCTGGTCTCATAGTCGTACAGGCTGCAGATCGGATGTGTTCCAGTCGCTAGGAGTGATTGTTTCCATGAATTAGATGTATTCTTATAGTTCCACATATCCATGGGGTTCTGTTCACTTTCATTTCGAGTTGTTCAGACTGGCCAGTTTCTATCGTTCTGTCTCAAAGTTCATAGATTCCTTTCTTTGTCCTCTTCCTTCTGCTGTTGAAAATTCTTTGTACCTTCAATTTTTTGTTTTTTGCTAAGATTTTGTTTTTTTCCTTTGTTTCAACAGTACTTGTCATTACTTGCTGAAGCATTTCTTATGATGACTACTTTAAAATCATTGTCAGATCATTCAGAATCTGTCATCTTGATGCTGGCTATAAGTTGCTTACCATTTCTCATTCTGTTGGATACGCTGGCTGGCTTATTTTTTTTTTTTTTTTAGAAAGACACCAGTACATTCTCTGAATGAAAAAAGTTTTAAATGTTCTCAGTGTACAATTTGTCTCATTACACTTTGTGTTACAAGGATGTGACCGTTACAAATTTATTCTCTGGGTGACCATAAAGTTTTTCACACAAAAGTACATGAAGTCAAAAGAGCTTTACATGGTATCCAATTCAGGTTTGTGTTACAAGAATGGGAAAATTCTCAACTCATTCTTTAATTAAAAAAATATTTTAAACAGAAGACAAAGAGTAGTACAATGAACTCCCATGTGCCTATAACCTAGCTTCAAAAAGATATAGTTGATTCTTGGTATGAAGAGTGATTTTCAATTGAATCCTGATCATTTTGGGTGCTATGTTATTCAAGTCTGGATCTTTCTTAAATCTTGTGTTACCAGGTTTCCTCTAAAACCACTCAAGTGTATGAAAGGGGAACCCTGCCTCATTACTGCCAGGTGGGAATGAAAGCCCAGGTTTCATATTAGGCCTCCAACGATAAGACTCTGGCTGGGAAAAGGTATGGGACTTCATTACTCCATGCCATGTGGCCTCCAAGGAAACTGTGCAGATGGGGTTGTCTTGTTAATGCTGAGCAGTGAAAATGGTCAAAGCCCAAAGTCTCCAATAGGCCTTTTCTGACACCATCTGGGGTGGGTGAGAGGGGACATTACCACAAAGTAGGTGTGAAAGTCCAAGTTGCCCACTTTGTGTCTACTGTGAAGATGGGGCTGTTACCACCCAGCAGAGATTAAAGTCTCAGCTCTCCATAAGGCCTTCTACCACCCTAGCAGGTGGGCTGGGGTGCTTTGTTACAGCCTGGCGAGGCTAGAACTCTAGGCCAAATCTCTGCCTTTGCTGGCAGGGGTGGGGTACAGGGGTGCCCTTTTTCTGTGGTGTTCAAATGGAGCAGAGTTGTTATTGTTTAAAGTTTTACCTTGCTAGGCTATCTTTTTTGGTACTTTGGCTAGCGAAAGCAGGTTTTTTTTTTTTTTTTTTTTTTTTTATGTCTATACCTGTTCGTGTTTCCTGCTTGCTGGCTTCTCAATCACCCAGTCTGGGATATATGAGAAAAAATGTCATTCTTTGGGTTCCAAGGTCTCTAGCTAGTCTGCCTTCTTCTCTCCATCTTTCAGCGTCTTCTTATGTTTGTTTTATATATAATGTTCAGGGTTGTACCTTACTATCTTCTTGTTAGTTACTGTGGAGTTGATTCTGGCTCCCGTCAGCTTCACATATGCAGAGTAGAACTGCTCCCTAGGATTTTCAAGGCTGTAACCTTTTGGAACTAGATCACCAGGCCTTTCTTCTGAGGTGCCTCTGGGTGGATTCCAACTGCCAACCTTTTGGCTAGCAGTTGAGCATGTAACCATTTGCACAGTGTCACTCTTATGTTTTCCTTTCCTTGTTTCCTTAAAACTGACCTTACACTGGTTAATAAACGGTACACCCAGGTATTCTGACTACTTTGTCCTGCATCTTTCTACAACTTGGCATTAGTTTTACTTTAAATAAAATGTACAGAAAACATAAAATCCAGAAAGGATCGAAAGAGTAATATTTTAAAAAAATAGGGTTCTTGATAAATAAAAATTCCTAGCTTCTGCTTCCCACAACACAGCTACAGAGAAGAATGACCCTTGTTCTTCAACACAGCTAAGTACAAACAGGACACAGAATTTAAACACAGAGAAAATATATGCATGATAATTAGGACAAGAAGGTACTATTGCAGTCTTTTAAGGCATCACTAACCTTGAATACAGTGGTTACAGTCCTCACGGTAATTCAGTTTTTAAAACTCTGTCAAAGGTAAGAATCAATGAAAGAGAAAGTCTAGGTAAAGCACAGAAATTGAGTTAGCATACAAATCGAAGCATTAAAACTTACAACTCCTCTTCTGCAGGAAATTGCTAAGGCTTTTCCTTGGTCCCCCTATGAGCATAAAATCAATTTGTAACTCACAGTGGTGGCCTGGACAGCATTTCACTCAATATAATTTCTAGGTTGAGCACTGAGGTCAAGCTCGTGCAGAACCAAAAACCATTAACAGGGATGGCAGCTCATTCTGTGCCAGGGCCATGGCAATGCCACAGGATTCTATTTGGGGCCAGTGGGCTGGACTCAGTACTCATGAGGTTGTAGTTGAAAACCAGGACATTCAGACTCTGCTCTGTAATTTGCACCTTGGTGACCTCACCATGATTGTAACTGAAGGAAGAGCAGTTGTACCATTCTTATCCCTGCAACCAAAAGGAGTCACGTCTCAACCATGAACCAATCCCTCAGTGCAGGGGCACCATAATCTATCCACCCACCAGTCCCTTTCTAGGAAAACTTCACTTTCCTCTTGTCCATTAATGTGCTTAATTTAAAGTTCACACAATTTCCCTGGATGCATTACTCCTTTCCTTAGAGTGAGCTGGACATAGCCTTTCTTCTCCTCTCCCTAGAAAATACAAATACTTTATGAAATTCATGGAGAAGAAAGTCAAAACAATGAATCTTACAGAAGAATTTCTGGTATTAGCAGGTAATTGTTGTGTTAGCTGCCAGTGTAGGCCCACGTACAATGGAACGTACAGTCTTACGGCATCTCCATTATCAGTTGCAGATAGGACCATTGTGAGCCCCAGGGTTTTCACTGACCGATTTTAGAAAGGTCTTTTTTCCTAGTCTATCTTAGTCTAGAAGCTCCACTGAAACCTGTTCAGCATCCTAGCAACATGCAAGCTGCTGCTAGCTGACATGTGAGAGCTGTGGATGAAGTGCTTCTGCTGGGAATTAAACCAAGGTTTCCCAAATAGAGGGCAAGAACTTACCATTGAACTACCAATAGTTCTAGCAAGTAATCAGGGAAGAGAATTCTGAACTCTAGGGTGGTCAGATACTCCCAAATGACACTGCACAGCTTAGCTCCACAAAATTCCCAGCTCTCCATGTCTACGTTCCTTCTTCAGTGTTTGGGGAGACCATTAGTAATTCAAAAAATAAGTTTCTTGGGTCTGTTCCTCCCCCTTGGTCTCCTTATCAGTCAACGGTCTATCACTTCTTTTAGACCAAAATAATAGAAATGAAAAATCACCTTTGATTGTTCCTTTTTTCTGTCACACCATGTTCAACCTACTGCTAACCCTAACGGTGTTGCTCTCAGCTCTAGGTTGGCTTTAGGGGAACTTTCATATTCAAGAAACAAGACCAGAGCTTCCCTGGCTCAACCACTCTAGAGATTCTGATTTGAAAACATCCAACTGAAAAAAAAACAAAACAAAAAAACCCTAAAGTGATTCTAACGGACAAATCTAGCTTATACTATAAACAACAACACATTTTTTACTGTGTTCTGGAAGTAGGTTGTCACAGGATCTTCCATTTTCATACACAGAAAAAAGGGTGCTGCCTACTGCCTACCTTTCTGATGCCTTTAGCTCCTTAGTATGTCTTCAGGTTTTTGTCTCTATCATGCACACCCCATTTACATGGAAAATGTGTTACTTTAACTTACATTGCTATTCGCCTATTTATTAGAAAAGGAAAAGTTCTAATATAAGCTGTGGAGAAATTCTTTTAAATCAAAAGCTCTCAAAATTTTCACCCAGTGACCCTAGTGCACGATCATTTTCTATAAGCCAAATGATACTCCTTTTTCTCCTTCTGGTCTTTGTTGCCAGTGATGGACCCAACATGTTTCTAACCTGGGTAGCTCAAGATCTGAAAACTTTTCCACACAGAAATTAATATTATATGCACAGATCTGGCCCAAGTAACATGAAAATCTTTTAAAGAGCTACACATCAAACTATGTATTATATGAACATGGATACTTTCAGAACATTCTTTTAAACTAAAGTCTCCAGTATTTTTCTCAGCAATCCAATGATGCACCAAGCAAAGCAGAAAACCAATTTTTAAAACTAACAGTCCATGACTGGTTTGTTTCAATATTTTATTAAAATAGCATATTCAACCACTGTTAACCAAGAATACGTTAACTATTTTTCCCCCCAGAACACATAGCACGACACAGTAGTGATTCCAATATCCTTAATCATGGTAACCAACAGAAGTATTTCAAAGTCACGTGTGCAACTAAAAACTAGACCTTGGAAAAATTCTGAATTGAAAGAAACATAAAGCTCTCAAACAGAATTCTTTTATCAGCCTGAACAATAAATGCCAGTGCTCCATCCAACTGACAACACTGCTAGTTTTCTCTTTTCTTTATGCATAGTATAATGTCTCATTTATAAGTACCCACTTTTATAAATAAAATTGGCATTTTTTCATTCCATTTAATGTTCCTTTTCAGCTTCACAAAGAAACCAGTAAATAAAACTGTCAATGACAGTCACAACATATGCTCTCACAGCAAGATAAAAAACTTGAAAATACGCAAAGATGCATCTACCCTATTTTACATAAAAAGAGAGATTTAAAAAGTGCAAGGCAAAATCTGCAGTTTTTTGAGGGGAGTTTTTTTAGGCACATCCATTTCTTTAAAGCAAGCTTCAGAATGATATTCCAGTTTGTTCTTCATGACACCTGTTTAAGTCTTTCTTCCAAAAAAATAAAAAGGAAAACAAACGAAAATACATCCCATCAAGTGTAAAACAGGGAGTCTCCTGTCCCAGGAAGTGAGGTTTTCAGTTATGGCGTGTCCGTCCTTTTTTTATTCTTGCAGGTTTTGGTTTGGGGATGTATTGATTATTCGCTTGGTACTCAAGTTCTTTCCGGAAGTAGTGAATTGCTTTATTTAAACCTTCTTCCAGTGGGACCTATTTAAAGAGAAAGTGAGAATGAGAGACAAGGTCACAGTAATGGAAAGTCTTTCTTGAAAGAAAGTAATAGCTTGTCCTTGCAGCTTCACAACAGAAGGAAATTTAGATTGAATTGTGTCCCTCAGAACTAAGTGTTAGAATCCTAACTCTGACTCCTTGGCACATAACAACAACATACCTGTGGGTGTAATCCCATTTGGGTGCAGAGTTGGCTTTGTTATGTTAATGAGGCCTATCATAGTAGGGTGTGTCCTAAACCAATCCCTTCTGAGATATTAAATTAGGCACAGGAGGAGGCAGACAGGAGAGAAGACACACATGCTCTCTGAAGACCTCAATATACCCATCTTGAGGATGGAAGGGGCAAGATGGAGCAGGAAGCAGGCCAGTGGGGCTCAGTGACGGAGGGTGGGACCAATGCTGGCTGAGGTGGAGAGAGAGAAGCAGTCACACATCTCAGTGGTCTTGTAGGCTAAGGCATCAGATTTGATTTAAGAACCAATAGGAAGATATGAAAGGTGGTTCACTTTTCTCCTGGCCCTTGAGTCTCCCTCATATTCAAGATGGTGTTCCACCTGGGTAATTCACTAAGATTGTAAAGCATGAAAGATTAGGGTCTTAGGAAGTTTGTTCACCCCATCATTCCACCTAACCTTGAGTGGCCAGACACATCATGAGTTGTCTAGAGACAGGCAGGACCAACAGGGAATAGAGGATCTGAATGCACTCTGCCCTTGATATTGCTGTCACGGGGTTAAACCATGCATGTGATTTCATTAAAAACAGAGCCAACAGTGGACCAAAGCCATTTCCCTAGTCACAGAGAATGAGATACAAACAATACACAAAAAACTATTTAATGGCATGGAGAATACTCTGCCTGCCCTGAATGCCTGAGCCCCGCTCACTCCAGAAGGGACTCCCCAAAAGGACACAGAATATGAGTGGTGGGGAGACCATTTTCCACAGACAGCAGTAACTCAGCTTCACTTACCACAGGCTCCCATCCCAGCATAAGCTTTGCTTTCTTGATATCTGGTTTCCTTTTCTGTGGGTCATCCTGGGCTTCAGAAAGAAACTGAATTTCACTTCCACTACCTGAGTTGTTTTTTTTTAAAAAACAAAACAAAACACAAACAAACAGTGAGAGACATCACAAACATCTGGGATGTAAACTTTCCCCATCTACCAGCAAAATGAAAGTCTAGTCTATAGAGTGAATTAAGGGTACAGATTACATACATGTATATCTATCTAATGAAGCCATTTAGCCACACTAGGGACTGTTCTCCTTAAAAGTCCAGGGAACATGTCTTAACAACCAGGGCCAAGTCTCACTTGGGTGCAGGTGACTCAGGTTTATGTCTAGCTCCATGAGAACTTGGTAAGTGGGGCATATTATTCTGGCACTAGAAGCCTGAGTTTATCTTCCTGTAAAGTGAGAGGACCTGCCCTACACCACTGCCTCAAAGGGAGGAGAATATAGTCAGTGAACAAATGCAGAAGTACCCACTAGATAAAAATCCAAAGTAGATGAAAATGGCTGATGTGGTGTGTGGTCATCAGTTACATCCACAGCCCCTAATAATCACAACTCCTGGTGTTCCTGCTCTTGTGGAGTCCCCTCCTCTGGAATCTCACCTGACCTTTAACTTGTTTAATCCCAAAGAATGCAGTGGATAACGACCCTGTGCCAGTTCTGAGCCTGCACCTTGTAAGACCCAGCCACTCATGGTTCTTTTTGAGCCCTGAACCAACATGCCAGACGTCCAGCTACCCTGATGGAGAGAACACACAGACAGCCAGAGAGAGTAGCCTGCTGTCCAGTATCCCAGGTGAGCCCAGATGCCTGCTGGCCTGCCAGACCCCTAATGGCCTGTCACTTGAATGAATCCACATCTAGAGACCACTGGCAAGACCAGTGGAAGAAACTCCTAGCTAAGGTGGCCAGCCCTGATCACAAAGTCTTGACCAAATAAAAATGATTTTGTTTTAAGCCCCTGTGGTATGGGAAGGTTTGTTGTACAGCAATTAAAAGAAACATAATGGTTATCCTGTGTTCTACTTATGATTCAGATTCACATTCTCAAAATGTTAACGTGCACTGCACATGGAGGATCTGGACAAAACACAAATTCTGATTCTGCAGGCCTGGGATAGGGCCCGAGATCCTGTGTCTCTAACCTGCTCCCAGAGCAAGGTGGGGTCACTCTCTCGTACTCTCTGAAATTCTATGCTCAGCATTCACACACCAAGCAAACAAGCCAGTGTTTGGAAATCCAATCATTTTTGCCCACAATGAATGATCTAACACAGTCACTTCTCAAACATGAGGAACAAATCTACTCTTGCCACTCTACACAGACCTGCAATTATAATCATGAACAAAACCAATTCCCCATTGTCATTATCTTTCCTTTACTTAATTAAAGAATCAGAAAACAATTAAGTGTTCCTGATAAAAAGTTGTGCATTTATCCAATTCAATTAGCTTGCATTAATTACACATTTTCTAGTCAAGGTGTTATCAACTGATAGGGTAAGCGCAGGCTGGATTTCACACATGAAATGATTCATCCTACTTACCAACAAGGTTTTTAATTAACTGAGCAAATTCTAGGATCGTGTGTTCTTCTGGGTTCCCCTAAGGAAGAAAGGTTTCTGGTTATAAGTGTAATTAAAACAACAACAACAAAAACAACATTGATGTGTTAGAAGATATTGTCGCTGATATCTTAAGAAGTCACCAGACTGTCTGGCTTCCCTGCATACTTTTACTGGAGCTTCAAGTTTCACTGTGCTCTGAACTCTTCAAAATGATGTTTACTCAACCTGGCAAAATGCTAACCGTACTTATCTTTACCATTGTCCTTCAGACTAATGATCATTTTTGCAAGAATATAAGTTAATATCTAATGAGAACATACATTCACTAGTTTAATTATCAGGACAATTTCCCTGATACAACCGTAACTTCATTGGCACTTTGCATAAAAGTTTGGATATACAACATTAGCTCCTCTATGAAAGGTATTTCCTTCTTGGTGTACTATGTTGACAATTTAAATTAATGCAAACTTGCACATGTAATAGAAATGAAATACACTAATAATAAATGTTCTGAGTAAGCCAGAGTACCATACTTGATACATTTTATAAGGTGAACTTACTTTCGTTGGGCCACCACTCATCAGTTTGTTGTACTGTACTGGCTTGCATGTTAGTTACTATGATGCTGGAACCTATGCCACCAGTATTTCAAATACCAGAAGGGTCACCCATGGTCAACAGGTTTCAGTGGAGCTTCCAAACTAGGACAGACTAGGAAGAAAGGTCTGGTAATCTACTGAATTACTGAATCTGAAAATGAGCCAACAAAAATCCTATGGATCATTAGATACTGTCTGAAACTTTGACTCACTTATTTTGGACACATCATCAGGAAGGACTGACTGACTGCTAGAGGGGAGGGTCAGCAAGGGCTAGGGAAACCTTCAACAAGATGGACTGATGTGATGGCTGCAACAATGATATCAAACATATCAATGACCATGAAGATGGAACAGATTTGGCAATGTTTTGTTCTGTTACACGTAAGGTCACCATGTATCAGAGACCCTCTACAGCAATTAACAGGAACTTGTGTAGAGGATGGGGGAAGCTTTAAAGAAAAACATTTTCCCTTTTTCTTTCTACTACTGCATTATTATAGCAGTCACTGGCCCACTCCCCTTCCCAATTCTATTTCTCTTATTTGTTCCCCCACCCATCATAAAGTTTGGTTTGGCAATCATACATGTATGCATATGTTATTTGTTTATTTATTTTATTATATACTATATATTATATATCCTAAGTACTCTATTGACAATTTTCTAGTTTAGTTTTAAAGCATGAAGGTAAAAGAGGCAGAAAGAGACCTGATGACCTGTGGCTAATTATGAATTCAAAGGAAGTACCGACTAGCAACGTATAGCAGGGATAGGAATTTTTGGGGAAAGTGGCCCAATTTTTATTAGAGCTCCTGGCAGACAGAAGCTTCACATCTTAGGGAAGATGGGTTTGTAAAAGAGATGGGAGTCCTCAAATGTCCCTGTGCTAAGGCCCTCCAAAATGAGAAAAGGAGGAATGTGGTATCTAAATAAAATAGTGTGGCTGCTCAGGGAGATCACTGTAAATGTGCACCTTTTAAAGGGCATGTAGCAAAAACGCAAGGGTAATAAGGATGACACAGGCCTTTAAAATGGCAAATGCTCAAAATGAATGGAGACTTGTAAGACAAGTTTTGTTTGGTTTTTAAATTTGCATTTAAAAATAAGCTTTGTCCAATAGTCCATCAAAGCAGCACTGGGCTGATACATGCAGCCTATCATGTGGCCACGCTCCCATTAGGGAGTGACTGCTACAGGAGCCTTGTCTTCCTACCAAGTAAGAATTTCCCACCAATGCAATGACAAATGAATGACATCAAATGTGCTTAAGACTACTGGTTGCAAAGAAATGTACAAATAAAGGTTTCTGGTTGAAGTGATATGGAAGAAGTAAGCAGGCAAGGCCACATCTATGAACTTGTAAATGTTCCAACATTAGAAGCAGTAGAGATGGTCGAGGAGAAGCTCTTGAAATAGACTTCAAGGTTTAGTCACCAATTAGTTTGAGGTGAGGCAGTATTAAACAAACTCCCTATAGCACTAATGGGCTCTAGTGTTTTGCCAATGACAGAAGCAGAATATCTAGTATAGTGAAAAATACAACCCTGGACACCTCATATTTTAAGAGAGAGAAGACAGGGCCAACAGTGCAATGGAACCCCAACATGACCCGATTCCTGCCTAAAAGAGTTCGATAGAGAAAATTTGGGACAATACCCTTCAAATCCTTAGAAAGCTATCACATCACAGAAGTATTAGACTAGTTCCTAATGGGCCCTGGATGGAGAAATAGGTCAATGAGGAAGAAGTGCATAGTGTAAGACTTGAGTTCAACATAAGGAGGAACTTTCTGCCAGTCAGAATTGATCAAAGATGGAATCAAGTGTTTTGAGGAGAAGCAAGTTCACTAGCACTGAAAGTGTTCAGGCTGAATGAGAGACGGGGCAAAACAACTTTAAGATCATTTCCCAACATGGAGGTTCTGTGGCTGCAAAAGGCAATGATGAGAAAAGAAGGTACTTTGTATAGCTGAATTACAGATGCAACCATTAACTCGAAAACTTTCTTTCTTAACCACATCTATTTTCTAAAAACTCATTTAATCAAGTCTTATAAAGCTTACTTGCCCATTAAATAACGTAAGATGAAAGCATTGCATGTAAAAAACGGTGCACTTACTACCAAAAAGGGCTTTATGAGTTTATGGGCCCTTCAGATGGAGGGAGTCAGCTTAGTGTTTATGATGTTTCTCATTAATGTCTTGGAGACTTTTTTTTTTTTTTGGCATACTCCTTTTTCCTCTCTAGTATTGAGCAAACAACAAATATACACGTGCAAATAGTGCTGATGGCCAATCAAGAAAAGCCTGGTGCTCCTCAGGGTTTCATAAAGGGATCAAATGCTCACCTGTTCTGGAGAGAGTGCGAGAGGAAATAAAGTACTCACCAGGTTGACAGGGCTGCTGACATTGCTGTTCATCAGAGCCACAAGCCCATTCACGAGATCGCTGGAAAAGAAGGAAAAGCCAGCTCAAGTGCTGTCGGCTTAACACACGTTTGTGCTCTGCACCAGATGCAAGCCGTGAGTAAGTTATCCACTCTCCCAGAATAAAACAAAAAGGAAAACCCCAACTGAAAACTGAATGTCAATATAAAATCCTACAAGTTCAGATGGTGTTTATAATGCTAAAGTATTTATGGATGAGATGATATGATGCCTAGGGTTTGCTTTCTGTGGGTGAGGGTGCAGATGAAACAAGATTGAAGGTGAGTGAGAGGGGCTGATTTCTCAACTTTTGTGTATTTCTGAACTATGACAACTGTTAAGATAGAAAAACAAATTAA
Source organism: Orycteropus afer afer (assembly GCF_000298275.1). Classification (NCBI taxonomy): domain Eukaryota; kingdom Metazoa; phylum Chordata; class Mammalia; order Tubulidentata; family Orycteropodidae; genus Orycteropus; species Orycteropus afer. The sequence continues at coordinate 21,316,536 of NW_006921604.1, forward strand.
AATATGCATACACACAAAAAGATGGAGTTTATACAAGTTTCTCATTGAGGTCCATGTTTAATATGAAGCCAAGGACCTGGCCCACATGAAATCAGAAGATCAAAAATAATAAGATCCATTGAGATGAAAGAACTTCAGTACATAAGCCCCAAACTGACAAACCACAAATAAAGCCAAACAACACTGATTGTTAAAATAAACTGGAACATTACTCCCTACTTCCCTAGCCTTTAATTCACACCCCACCCCCTAAATCACCTCATATGAAACCGTTGGGGATATCTGGATGTTTCAAATGGATTGTGATTGACTGGGCCATGAGGGTGAAGATAAGTAAGCAAATTTTCGCTTACCAAGGTTTGGTTCTTATTTTCAGAAGCTTTAAAGTGTGGCTCTGTTAAAAAAAAGTTACTTCGTAAAAATGACACCTCACTGCTACACGCAAACATTTTCTCTATTGTCTATTTTAATCAGCTCTGTTTCTTCAAAAACTTCAAAATGTCTCTCCTGGTGATCCAAATGAAATAAAGCTGAAAATGTCTCCCTCCTCCTCCAACCATCATTACCAGAGAGGAGCAGGTTATTATGGGTTATAATAAACTTTCAAAAGACAACCTGTGATGATTTTGGTTTCCTTCTAATTAAAAAACCAAAAAACTTTTGGAGGGGTATTTAGTAAACAAACTCTCTGTCTTGTCATTGGGAACAAATGAGTCCTTTATATGAACATGCTCACAGTGTTCTCTTCTCACACATCAAGCACAAATGCATGTAACTGCTGGCCCTTGATGGTTTTTCTTTTCTAGAAACTGGCAAAAAGTCACTTCATCACTATGGCAGTGATCATTAAGTCCCAATACATTCTCTTATGGCATGTGTCTGTGTATTATCCATAAAAAGACATTAAAAGCTGCCATTCCGTAGCATTCGTAACATTTTTTAATATTGAAACTAGAAGGAATTGACATTAAATTGGAAGATGACTGACTCTTATGAAGTCATTTCCATTGGGGGAGGACAGTGGGGGCAAGTTGGGCATCTTTTAGATAATAAACTGGCAACTTTTAAGGTCAAAATTGTATTAGATTACACTCATTTAACCTGAAGCTCTTGAAAAGTGTCATTTTGACAAAGTGACTTTTGAAAAACAAAACAAAACACAGCATGCCTTTCTTATGCAAATGAGGACATAACCTGACCGTGAAAATATCAAAGAGAGTCATGCCGACATGTCAATGCATATGATCACCCAGACTTCAGAAACCTGGAAATGCCGTATTAAGGCAGGCATGGATTTTGGCAAGTATTCATTTTGTAGTTGCTAACTACAAATTCAGACATATTTGTGCATTTTCACTGTGAAGTAAAAGATGCTCAGTTTCTAAAAAATAGGGTTATTAAAAACAGCAAAACTTTGGTAAAGTAATTATCTCAGTTAACTCTTGACTAACGCTGTATACTGGGAGAGTATCCAGGACCTGAGTTTGGTAAAATATTGATGCCTCATTATTTCAAACTCCATGAACATGAAACTCACATGAGAATATCATCAGCATGGGCAGAACACATAACTTTGCATTATTAATGAAAACGGGGTTTTCTAAGAGGATTATTAACAGTATCTCTTGTGCAACTACTTGAGCTCTCTTCCTGTGGTTTGTTTTTGTGTGTGTGTGATGTGGTTGTGCCTGTGAACTGTACCACTAAAGCAGGCCTGCTACTGTGGGCACGTTGTGTCCTGAGCTGGGAGAACGCTCGGCAACTTCAATGATACTGAAGTTTTAAAATAATTTAAGTTTCAAAATCTTTTAATCACTAGCACCAAAAAGCAACTAAAGCTATTTTTCAAAAAACTGTATTTGATGCCTTTGAAGTAAGAGTAAGAACTGATTCAAAGTAGCTTCCCTACTATTATACGAATTTTCATTAGGATGTTGGTGGTGTTGACATTAGAAAAACTTGGGGGGGCATTGATAAATGTAGTTCAAGGCATCTCAGTGTAAATGAAGACTGCAAGACTGCCTACAAAAAGTACATGGATTACAGGTGGGTGAAGTAGGGTGGATGAAAGCATATTATTATGAAAAGATGGTACTCAATACACAGATGTCCCATTAATATAGTCCAGTACAGAAACACATCACGATAATCACAACTTTCTCAAAGCACATGGTCCTGCATTAAGTGCTTTGAAGTATAAGTGAGGTCTGAAGGAAAAAAACAATCCCAGAGGAGGATCGGGGCCATATGCTGGTTAAATCATTCTTAGAATACTGTTTTCCTATGTGAGCAAAGAAGTGGGCTAGTTATATTACACTTCTGGGCTTTTGGCCTTGCTTCATGATAATGATAAAAACAACAACAACAACAACAGCAAAAAACCCCACCAAACTCACTGCTGTCAAATCAGATCTGACTCACAGTGAGGTTTTAGTTTGGTATCATTATGGAAGTAGATTGCCCAATCTTCCGAGGAGTGGCTGGTAGATTTGAACCACCAGCTTTCTGGTTAGCAGTTGAATGCCTTAGGCTCCATACCACCAGAGCTTCCAAGATAATGAGAGGTAGGAAGAAAAAGCACTGACCATTATATATATTTACTCACACCTTAAAAAAAAAAAAAACACTAAAAGTGAAGTGTAAGAATATTTTCAAGAAGAATTAACAGTACTTATTTTTGTTCCTTTTTTTTTTTTTTTTTTCTTACCAGTGGCTTCATTTCTCAAAGGGACTTCCATCCAGAGCCCTCACAAATCAGATGTAAGTATATAAAGTTGTTTTGCTTGAACAGGGCAAATGGAGGTGGTGGTGGGGGTCTTCCCAGACCTGTACCCCCTTATCTACTACTCATCCTTACAGTGTTCCCAGGATGTCTCTCAGACACCAAGAGCAGCATTTCCCAATTGATGGGAACTCCAGGGTATTTGTATTAAAGAGTGAAAACATATGGTACCAAAATACAGAATCGGATCTTACAGTGATTTAGGGCACCAAAAACATTCACAGAATTTATAATAACCAGGCAATACTAGAAAGTACTTTGCTATATCCAACTGTTTATATGCTGTATTTCTCAGAACCCAAACTACATTTAAAATTACTTCCCAAATGAATTGATCCACACAATAGTAGCATTTTAAGTATTTCCAAGAAAACAATAAAAATCACCAAACTTTAAAAAAGTTCTTCAAATATATTTTAATCTGCATTTAGTTGCAACACAAAGCATGACGATTTTGAACGTTCTATCTTACCCCAATATCCTTAATGAGGGCAACCTCATCCACCTCAGAAAGCCATGTTTGAAACAGGTCAGATATGGGATTTGTAGGTTTGCTGGGTACTTAAGGTCATCTCTTAAATCTGCTTGTTCTAAAATCACTCAAGTCACCCTCAGAGCTGAGCATATTTACCTATGAAACACTAGGTGGCAGTAAGAGATAAGCTATGAGTCTTTGGAAGCTGGACCACGAACTGCTATAACTAACCTGGCTTTAGTATATGGATATGAATGTAAGTTTTCACGGTTAAACAGCGATCTACAAGAGCTTTTCCATCTGATGATGATGACTGACTTTTAAGCAAACCAAATTACTAGTCATAAAAACAATAAATTAACTGATAAAACAGAAATTAGGCTGTTAAGTCTATGGACTTCTGTCTCCAAATCACTGCTCAGGCTAAGTTAACATCCATCAGGGTGTGCATAACACCATACAGACAGAGCAAATGTGTCTTACCTCACGTACTGGAATGCTCTCGTCTGAGATCCAGATCCATATACCTAGAAGGAAACTAAAAGTTAGGTCTCCTAAAAAAAAAATAACACACATACCATTTACCAGAAAACAGAGCTTCTTAAAATTCCAGGGAGAAAGACTGATCTCAAAATTGATATTCAAAGGTGAGCTGGTGCTGACTGGAAGGGTCTTGATGTACAACTCACTCTTTGTACTTCAAAATTATGCCCTAACAGTGAGAAGGTGGAAGAAGTATCTAGTAAATGTGTATGTGCATGTGAAGTCCTCTCTCAAATACACTGTCTGAAAGAATGGCTTATATTAGAATCTTAGTGTCAGGCATTACATCAGATTCCGGGGAATGTGATTCTAGAGTCTAGTTAGGGTGACAGACTCACATACAAATAGTAATCAATACACTTAACCAGGGGTTCTCAACTCTGGCTGCTCATGAGAACCAGCTGGGTGCTCAGCTCTGGACAATTCCATACAATCTCTGGAGATGGGGTCCAGGCATTTTTCTCTATTTTTAAATCTAGCTTGCCAAGTGATTCTAACCTGCAACCAAGGTTGAAAACCACCACAAGAAATTCTGGCTCTAAAAGAAAGAGGTGGCAGGAAGTAGGGCGTGGCCACACAATCTACTTAGTGCCCACTCTATGTTTCCATACCTCCATGTCTTCTTCATTCATGCTTTTTCCTCTGCCTGCTATAAGTTCATTCATTTGCTTTTCCTCCTAGCAAAATGTTACTCATCTTTTAAGGACCAGCTCAAATGTCACCTCCTTGTAAAGCTGATTCGCCAAGGAGAAAATGAACTGCTGGCCTCAGTGCTCAAGTCCTTTCCTCATCTTCTACCCTATATCACTCATGCCCATCTTTCCCCACCCCTGGCCTGAGCTTTCTGAGGACAGACCTGTGTCTGACTCATCTTGGCGGTACTGGTGCCCAGCACAGTGCCTGAACAAACACCTTGTAGATTCTGTAGTTGAGACCACTTAATGAGAACAAAGAAACTGAAACAGCAGGATCCTCTGAGAGACTGCTAACCCTAGTTAGAGTGAACAGACACATTAGAAGTCTCTCTTGCTTGTGACAGAAAGAAGGTAGCTGTGAAGAGAGACTGCTTTCTAAATCTCATTTTAACAATTTTGGCCTCTCCTCTCACTGGTCACTTGCCAGCAAAGAGGAGTCAGTAGTCAGCTATGGACAGCACCTGGCCCATAGGCTTTATCTCCCAACACAGCTTCCGAGAGATCATCCTACCGGATGTGAGAAGAGTAAGAAGGAAAGCATGCCTCCCATATCCTGAATGATTTTTTCTCCCACAACAGCTGAAGGCTTACAAGGCTGTTTTTGCTCTTTTCATAATTACATATATATGCCAACTGCATAGGTAAATTGGTGCTACCTATTTAGATTGTACTCTTAAGGGGAAGGCCACACAATGAGAAGGGGGCGGGGAATACACATTTATGGTGGTTTCCGTCTTTAAGACATAGAAAGGAACCTGCAGCAGCAAATCTCAGGAAAGGAGAATTGAGAAAAGATGTAGGTGGCCTCTCAGAAACAGACCTGCATTTTCTCAAAAGTTCTGTCTGAATCCAATTCTTCAGCCTCACTGAAACTGATGATACATTTGGGCAAGGCAGAAAGCAAGCAATAGGTCTGATCAAATAAAAGACAGACTTCAATCATACCACATTGCCAGTTCTAGCATTCTAGAAATCCACTCTCCATCCTGGTGGTACACTCTAAATTTAACTCTTTATTTTTTAACAATTTTATTTTAGAGATAAGGTCACTAAAGGTCAGTAGAGTGACTTACACCCCACCGAGTAAAACCAATCTTGACTCCCAGTTCAGTATTCTCTTCCCTACCCCACTGCATCCATTATTACAGAACTGCTTGCAGTTCTGCTTGCCAACTATGGCTTGCAAGCTGGCACTGGCTGTTGTCCTATTTCACAATCCTGCGGGTACCAGATTTAGGCAGGACTCTTTAATTCAAGCTACAGAACTCCCTAGTGGGCTTCATGGATAGGCCTGTGGTGTGCTGCTATCCTTCTGTTCATGTGCATATGTACTTGTCATTCTTGAGTTTGCTCAGTCAACACTGAAGGTGTACAGACATACCTCCGTGTATTTTATATGCATCTTCCAGCCATATTCAGTTAGGCTTACTGGCAATAAGGGGTCTCCTGGTATGTTCTGGAATGCTCAGACAACTTATTGCATATGCAGAGTACTAACAGTATTCGACAACGTCAGCAGAAGGCCTGGTCTTCAGTCCAATCTAAAGCTCAGCAGGACCCCTCAGCATTGCACCATTTCACAGAGCCGAGTTCACATGAGAAAAGCCAACAGCAACTTTTCGTCCCACTTCAACCTGCTGATCTCCTAGTACTGGAAGGAAACAACCCAGGACCTTGACTGGGATTGGCTGAGCGGGGCTGTCAAAAAATCCTGGCAAGCACTGGTCAATGAAATGAAAAAGGGAATTGTAATGTAGACACTCAGTAGCCTGAATTTCACTAATTCCAAAGGGAGATTTAGAGTTACAAACTGCAAAGTCCAAAAAGGCTACTAAAGACCAAAATAACCTGCATTTGTTGTGTACTACCCATGGCTACCTCATTCACAGTGCCTTCAGGTGGGACAGTCACAGTCAGGAGGTCAGGACGTCTTTAGAGACTGAAATGCAGGCACAACTCTCTCACATGACTCCTTCAGGGCCCTCTTCCCTCAGGATGCACCCAACCTAGCTGGCACTATCTTGGAGGTGTCCTCAAGGCTTGGAAAGTTGGGAGCACTGCCACAGATACCACACACGTGTGAGGAAACCCAACCTACTCTCCTAAGGTCCAATGATAAAAGCCCTCTGGTAGCCCCTCTCCTCCAGTCATCCGTGTGCTAAATTTCTACTGAAGATCTGCTTGATGTCCCTGTGGCAACTCGGTTAGGGGAAAGGGTAGTCCCCATCACAGGAGGAGACAATGGGGAAAGGGAACTCGTTTTGCCCAGGGCTGTGGCAGGAATATGCAGATCCATGGACTGCCAGTGCACAACTGCCAGGGGCTTTGCTTATGATGCAGCCTATGAAGGCATGCTCCAGGGTTTGCATTTAGTTAAGGTGCAACATGAATGGTGCCCCCTGGTGTTGGGTACCAAGGACTCTTCCTCCCTGGAATCCTTAGAAAGTGATGTTGGATTTTAGTTTCTATAGTTTCCAAAAATAAAACAAAACTCACTGCCATCGAGTCAGATCCGACTCATAGCTACCCTCCTTGGGTTTCCGAGGCGGTATCACTATGGAAGTAGACTGCCTGCCCAGTCTTCCCTCTGAGAAGTGGCTGGTGGGTTTGAACCACCAGCCTTCTGGTTAGCAGTCAAGTGCCTTAGCCTATATATACCACTAAAAAGGAGCCCCGGTAGTGTGGTGGTTCAAGCCATCAGCTGCTAACTGAAAGGTCTGCACTTGGAAACCACCAGCTACTCCACAAGAGAAAGATGAGGCAGTTTGCTTCTGTAAAGATTTACAACCTTGGAAACCCTGTGGAGAGGTTCTACTCTGTCTTACAGGGTTGATAAGAGTCAGAAGAGACTCACCGGCAGTGGGTTTGGTTTGGTTTTTGAAGATACAACAGTATTAAGAATGGTTATCATACCAACTTTGAATTGGCCTTAAAAGAATGGTTTCTTCAAAATCTCTCTTTGGGAAAAAACAGCAAGGTTTTCAAAAAGAGAGAGACCTGGATTCAAACCCCAGGTCTGCTACATCCTGGCTGGCCCTGGACAGCTTCATCTCAATGCAGTTGTTTTCTCATTTATCAACTGGAATAAATTACAATAATATGGCAAACAGAATTAAACCCTACTGTGAATGTGTGTGCACGTGTGTATATTTTAACCCAATAAATAAGCTTCATCTGAACCATACTCATTTATTTTTTAAATCTACTAAAAGGGAACAAAATATTTTCTGAGCTGCTATTTCATTCAACTTAAATAAAATAAAACTTCAGTGTATGACTTACTGAGTCAAGGAATATACTGCAAGTTTGCTAACAGGTATCTGATATGGCAGGGACTCAAGAGGCTAAGATGTGCCAAAAGAATTAGCTTTGCTAGGGGCTAAGACAACAAAGGGCTTCTGAAAAAGCAGCTGGAACGTAAGAGAACCTTAACCCAGTTTGGAAAAGGAAAGCCCACATACTGAGCCGTTTCCAGTGACCACAAAAGAGATCGTTAGTGTTATAAATTATATGTTAGAAAAACAGGAGAAAAGGAAAAAAAAAAAAAGAAAAAAGACAGACATCTCTTTATTTCTCTTCTTAAAAAAACAAAGTAATCTCCAAGGTGGGCAGGGTTGGGAGAGTCATGAAGTATGATCCTTCCCACAAGACTCCTCTAGACAATCATCTGGGAAAAGCTTACAAAAGAAAGAAATAGTCATTCTATTCTCAGAAATGGATAAAAAGGTTAGCAATTTCATCAAATTATTGATGGGAAAATATTCTGTGAGATAAAAGGAGAAGAAAACACATTCTAAAGGCTTCCCTAGGGACTTGTCCCTCCTTCCACCAGAGGTGTCTAGAAAAGACTAAACTACAGCATGTTTTGGAATTATTGCACTCATAGATGGCACCAGTGATCTTTTTACTTCTATCACTGGCACAGAAGCTTGCCTGGCATGAAGACAACACATTAATTATGACTCTCTGCCAATAATACATTTATTCTTGTGGCAGGCCAGGGGACTTGCTCTCCTACCTACCACTAGGGCCCTGGCTATTGCCAAGGCTGTAATAAATCAAGAAGTTCTTAGAAGCTTTTAACAGTTTACAAACAAAGCAGCTCTGATCTCATGATGTAAGGAAGTGTTACTGAGTACAGCAGCTAAAAAAAGCAGCAGGGATATCACTGAGGATGAGAAAATCTCAACAAAGCAACTAGATTGGGGGGGATCTCAGTTCTCCAGAACCTTGTTGTTGTTATGTGCCGTCAAGTCGGACCCGACTCATAGCGACCCCTCCTTGGGTTTCCGAGGGAGTATCACTACGGAAGTAGATTTTGCCCATCTTCCTTCCGAGGAGTGGCTGGTGGGTTTGAACTGCCAGACTTCTGGTTAGAAGTCAAGTGCCTTAGGCACTATGCTACCAGAGCTCCCTTCAGAACCTCAGGACCCCAAAAAGCCAGCAAAAGGGAAACATGGAATGATAGTACATAACACTTCGTAAGTAACAGTAGGGAGCTCTGGTGGCACAGTGCCTAAGGCATTTGACTGCTAACCAGAAGGCAGGCAGTTCAAACCCATCAGCCCCTCCTCAGAAGGAAGACCAGGCAATCTACTTCTGTAGATACACTGCCTCGGAAACCCAAGGGGTTTCTATGAGCCATAATCAACTTGATGGCAGTGAGTTTGGTTTGGTTTGGTTTTTTTGAACTAATAGTAAGCTTTCTGAACAAAATTCACTGAGTCATTTGTACTCATCATAAAGAAAAGCAGCCACTCATAAATGCAATTATTAATTCAATCACCATTCAGCAACGAATACAACAAATCACTGATGTCAAAATGTTTACACTCTAGCAGAGATTAGGGGATTAAAAATTGATACTTCAGTTAGTGATAAGTACAATGAAAATAAAAAGCAGGGTTAGGAGCGGTAAGAGTGATGGGTGGGTGCTATTAGATATAGAATGGTCAAGAAAGACTAATGAGATGATGACTGAGCAGGAAACTGAGAAAAGTGAAGAACTAAGCATTGAGAGAGAGAGAGGGTGCTGGTGCTCCAGTGGTGGAATTCTCGCCTTCCATGTGGGAGACCCAAGTTCGATTCCTGGCCAATGAATCTCGTATACAGCTGCTACCTGTCTGTCAGTGGAGGCTTGGGTGTTGCTATGATGCTGAAGAGGTTTCAGTGATACGTCCAGACTAAGAAGGCTTGCTGATCTACTTCCAAAAAATCAGTCAATAAAAACTCTATGGATCACAACATTCTGATACCATGTGTGCAGTGTAATCAAGAGTCAGGGCCAACTTGATGGCAACTAACTACAACTATAAGCCTTGAGAGCATCAGGAAGCACGGCATGGTGCTGTATGGGATGGGTCTGAGGAGAAGGCAGGGGCAGGTGGGCTTGGGTAGAGGGTGGCAGTAGGCGGGGTGGGAGTTTATGGACAGAACAGTGAGAATTGGATTATATCCTGAATAAGACAAAAAAATGATATTCAAGTTTTTAATTTCTGTTTAAAAGAATCATTCTGGGTGCAGAGCTGAAAATATGCTTAGTAGAGAGTATAAGACCCCTGTGGTATGCAGTGAAGAATTAACCTCTTACCCAAAGACAGGTCTGGCCTTTACCCTTGTGTTTCGAGAGGTGATCTACAAGACTTAAAGACTTTGCCACATCATCTAATAACATGATGATTTATGTTTGGGGTTTTGGACCACACAGTATCCACTCTTACCTCCATAGAAGATGGAGACTAAAGTCAGTCATGCAAGTGGTCAATCACATCTATGTGATCACACATCTATGCTGTCACACACATCATTGTCAGGAGGGGTTAATTGGCTTGTGACTCTATGGGCAGAGGATCACTGGAAGCTCATGGGGCCCCTCATGGGCCCTGCCCCATGTGCCGCTTCCCTTGTTGTTGTTGTCATGTGCCGTCAAGTCCGCCCTGACTCATAGCGACCCCTCCTTGGGTTTCCGAGGCAGTATCACTACGGAAGTAGGATTGCCTAACCTTCCTTCTGAGGAGTCGCTGGTGGGTTTGAACTGCCAGCCTTCTGCCGCTTCCCTTGGGTAATTTTAATCCATAGCCACGTGTTATGGTGGGCGACCAGAACAGGTAAGGAGGGTGGGGAACAGTCCCCAGGCGACATGGAGCAGCAGCAGACAGGGCTGGTGGCCAGCCGGAATGGGTAAAGGGAAGCCAAGGAAGTGAGCAGAGTGGCTGGAACATCTAAAGGAGACAAACTTGTCTTTCGGTTTGTCATACTGTGGTGGCTTGCGTGTTGCTGTGAGGCTGGAGGGTATGCCAGCAGCGCTGCACATGGTGGACTGGTTTCAGTGGAGCTTCCAGACTCACAGACTCGGAAGAAGGAAGAGGACATTCATTTCTCAAAGAACTGGCCAGTGAAAACCTTATGAATAGTAGTGAAACACTGTCCAATATATTACTAGAAATTTTTATGAGTAGCCCTGAAACACTGTCCAATACATATGCTTGGCAAAGTGGAGGGACAATGAAAAGGGGAAGGCCCTCGATGAGATGGACTGACACAGTGGCTGCAACACTGGGCTCAGGTATAGCAAGGGTCATGGAGCTGGCACAGGACCGGGCAGTGTTTTGTTCTGCTGTACATGAGTTCGCTATGAGTCAGAGACAACTCGACAGCACCTAACAACAACAACATGTGTTATAATAAACCACAACCATGAGTGTTAACACTTTTAGTGAGTTCTTTTAGCGAGTTCTGTAGGTCCTTCTACAAAGTAATTCCTTATTGAAAGTGAGGATGGCCTTGGGAACTCCCAACTTCCAACTAGTGTCAGAAGTGAGGGAAGTCTTGTGGACTGCTCCCTCTAATTTCACAGAAGACTAGGCTAATAAACAAGAGAAGTTGAGACCAAAGCAGCAGTGGTAAGAAGGGGCCAGATTCTGGAGCTATTTAGAAAGCAAAGCCTAAATCTGCAGGTGAATCAGATATGTGGTATGTGTAAGAGAGGAGCCAAATTTGGTAACAAAGCATTTGTCCTAAGGCACTGAAAAATGGAGTTACTACTTACTGGGAGGTGAAGGACAAGAACAGCCTGTTGGGGTATAGGAAACCTAGAGCTGGGATTTGAATTCACATTCCTCCTATAAAATGTGTCTTGCCCTGGGGGAGCCCCACCATTTTGTAACATAGTAAGCTTTTTGTTTTAATTGGTAGCAGAGTGGCCAACACATACAAAAACCAATAAACACACTGAGAACAGTGGTTAACCTTTCAAGACTGAATGATATTCTGTTTTGAAATTTTGTTGATACCATGTGTTTTCAGTAATGGAAGGCATGTTGAAATCAAGTGGAAAAATATGATTTTGATACAATTATGTGGGACACATATGTCCTAAGTGGACTCTAGTGGAAGGATTGGTAGAGTGAGGCCTGTTGCTTCAAATTCATGCAGATATACAGGTCCTCGTCAGGTGGTAGCACATATTACAACTGGGATAGCAGCTTCCCAAGAAAACTGGGAGGCTGAAAATATTGGTGGGCATTTTATGTCCCACGGGTCATTAAAAGCTTAAGACTGTGGACAGTGGGGCCAGGCTGCCAGTGTTCAAAAATAAGCAAACAACTTTTTGGCCATGTTTCCTTGGGAAATTTATTTAACCTCTGTGCTAAATTTAACCAGTATCTTCATCTGTAAAATGAGGGTAATATTACCTATATCCCTGAGATCTGTTGTTGTTGTTATGTGCCGTCGAGTCGGACCCGACTCATAGTGACCCCTCCTTGGGTTACGAGGCAGTATCACTATGGAAGTAGATTGCCCTATCTTCCTTCCGAGGAGTGGCTGCTGGGTTTGAACCGCCAGCCTTGTGGTTAACAGTCAAGTGCCCAAGCAGTATGCCACCAGAGCTCCCTGAGATCTGTCAGATGATTAAAACCAAACCATAAATCAAACTCACTGCCATTGAGTCGACTGTGACTTACAGTGACCCCTCCTTGGGTTTCCAAGGCGGTATTTCTGCGGAAGTAGATTGCCCAACCTTCTTTCCAAGGAGTGGTGGTGGGATTAAACCACCAGCCTTCTGGTTAGCAGTCAAGTGGCTTAGGTACTACACCACCAGTAAAATACAAAGACCAGTGCTTGGTATATACTAAACCATCTTTATCTAGATAAATGATGTTGTTGTTGTTGTTATGTGCCATTGAGTCGGCCCCGACTCATAGTGACCCCCTCCTTGGGTTTCCAAGGCGGTATCACTACGGAAGTAGATTGCCCAATCTTCCTTCCGAGGAGTGGCTAGTGGGCTTGAACCGCCAGGCTTCTGGTTAACAGTCAAGTGCCTTAGGCACTACCCTGTCAGAGCTCCTATCTAGATAAATAGGTAAATAATAAATAGATAGATGATAGATTTTTAAAAAACAAAGCAGTTGCCATTGAATTGATTTAGACTTATAGCGACCCATGTGTCAGAACAGAACTGTGTTACATAGGTTTTTTTTTTTTTTTTTTGCTTGGATCATATATTTATTGTGCCTGTATCTTTTTTTTAAAAAATGCATTTTATTGAAATATAATTTATGTACAGTGAAATACACAAAACTAAAGTGACATGGGTCAATGCATTTTTTTTTTTTTTGCAGTGTTCCCTCCCCACCCTGGCACCCAACAAAGAAAGTTTCCCTCCATATATAAACCTTTCCTTGATCCTCCACAACAATGAACTGATACTATATTTGTCCTTCTGTGATTGACTTATTTCACTCACCATAATGTCCTCGAAGTTGATCCTTATTATGCGGTATTTTGCAGACTCTACATTATTCTTTAGTGTTGCAAAGCATTCCAGTATGTGTATGTACCATAGTTTGGTCATCCACTCTTCCGCTGGTGGGCACATAGGTTGTTTCCATCTTTTTGCTATTGTAAATAGTGCTGTGATGAACATGAGCATGCATGTATCTGTTCCTATCCTGACTCTCACCTCTCTAGGATATATACTAGGATAGTAATGGGATTGCTGGGTCAAATGGTATCTCCAATTCCAACTTTCTAAGGAATTGCCATATTGCTTTCCACACTGGTTGTATCACTTCACATACAAGCAATGTATGAGAGTCCTAATCTCTCCACATCCCCACCAGCATTTGTTATTTTCTGTCTCATTGAACCTTGCCATCAGTGCTGGGTGAGATAGTATATCTCATTATTGTTTTGATTTACATGCCTCTGATGGCCAATGATTGTGAGAATCTTTTCATGTATTAGCTGACCACCTGAATATCCTCCTTGGTGAAGTGTCTATTCATGTCTTCTGCCCATTTTTCAATTGGATTGTTAATTCTTTTGGTATTGAGGCGCTGGAGTTTTCCATCAATCTTAGAGATAAGTCCCTTGCCAGATATGTAATTATCAGCAAATATGAATTTGTTGCTCATTTTTGTCATGTGCTTTTTCATTGTGTCGATTTCTTTGTTCCATATAATTTTCTATGCTGAGCTCGTTTTGTTTGTGAATTATGTTATCACTTCCTTCATTGCTATTGTTTTAGTATTTGCTGAATATTTATGCTGGTCCTCTTTTTTATTTTGATGTGAAGGTTTATCATTTTTCTTTGAAGTTATCCTGTGATTTACAGTTTTCTTCCCAAGTGTAGAATAGTCCGTTCTATCTTGTAGTTGTCTTGACTTCCCTACCAGCTAGAACTTCTGTAACAACACAGACTTTTTCTCCTTTTTTTGGTTTGTAGTTGTCCTCATTTGTCGGTTGGTATCTCTGGGTCCCTGTTTACAATCTTGTAGGCTTATTTACTTTGGATACTTCCATAGCTGGGTTGGTTTCTGGGTTATATCATCATGTGTGTTAATGATAGTTGCTGTTGGTTGTTGTTGCTTCTCTGTCCAAAGAGCTTCCTTTAGCATCTCTTATAAGGTTGGTCTGGTTTGAACAAATTCCCTTAATTTCTGCGTATCTGGAAATGTCCTAAATTCACCATCATATTTGAGGGACAATTTTGCTGGCTACATAATTCTTGGTTGGAAATTTTTCTCCTTCAGGATTTTATATATACCATCCTACTGTCTTCTCGCCTGCATGGTTTCTGTTGAGAAATCTGAGCTTAGTCTTATTGGTTGCCCCTTGTAGGTAACTTTTCGTTTTTCCCATGCTGCTCTCATGATTCTTTGTCTTTGGTTTTGGTGAGTTTGATGATAATATGTCTTGGTGTTTTTCTTTTGGGGTCTATCCTGTTTGGGGTTCATTGGACTCCCTGAATGGATATATTCTCATCTTTCATCATTATCAGGGAAGTTCTCCTCCAACAAATATTGGACAATTTTCTCAGTGGTTTTATTTTTCTCTTCCTGTTCTGGAGTTCCAATGACATGTAGGTTACTCCTTTTGATGGTATCCCACATGAACCTTAGGCTTTCTTCATTTTGTTTGGATCTTTTTTCTGATTGATCCCTTTCCAAAGAAGTCTTCAGGTATTTGTCTTCAATCTCATTAATTCTGTCTTCCATTGCATCAATTCTACTCCTTTGCCCTTTCAATGTGTTATCTATTTCTGACAATTTAGTATTATCTTCTGGATTTCTGTCTGTAGATTTAGAATCATTTCTAATTTTTCATTTATTTTGTCATTTTGTTTTTGTATTGTCTGTCGAAATTGTTCTAGGGTTTTCTCTGTGTTTTCCTTGATCCCTCTCTCAATTTGTTGAAGACACCTAAATATAATTCTTTTGAATTCCTTATCAGGGAGTTCCAATGCTGCGTCTTCCTCAGGGATATGTTTTGGATCTGTATCCTGGTCCCTTGTTTCTCCTGCTTTATCTTACTTCTTTGTGTGGACTGTGATGCTTTGTTGTCTCTGCGGCATCGTGACGTTTTTGTGTTTATATTTAATTGGTGATTATATGTTGGAGTGACTTGCCCACAATTTTTGTTTTCTTTGTTATGTTATCTATACAGGCAGGGTACTGTGCTGTGCTCCTCTACTCAATAGTTGACAGCACTTATACACTCACCACCTGTCTCCTTTCCTGTTGTCAGCCTCTCCTATGTCCTTGCCTACCCTGGCAAACACAGTCTGTTCTTAGGAACCTGGAATCCAAATGAGAATGCTGTCACTTTAAAATCCAAAATGGCCACCACCTGTAAACATTCAAAATGGCTGTGCCCTCAGTCACTTTAAATATCTAAAATGGCTGCCACGTGTAAACAATCAAAATGGCTATGCCTTCCAGACAGTAGGAAGTCCACAACTCAGGTTGTCTCCCTCCTTAGTCACAGGCCACCAGAGCAGTTGTCTCTGCAGCCTTTGGTGACCAGGCCTGATCTTTAGGTCAATTCTCAGGTCCCAACCCCACTTAGAAATATTCAGGCTGTTGGTCTTGTCAGAGTAGCTGACAATCTGCAGCTCCGACCATCTCTGTACTCACTGTTTTCATTCAGATTTTTCCACTAGTTGGTCCCTAATCCACTTCTGTATAGTTCCTTTCAAAGTTTAGGGCTCCAGGATTATCTTCTATATCTCTGTCAATTGATTTTTCTTTTCTTCGTTGAAGAGGGTCTATGTCACTTGTCTGTCTATTCCTGCATCTTACCGGAAGTCCTTTCCCATAGGGTTTTCAATGGCTGATTTTTCAGAAGCAGAGCTCCAGAGTTTTCTTCTGAGGTGCCTCTGGTGTTCTCAACTTGCTAACCTTCTGCTCAACAGCTTGCCATGTGTACTACTCAGGGACTCCAAATAGAGAGAGATACAGACAGGTAGATAAACAGAGATAAATAGATGTAACCTTTTTCCCCTCTAGAATTTGCTCAGTTGATAAGCAAACCATTACGCAGACAGCCTCAAAAGTAACAGATGCTTTTCAAGTCTGGATAACCACCACAGTGACCTTCATAAGACTTTAGAGGCAACAGATTCAAAGAACAAAAAAGCTGAGGCAGATAAGTAGGAAGCAGAATAGGAAAGCCAAAAGGAAACAGAAGCAGAGATAGAAAGGAGGAAAAGAATGAGGATTCAGGAAAACTGAAGAAAACCAGTCACAATTATCAGTAACCCCAGCCTTTAAGCACACCAAGGGTACTCATCATCCCTAAGAAGGGAAGAGAGCTCTGCTTTGTCCCACAGCCAAAGGGGGAGATGAGCGTGTGTATAGAATGAATAACTTATTTGTAGCCTTAAAGACAGTGAGGGCCTCTCAGGGGCTGCAAGGTCTGAAGGCAGGTGATCAGAATCAGCACAGGTTATAGCATGTGTTCTCAGTCGTCCCTGCACATTAGAACCACTAGCCCTAGACCACCCGCATCAGAATCTCTACATTGGGCTCTGGAAGTTTCTCCAAGGTTGAGAAAAACTGGCAAAGGAAGGAGTGCTTATCAACATTGCCAAGACCTGACCCAAATTCATCTCCATTTCCTTCTGACGTTGTGGTTCTTCTCGGCAATCTGAGAGACACTGAGTAAAGATATACTCCGGCTATAGCTAGCATGCCAAGACAGAGTTGGGAAAGTTCTTTGCAGGCAGGCTCCTGAAGATAGGCCTTGAGGAACCAGCAACGTGGACAAAGTCTGCAGCTAGCTGTCCTAGGATATCGTTGGGCTCAGTAGAGGCAAGGTGACTCAAGTTATCTCATCTGGAAGATACAGATACACCTCCTCTTGATTCTATCCAACCCACCTTCCCTCCCCTTCACTAAGGAGCTTAATCAGGGCTAGTGGCACACACATAAACACACATGCACAAAATAGTAACTTCAGAAACGCTATATTTCCTGAATTAAGATTTTCTCATTTTTAGGCTGAGTCCAAATTTGGGCTGCAAAATGAACCTAAGAAGACTCAACATGCCTACTGATTCAGGTACGCACCGTGAGTGGCTCCCCCTGAAGCGCTTGCAGGATGAAGTTGCTGACAACCCGCCCGTCATTCATATGCATGCGTGGCCCAAAGGTGTTGAATATTCTTGCCACTCGCACCTCAACTCCTTCCTGAAACAAAACAGAAAAAAACTGTAAGTTGTGTTTCATTTCATAAGCTGCATTTATGCTCTTTGCATTTCCAGTGCCCTGCACATAAAATGTGTTATAAAATGTTCTGCTTTTCATTCCAGAATGAAAATGGATTTTTGTTGTTGTTGTTGTAGTTATTCTGACTATGGTACAGCTTACTAGGAGCTCTGGTAGCATAGTGCCTAAGGCATCTGACTGCTAACCAGAAGGCTGGCAGTTCAAACCCACCAGCCACTCCTCGGAAGGAAGGCTGGGCAATTTATTTCCATAGTGATACCACCTCAGAAACCCAAGGAAGGGTTGCTATGAGTTGGAGCCGAATTGACAGCACATAACAACAACAACACTGTAAATAAAGTTAGAGTCCATACAACTCATTGCTGGCAAGTTGATTCTGATTCATGGCAACCCCATGTGTTTCAGAGTAGAACTGCACTCCATTTCAGTTTTAAGTGTTGCAATCTTACGTAAAGGACTCCTGGTGGCACAGTGGTTAACCTAACCAAAAGACGTCTGCCTCTGTAAGCATTGCATACAGCCTTGGAAACCCAATGGGGCAGTTCTATTGTTCTATGGGGTTGCTATGAGTCAGAATTGACTCAGTGGCAATGGCTTTGGTTTTAAGTGTTAGAATCTTATAAAAGTAGATCAGCAGGTCTTTATTCTGTGGTGCCACTGGGTGGTTTGAACTGCTAACTTTTCAATTAGTAGCTGAGAGCAAATCATTTGCACCACCCAGGGACTCCACAAAATTATGCCCAAGAAAGCAAAATGGATCCCACATCTCACTACTGAAAGGTCACTACCATTAACATTATGATAGAAAACTTTGGAGATGGTTAAATAGTACGGGGTGTGGGGGGGGGAATGTGTTTTACATATTTATCTTCAGTAAATATCTATTTTCCCAAATGGGATCATGCTATGTTTACCCTTTTATAATCTTTCTCACATAGTATTTGTACCAATTTATCATTCAAGAGAAATTTAAATGTCAGTGAATGTTGGATAGTTGCCAAGAAGAAAAACAAGAACTTGGGAAAAACCAAAACCAAACCCACTGCCACTGAGTCGATTCCAACTCACAGCAACCCCCACTGGGTTTCCAAGGCTATCAATCTTTATAGAAGCAGACTGCCTCACCTTTCTTCTGTGGAGCTGCTGGTGGGTACGAACCACTGATCTCCTGGTTAGCAGTCAACTGCCTTAACCACTATACCACAAAAGCACCTTCTTTGTATCTTGGGAAAAGAAGGGCATAAAACAAAGGTTCTTAAAAGAGTTATAATGAGTCTTATTATTTTTGCTAGCTGCCATCAAGTCAGCCCCCAACTCACAGCAACCCTATGCACAATGAAATGAAATGCTGCCCAGTTCTGAGCCATCCCCATGACTGGTTGTATATCAGATCTTTGTGATCTATGGGGCTCTCCCTGGTGGATTTTCAGATGTAGATCTCTATGCCTTTCTCCCTAGTCTGTCTTAGTCTGGAAGCTCCTCTGAAACTTGTTCAGCAACGTACCAACACACAAGCTCCAGTGACAAACAGGTGGCAGCTGTGCACGAGGTGCACTGGCTGGAACTGAACCTGAGTCTCATTGCATGGAAGGTGAGAATTCTGCCACTGAACTACCAATGTCCCTATTATATTGAATATCAAACTAAAAAAACCCCACAAAACTTATTGCCATAGAATTGAATCTGACTCATGACGACCCTGTAGAACAGAGTAGAACTGCCTCAAAGGGTTCCAAGGCTGAAATCCTGACTGAAGCAGACTGCTACATCTTTCTTCTGTGTAATAGCTTATGGGTTCAAATTGTCAACCTTTTGGTTAGCAGCTGAGTGTTTAATGACTGTCCCACCTGGGCTCCTTTCACACCCTCACCCCAATCTGTTACTTGTAGCCTTCCTTAATCCTGCCTCCAAAATCCAGAATATCCTTGGTGTCACCACTGCCACTACTAGGTCCAAGCTGCCATCATTCTGGCCAGATTCACAAAGCCTGAGCTCTCCACTACCTCCTTTAATTCTGCATCTACAGCATAAGAGCCAGAGCAATCTTTTAAACATTTAATTGGATTCCTCCAATCTTCTGCTCAAAATCCTTCAAGTGTCTTAGTACAAAGACTGAAAATTCCTAAATAAACCTGATAAGGCCCTGCCCACCAACCCATCCTCACTTCCCACTGCTGCCCTTGCTCACTACGCGCCAGTCACAGTGGCCTCTGTCCACTTCTCAAGCATCACTCTCTTCATCCTCCCACCTGCCATACAACATCCTTCTTCTACTCACTCCTCAGCCTTCAGCTCTCCACTTAAACACCATGTATTCCACGTAAATACTGTGTGTTCACATAATGTGCAAAGGATTAGCCCCTTGCTAATTAGCCTCATGGTGACCCTGAAGGGTAGGGCTCTTGCTTTAAAAAAAAAAAAAAAAAAAAGTGTGTGTGTGTGTATGTAAGTATACATAATCAAAAATAGACTATTCCAACAATTTCTACACATACAATTCAGGGACGCTGATTATATTGTGCTACCATTCTTGCTATTTTTTTTTTTTTCTCAAAAATTTGTATTGTGATTTGGGCCAAAGTTTACAGAGCAAATTCATTTTCCATACAGTATTTCATAGAGTTTGTTCCATGACATTGACTGCAATTACCCACGATGTAAAGCTCTCTTCCCACTCCCTTCCTGTACTTACTTCTTTTCTGTGTACTTCCCTCCCATTCACTCCTGTCCCATAAGTATCTCCCTATGCAAACACTGCCTTCCTATTCTCCTATGATTGATTGCTCTAGGGAGTGTATCTACCTGATGTAAATGTTCACCCCCATATGCCTGTCTATTGTTTGGTTGGAAGCCACAGGAGTGAGTTCAGTTCCAGACCTGAAGGGTAACTAGGGGCCATAGTTTCAGGGTTCTCACCAGGCTCTATCAGACCAGTAAACCTGGTCTTTTTTTTTTTTTTTTTTAAATGATTTTGAGTTTTATTCCACATTGTTCTCCCACTCTATCCAGGATCTCCTGCACTGATTCCTTTCCAAGTGGTTGAGAGTGGTAGCTGGGCACCATCTAGTTCTTCTGGTCTTATGGTCATACAGGTGGGAGGATCGCATGGTCTACTAGTCTCTTGGACTAGTTGTTTCTGTGCATCCTTGGTTTTCTTCATTCTTCTTTGCTCTGGATGAGAGATGCAATGCTGCTCCTAGATGGCTGCTTGCAAGCTTTTAAGACCTCTGTCACTACTCACCAAAGTAGGATGTAGAACAATGTTTATGTGTAGAATGTTATGCCAATTGAGCTTGATGTCCCCTGTGACCACAGTCCTGAGCCCACAGGTCCAACTACTTACTCCCTCAGGGTAGCTGGCTGTGGCCAAGAAGCCACCACAACCTTGCCCCTTATTAGCTCCACTACACACCTGGACATTCTTACAGCACATACAAATATGCAGGTAGAAACACTGTCTACCAACCCTGTGCATGGTCACAGGCACACTCTGCCTTTCCTAGACGTACCTGATCATTCAGCCTGTCCACCCATAGATCAAGGCTTGCCATCACTGACAACATAGTACTATATATACAAAAGGATTCATCTTTGTTGTCTGTACCTCCTGTGTACCTCTCTGTATCTTCCTTTTCTTCAATGCCACCAAGGTGATCACTGACTTTTGGCACACTGCCCTTCCCTTCATCCAAATCAATACTTGTCTCTATCTGTCTAGCAGTGTTCTCTCCCCTTCCCTCCCCTCCCCCCTCCTGGTAATCAACAAAGAAAGCTTCCTTCTATATATAAACCTCTCCTTGACTTTTTACAATAGTGAACAAATACAGTATTTGTCTTTCTGTGATTGACTTGTATCACTCAGTATAATGTCCTCCAAGTTCATCCACGTTATGCAGTGTTTCACAGATTCTACATTATTCTTTAGTGTTGCATAGTATTCCATTGTATGTATGTACCATAGTTTGCTTATCCATTCTTCTGCTGATGGGCACTTAGGCTGTTTCCATCTCTTTGATATTGTGAATAGTGCTCACATGAACATGGGTGTGCATCTATGTGTTCTTGTTCTGGCTCTCACTTCTTTAGGATATATACCTAGTAATGGGATTGCTGGATCAAATGGTGTTCTAATTCCAACTTTTATGGAATTGCCATACTGATTTCCATAGTGGTTATATCATTTGACAGTCCCACCAGCAGTGTACAGATTCCTATCGCTATCCTTTTCTAAGTTATTCCTTCACCATTATTATCTTAAACTCACTACCCCAAAAACTTCCATTCAACCTTGGAGAGGCAGTTGTCAATTTTATCTCACATAGATATTCTTTAAAAGAGCACAATGTTCAGAGCAGAGGTACTTAATCAAATGTGTGTCTGGCTGCCTCCATAAACAAGCATCCTCCTTTGCCATGAGATCAGAGGAAACAGATGGTGCCTGGCTACCATTACTGAACACTTTGATCAAAGATTCTAAAGAAAAATCTTGACCCAAGAAAAACATGGAACAGAATTTCAAATCCTGGCTTTTCTTTAACCCTTGCCCACAGGAGCAGGCAAGGTGCCTGGCATATATGGTTGGAGGAGTTCAAACATCATGCCCTAGAATGAATAAAGGAAGGAGGAAGGGAGAGTGCCAAAACCTTGGTGTCATTGGGCATGTGGATAACACACCCACCAGCCTCCTATCACCTTTCCACTCCTCTATTGTTTCGGGGTTAGCCCATCCCTTTTTCCTAATGTGTTTTCTGGCATTGCTTCTCATGCCTTTGGACTACTGCATTGCTGCTTCATTTCTTTCCTCTTGTCTGCTGATTATGGCTAACTGTTCAAGCTCACGTCAGGGGTGCTCCCAGCCTCATTTAGCTTAAATTTGCATCTAGGTCAGAAGCTGGTTCTTGGTATGGCACACCAAGACATGTCACTGTCAGTTGTGAGGTTGTTGCAACTAACTCATTACTAATTATGGTTAAAACTATCACCAATGTTTATAAACAATGTTTTAAAAAATTAGAATATATTCAAGGACTTCCTGTACTTCACTCTCTCTGTGTGCTGGGAATGTAATACACCCCAGGGTGTGTGCATGGGAGCCAGCTCAACACATGAACATTGCCTCTTTTGGGACCCTCTGTTTCTCTAGCCCTGTCTACTCTAGTCCTCAGCTAATACGGCTTATTTAGTATAGTATTTCTCAACCAGTTAGGAGCCCTGGTGGTGTAGTGCCTAAGGCATCTGACTGGTAACCAGAAGGCTGGCGGTCAAAAGCTACCAGCCATTCCACAGAAGGAAGACTGAACAATCTACTTCCGTAAAGATTTATCACCTCAGAAACCCAATGGAGGTTGCTATGCATTGGAATCGACTCAATGGCAGTGAGTTTTCTTTTTTTTTTGGTCATAGAGAGTTAACAAGTGCCTTGGTGGCACAGGCTTAAGCGCTTGGCTGCTAACTTACAGGTCAGCAGTTCAAACCTACTAGTTGCTTCATGAGAGAAAGATGCAGCAGTCCGTTTCTGTAAAGATCACAGTCTTGGAAATCCTATGGGGCAGTTCTACTCTGCCCTATATGGTTGCTATGAGTCTGAATCAACTTGATAGCAACAGGCTTAGAGCGAGTTTAAGGGAAGAGTTACTAGTGTTTCAAGGTCCCACGCTGACTCTTGTAGTGGCTGCAGCCATCCAACCAGCCACCTCTGGCCACAAGCAGCCTCATCTATTTCCCCTGTGTGTTAGTTAAACACAAGCAGTCTCTACTTGCACCGTGATATGAAAAACCCTGGGAAGCACGGATGTAGTGGGATAGTTAACTTTTAGAAACCAGAGTGCTATATTTAGCTAACTTCTCCTAGTAATACAGTATAATGCTTTCTTAGGACTAAAATATGAGGTATTAATTCTAAGTCCAGAAATAAAATGACTCCTTTTTCTACTGAACTAATAAGCAGAGAATACTTAGATGTAGGAGGAAGGAGATTAAAGATGTTGATCTCAGATAGAAAATAACTCAAAAAGTATCCAATTGCATTTTATTGATAAAATGAAGAAAGAATAACAAGTGGATGAATATAGCTTTGTTCTAGGAAGAGATTAGAAAAACCTCAGTAAACTTACAATAATCAAACCAGTGTACCTGGCAGGGAGAAAGCTCACTGGACTACACAGTTTGAACAGAGCAAATATTTTTATCCTTGTGACCTTCTCTTTCTTCAGCAATGTCCTAGAACACAGTCTTGTTAAAAGCTGAGCTCTGCAGACAATGCACCTAAATGAGTTGCTTTTGTTTTTATTTTTCAGTTTGGATTCCTAACAAGAAATACAGGACAATTCCTTTGGACTGGTGCAGCAGGAACAATGGCAATGACACTTTTCCAAGAACTCAAGACCCGTTGACACCAGGAAGATTAGTTACATATTAAATTCACACTCTTTTGGAAGAAATGAAATGTCAATACAAGGGTCCCTAGTGGGAAGAGAGCTGTTACATTGTGGGGCTTGCAATTAATGTCATGAAACAAAATGTGTGTGAGCTATTAGATGGAAAACAAATTTGCTCTGTAAACTTTCACCCAAATCACAAAAAGAAAGAGAGAAAACCCAACAGTCATTTAAGTTAAGACTTGTTCTCCTCTCATGTGCTAGTATCTTCAGGACTTTGTGTCCTGATCTGTCTCTTTATATATACTGTAAAGAAACCCTTCACCTTGAAACAACAGCTACCCCTGTTCAACACGTACAGCATGTTGGGCACCAGGCACTCAGCACCTCTAATCCTCACAGTGGGTCCTGAGACAGGGGAGTAAACTGTCAGTGAGTACACGGACAAGGGGTGCTTATGGTGGCAGCTCTTTCATTACCCACGCCTTGGAGGATTATTCTCCATCTCAGACTCAAGGAAAGGTCCAGGGTCCAATCCCAACTCTTCCCAACCGGGAAGGGAAGAGCCAGGATGAAAACCCAAGAAGTGCGCACTGTTGGGACAATACATCAGAGGACTCCTCCTCTGAATGGCCAACAAGTAAACCCATAAATGAAACTCCTGATTCATATTCAAAGCCCCATCTGCATGTGACGGATCCCTGCTGACTACCACTCTGGTATAAGTTTCTCATCATGGGTGACATCAGGGCCTCTGAATACACAAGGCAGTAATTCAGAAAACTAACTGCTGAATCATTCATAATAATGACTGGTTTCACTTTTGTGTTCTGTGGTTCTGTCCCTTGTGGTGAACCATGAATCATTTACATATGACTCTAAGCAAAAAGTTTCTATCAATGAGGACAGGGGCAGCTTCTGCAAGTGTAGCTAAATCAGCCAAAAAAAAAAAAAAGAGTTTTAAGAAAGGATGGATACTTTTTCTCCAAATAGGGAGAGTAGATAGAACCACACAAAGTTAACTACCCCATGAATTACAACATCAGTGGCATTAGTGGGCATGGACTGGAGAAGGCACTGCAATTCCTGGAGGGTTCTAGTCTCAGTTCTGTCATCACAAGCACTATGTTGCTGGGGAAGTCACTTAGGTTTTCTAAGACTTTAAATCTTTATCTTTAAAATGGGGATAATAATCCTCAATCTGCTTACATCATCGGAATTCAAAGAAAATATGTAAAATTGCTTTGACAACTGTTATCATTATTGTGTATCTCCAAATGATGGTTCTACTCCAAGCAGGAATTTACCCCTGAACTCTTCCTCATTCATTGATAAGTTACTATATTGTGATATAATGGTCACTATACATGGAATATCTCAGACGTATTTCCATCAGGCACCTAGGGCTGCAGGAGACAGAAATGCAGTTTCTGGAATCAATTTATAATAGGCTTTTTGAACAGAAACCACATTGTAACAATGTACAACCCAAGATGGTAAGCTGGAATCAGAACACCTCCTTTTCTCATTTGCAGCCGGCACAAGAGGGGTGAGGGGCTAGGTACATATGTCCTGAGACATGGAGCTGATGAACAGCAAGCCTGGACTTACTGGCAAGCAGTGATCCAAGCGGTATGGTGGAGGGACAAGGGATTCCTCCTTTTCCGCCAGAGACAGAAATGTTACCAAAAGTCAAAACCAAACCCACTGCCATCGAGTCAATTCTGGCTCATAGCGACCCTGTAAGACAATGTAACTGCTTTAGAGTTCCCAAGGCTGTAAATCTTTACAGGAGAAGAGTGCCATCTTTCTCCTGCAGAGCAGCTGGTGAGTTCAAACTACCAACCTTTGGGTTACCAGCCAAACATTTAACCATTGTGCCATCAGGGCTCCTAGAAATGTTACTGGGAGTGAGTAAATGGATTCTTCCTCTAAATTTCTCTTTAAAAATGCAATCATTCATTAGAAAGTGTTCTATCAAGCCATTAAACATCACACTACGTATGTTCCCTGTTTTCACTGACAGAAGGTGTTAGAGGAGAAAACAGAAGGATTGCATAGGGAGAGGGTGTGCTCATCAGAGAAAGGGGCCTGAACTTAGGAAAGAACCATCCCATTCACCATGCCGCTTATAGCCATGTCCTGAAGGAGATATGGGGCACATTTAACTGTAGGGAACGGAAGAAACAACAATGTCACAGAAGCCTTTAAGGAAGTGCTCATAGGTGCAGCAGCTCACTGCTCCGTGATGCTTCCATATCTTCCTTATGCCTCGAAAGAACACGCACACCCCTAGTTATGGGACAGGCTAAAGCAACAGGATCAGGAGGACCTGACAGTGGAACCAGCTAATTCCCCTATGGTCTCTTATAAACATATCCGGATGGGGTTTGCTCCCTCCCTAGAGATAAGGCTGGGGCCATTATAGAAAGCAGAGCTCACTTCACTGAAGCAAGATTGTTGAAGGTGCTAAAAAGTTCAAATTCATTCTGGATGATAGTAGAGGGAAAAGGCCTCAGGGCTCAGGAGGCTGGAATGTCTGGGTGAATCTAGTCTCAGTTCTGTCACTCAATAGCTCTCTGTTTCCAGGAAGGCACTTAAGTTATCTAAGATGTAGTAAGATCCCAATCTTTGAAACAGGGACTTTAATATCCATTCTGACTTTAATATCCATTGTGCCTACATTACAAGAATTCAAAGAAAATATGTGAAATTACTTTTAAAACTGGTATGTATTTGCCTGGCAATCATCCTGAACAGGCTTGCTTTAATATTAACATTCTTTTTTCACAACCACAAATGTTTATAATTGCATGACAATGGAATTTTTTTTTAAAGAGTATTTTATTATGTTTTAAGTCAAAGTATACACAGTAAATTACTTTCCCATGTAATAATTTTTATACAAGTTGTTCCACGACTTTGGTTACAATTTCACAATGTGTCGGCACTCTCATTATTTCCATTCTGTTTGTCCTATTTCCATTGATCTAGCATCCTTGGCCCTCCTTGCCTTCTGGATCTTTGCTTCTGGGTAAATGTTGACCATCTGATCTCATATATAGATCATTGTTTAAGAGAGCATATTACTCATGGATGAGCCAACATTCTTGAGTGTTTATTATACAACACGCTATGCTACGCTTGCGCTTACTACAAGGTCAGGAGGGAGCAAATAATTACTCTCACCAATTTCTAGGTTGACAAGTGGGGCTTAGAGAGCATGTACACACAGCCAGTGAGTGGCAGAGGCAAGGCACAAACCCAGTATTAGGTGGGTCCAGGGGGGTCACAGGTCTAGATCACTAGAGAGCAAATCATACCCACCAAACACTGGACTCGTTAAATGCTCAGCTTTTCTCTAGCAGCTCCGTGGGAGAAAGGACCTGGCCATCTGTTCCCATAAAGATTACAGCCTAGGAAACAGTGTCACGAGGGGTTAAAATCAACTCAGTGACACCTAACAACAGCTGCTTGCTGAATATTTTCATTTCACTGCAGTCAAATATACATCGTAAAAAAAAAATTGCTGTTTCAACCAGTCTTAATTAAGTGCACAGTGAAAGTAATCATATTGCTGAATGTTTTCTTGAACTGAATTATACATACCAATATGTGATATTTTTTAAAATATTTTGATGCTAAAAAAATAAAACAAAACATACCCTTAAAACCACCAGACTAGATGATTTCTGAGTTGTTTTTTCTTTTCAGCTGTGCCAGCTATGGTTTTATGAACCATGGTCTGTTTTGCAGACCCAACCCAGTTAGTGGGTCACAGAGCCCTGAGAGTCAAGACTCATATGTGGGCTGTGAACTCATATGCACACCAAGCGCAGACCACTGACCATATAAGGTTCCACATTTATAAAACCACTGTGTCCAAATGCATGTAGAAGCAGCTATTTAATTCATCTCTGAAAAGTTCAAACTACTCATGAAAGATGCTATGCCCTTTGATCCTAGCATTAGTCTTATTCCATCCACTGGGAGAAAACAAAACAGGGCTTCTCTTTATGTAAGGGATATTTTCAAAAACATGTACGTGAAGCAGAGTCTTCTGGGTTATCAAATTCTATTTTCAATATACTGTTTAATCCTTTAAAAGTAACCAGAAAGGAATTCTTCATAAAAGAGAATAATGTATATACATAGATTATTCATACTTTTCTATTCAGCTTGTTTATATGTTGGGTTTATTCAGAGTAAAATACACCTATGTGCTATATGGAGACTTGACAATAAAATTTTTATATTTAAGAGGGATGTGGCACAGTGCCTAAGGCATCTGACTGTTAACCAGGAGGATGGCAGTTCAAACCCACCAGCCACTTCTTGAATGGAAGACTGGGCAATCTATTTCCGTAGAGATACCACCTCGGAAACCCAAGGACAGGTCACTGTAAGTCGGATTCAACTTGACAGCAGTGAGAGTTTGAATGTCATTATCAATAAAAAATAAGAACTTTAGTTATTAAATCAATTAAAAAAAAAACAAAAAAAAAAACAGCCCAAAGGCATACTTTTCCACTGGTTTACTCCTCTTTCTGAATTTTTTTTTTTTCTTTCCCATTTGCCCTCAGACAGCATAAATCGCAATACCTCAAGTTTTTAATTTTCTTCTGATACATGTTCTCTTGGAAGGCTACACATTAGAAGTATAAACCGACATTGCCACAATGCAGTTCCCTGTTGATTCTCACCACTCTATCAGCAATTCATAATTTTAGAACAACTCTGCCATGGACATGTATTCTGGGTACAGTCACACTATGGTGAATGCTTTAAAGAAATACAAATTCCCTTAGAATCACATATATCAGCCCCAAGTCTTCTTGCTCAGCCCTGCTTCCTTACCTTACAGTGACCCACTTCAGACCCGTTCTGAACAGTGCTGCCAGGACAGGTAGTAAAGGGGAAAGAATATGGCACTGCAGGTAGCCCACCTCAGGTTCAAGCCCTACTTAAGGCTGAGCAGCTGGAAACAAGTTTTGGAGCCCATTCTTCCATGTAAAATGGGGCTAACCACACCCTTCCTCAAAGATGGCTACAGGATGAGGTGAGGTGAAGCAGACCGAGTCCCTAATAGAGGGCATAGCACAGCCATCAATTCCTGCTCCTTTCTAATACCTCCTACAAGTGCAGAGTATCCTCAATTAAATATGTCACCTCAAGACAACGGCCCATCTGGGACAAGTACATCAACTACGCATCCTGCAAGGCACTATGCTCAACCATGGGATCTCTAAGAGTTACAGTCACTGAATTAGTGACTGTAAAAGAGGCGGGGTTTTAAACCAGTTCGAACCAGCTCAGTCATGGTCGATGAAGCAAAACCAGAAGGGACCCAAACTCAAAAAATTTGAGTGGATCATAATGACAGCCAGTCGAAGCCCTGGAATGGGAGACCTGAAAGAGGTGTAGTGAGCTCCTTCAGGAGCCTGATGCGGGAGACTGGATTACTGGTAAAATTGCAGAGAGCAACAAAAATTCAAAGCAGTTTGGTCAGCAACTATCTTTGAGCCGAGCATCACTGTTTTGCATTCTGTGGGCAAGAAATTTGGTTGCTATGCAACATGTATGTTGCCTTAAGAGGGAGATAACGTTTCTAGAAGGGCTGCAACTGTAATTTATCCTGCCTTGGTAATTGCTCTAGTTCACTCAAACTTTAAAAATTTGGGTTTATTCCAGTGTTGCTTCCTCGACCATAACTGTACCTGGTTAAACCAGTCCAAAGCTTTGAAGAGAATTAAGAAGCAGCAAAACCATAGCTCCAGAAAATAAGCTGCTTTGTAGTCCAAGGCCTAAAGAGGACCGATGATTTTCCCCAGGACAGGCTGCTGTCCAGAGGGCCAACCCAATGGGGGCAGCAGGTGTCTGATTGATGTTTGCTGGCAGTTAAAATAAAATGCTGAATAAAACAATCACTTTCATGTCTTAAATGTTTTCATCCTTCACAACTTAATGTGGTGGCTTTTATTTTTTTTTTTCATTTCCCCACTTACCCTTATTTCTGGTGGGATATGGGTTAATAAATTTTCTTTCTCTTTGGTTATCCATGTTTTCTTTTAACCTGGTAAGTTAACTTGCCATGTCGCTGTTTCTGTTAGGTGCTGTTGAGCTGATTCCAATTCACAGTGACCCAATGTACAGCGGAATGAAACAATGCCCCTGTCCTGCTGCTCCATGCTCACAATCATTGCTGTGCTTGAGCCCATCGTTGCAGCCACTGTGTCAGTCCATCTCATTGAGGGCCTTCCCCTTTTTCTCTGCTCCTCCACTTTACCAAGCACGACATCCTTCTTCAGGGACCGGTCTTTTCTGACTGTATGACCAAAGCAGGTGAGACAAAGTCTTCCCATTCTCACTTCCAAGGACCATTCTGGCTGTACTTCTTCCAGGATAGATTTGTTCATTCTGGTAGTCCATGGTATTTTCATTATTCTTCACTAAGACTGCAATTCAAAGGCATCAACGCTTCATCAGTCTTCCTTATTCATTGTCCAGCTTTCACATGCATATGAGGCGACTGAAAATACCATGGCTTGGGTTAGGTGCACCTTAGTTTTCAAAGTGACATCTTTGTTCTTCAACCTTTAAAGAGGTCTTTTGCACCAGATCTGCCCAGTGCAATATGATGTCTTGACACAGCAAGAACTAAAGCCTCTCTCAATACCTGGAACCTATTACTATATCATCAGATTTTTTTCCTTAGCACTGATCCACACAAAAGAGGAAACAAGTAATCAGGTATAAGTTTTAGAGCCACAGTCTTGTGACACCATGGCTCTCTGTGTAAGAGAACACAATACTTTTAACATAAATAGGGCACAGAAGGTAGGAACCTCATCCTGTGATCTTTTTAGAAGCCACT
Organism: Orycteropus afer afer; assembly: GCF_000298275.1. Lineage (NCBI taxonomy): Eukaryota > Metazoa > Chordata > Mammalia > Tubulidentata > Orycteropodidae > Orycteropus > Orycteropus afer. The sequence goes on from NW_006921604.1 coordinate 21,347,292, forward strand.
TAGAACTTAGGCAAGCTCTGGTGCTGTAGTGGTTACGGCATTTGGCTGCTAATGAAGAGATCGGTGGTTCGAACTTACCAGCCACTCTGCAGAAGAAAGATGAGGAAATCAGCTTCTGTAAATATTTACAGCCTTGGAAACCCAACCAACAAGGGTCACTGTGAATCAGAATTGACTCGATGGCAGTGGTTTAGATTTTTTTGGTTAGAACTTAAGCAAGGCAATAATGGACTTCACCTAGCCCCAAGGCTTTCAACCAGGTTCACTCTCATCAAGAGACTCCAACCTCCAGTGCCTGCTGCCAAAGCCACCAGAATCAGACAGCACTCAGTCATCCCTATGATTAGGGGCACAGTACTCCCTGATTTAATGGCCATGTGGGGACAGATGAGGGCACTATAGGTTCAAATAGCTACATCACACCTGCTTGCAAGTCCAGATGAGCCACAATGACACCATCACAGCAAAGTTTACCAGGTAATAGAAAACCCAAGAGACTCAGTAAAAATTTTACTGGAACTAACTAAGAGATTTTGCACAGTGGCAGGACACAAGATCAACATCCAAAAATCAAGTGGATTCCTCTACACTAGCAAAGAGATTACTGAAAAAGAAATAAGGAAATCAATACCATTTACAATAGCTACCAAAAAAATATTTGGAGACTTCCGGTAAGATAGCAGATTAGGCAGACAAGCTACACAGACCCTCTTCAACAAAGAAAATAGAAACCAATTAACAGAAATGCAGAAGATAATCCTGGGGCCCTGAGCTTTAAAAGGAAGTATACAGAAGTGGATTAGACACCAACTAGTGGAAAAACCTGAATGAAAACAGTAAGTACGGAGACAGTAGAGCAGTAGACTGTCAGCTACTCTGACGGGGCCGAGAGCCTGAATATTTCCAAGTGGTGTCGGGATCTGAGAATTGACCTAAAGATCAGTCCTGGTTGCCAAGGGCCTATGACTAGGAAGAGAAACAGCAAGGAGGGAAGACTACCTGAACTGTGGACTTTTGGCTGTCTAGAGGCCGCAGCCATTTTGATTATTTACAAGCAACGGCTATTTTGGATATTTAAAGTGACTGAGGGCGCAGCCATTTTGATTGTTTTCAAGGGGTGGCCATTTTGGATTTTAAAGTCACAACATTCTCATTTGTATTTCAAGGACATAAGAATAGGCTCCATTTGCCAAGGACAGCAGGGACATATAGGAGGCTGACAAGAGGAAAGGAGACAGGTGGTGAATGTGTAAGTGCTGCCAACTAATGAATAGAAGGGCACAGCACACAATCTTGCTTACATAGAGAACATCCAAACAAAACAAAGAAAACGAAAATTTTGGGCAAATCACTCCAATAAGCAATCACGAATTAAATATAAACACAAAAACGTCGCAATGCCTTGGAGACAACAGAGGATCACAGTCCACACAAAGAAGCAAGATAAAGCAGGAGAAACAAGGGACCAGGATACAGTCCCAAAACACATCCCTGAGGAAGATGCAGCATTGGAACTCCCTGATAAAGATTTCAAAAGAATTACATTTAGGTACCTTCAATGGATTGAGAGACAGATCAAGGAAAACACTGAGAATATTGAGGAAAACATAGAGAAAACCCTAGAACAATTTCAAAAGACAATACAAGAACAAAGTGACAAAATAAATGAAAAATTAGAAATGATACAAAATCTACACAGAGAAATCCAGAAGATTAATACTAAATTTTTAGAAATAGATGACACATTGAGAGGGCAAAGGAGTAGAACTGAATCAATGGAAGACAGAATTAGTGAGATTGAAAGCAAATACCTCAATACTTCTTTGGAAAGGGAACAATCAGAAAAAAGATCAAAACAACACGAAGAAAGCCTAAAGTCCATGTGAGACACTATCAAAAGGAATAATCTACATGTAATCGGAATTCCAGAACAGGAAGAGAAAAATAAAACCACAGAAAATATTGTCAAAGATCTATTGGAAGAAAATTTTCCTGGTATAATGGAAGATGAGAATATATTCATTCAAGAAATTCAACGAACCCTAAACAGGCTAGACCCCAAAAGAAAAGCACCAAGATATATTATCATCAAACTCACCAAAACCAACAAAGAAAGAATCTTGAAAGCAGCATGGGAAAAACGAAAAGTTACCTACATAAGGGGCAACCAATAAGACTAAGCTCAGATTTCTCAGCAGAAACCATGCATGCGAGAAGACCATGAGATGGTATATATAAAACCCTGAAAGAGAAAAATTTCCAACCAAGAATTATATACAAGCCAAACTGTCCCTCAAATATGATGGCAAAATTAGGACATTTCCAGATAAGCAGAAATGAAGGGAATTTGTTAAAACCAGACCAACCTTACAAGAGATGCTAAAAGGAGTCCTTTGGACAGAGAACCAACAACAGCAAACAACAACTGGCCATTAAAGCACATGATGGTATAACCCAGAAACCAACCCAGTTATAGAAGTAGCCAAAGGAAATAAGCCTACAAGATTGTAAACAGGGAACCAGAGACAGCAATTGACAGATGAAGATAACTAGAAACCAAAAAGAGGGAAAAAACTGTGTAGTTACAGAACTTCTGAATGGTAGGGAAATCAAGACAACTATAAGGAAGATGGGGCAATCTACTTTTGTTAGTGATACTGCCTTGGAAACCCAAGGAGAGGTCGCTATGAGTTGGGTCCGACTTGACGGCACATAACAACAACAACAACATAAGATAGAATAGACTGTTCTAAACTTGGTAAGAAAATTATAAATCACAGGGTAACTTCAAAGAAAAATGATAAACCTTCACATCAAAATAAAGAAAAGGACGAGCACAAATATTTACCAAATACTAAAACAATAGGAACAAAGGAAGTGATAACACAATTCATAAACAAAAAGAGCTCAGCATAGAAAATTACATGGAACAAAGAAATCAACAACAGGAAAAACCTCATAACAAAATGATAGCAACAAATTCACACTTATCAATAATTACATATCAGACAAGGGACTTACCTCTAAAAATTATAGAAAACTCTAAAACCCCAACAACAAAAAGATTAACAATCCAATTAAAAAATGGGCATAAGACATGAATGGATATTTCACCCAAGAGGATATTTCAGGCAGCCAGAAAATACATAATACAAAAATGCTCACGATCATTAGCCACCAGAGAGATGCAAATCAAAACAACGAGATACCATCTCACCCCAGCACTAATAGTAAAGTTCAACAAGACAAAAAATAACAAATGCTGGCAAGGATGTGGAACTCTCATACAATGCTGGTGGGATTGTAAAATGATATAACCACTGTGAAAAGCATTTGACCCAGCAAACCCATTACTAAGTATATATTCTAAGGAAGTGAAAGCCAGGACAAGAACAGATATATGCACATCCATGTTCTTTGCAGCACTAATCATAATAGCAGAAAGATGCAAACAACCTAGGTGCCCATCAACAGAAGACTGGATAACCAAACTATGGTACATATATACAATGGAATACTATGCAACCCTACAGAATAATGCAGAATTGGCAAAACAATGCAGAACATGGATGAACTTGGGAGGACATTAAAACCAAACCAAAACCAAACTCACAGCCATTGAGTCAGATCTGACTCATAGTAGCCCTTCCTTGGGTTTCCGAAATAGTATCACTACAGAAGTAGATTGCCCAATCTTCCTTCCGAGGAGTGGCTGGTGAGTTTGAACCGCCAGCCTTCCAGTTAGCAGTCAACTGCCTTAGGCATTACGCACCAGAGCTCCTAGGACATTATGCTGTGTGAAATAAAGTCAATCACAGAAAAACAAATATTTTATTAGTCTATTATTGTAAAACGTCCAGAGGAGGTTTATATATGAAGGAAATTTTCTTTGTTGGTTATCAAGGGTGGGAGGGGAGGGAGGGGAGAGAACACTGTTAGATAGGTAGAGATAGGTATTGATTTGGGTGAAGAGAAGGGCAATGTACCAAATGTGAGTGATCAACACAGTGGCACTGAGGAAAAGGAAGACATAGAGAGGTGCATGGGAGGTACAGACAACAAAGATGAACCCTTTGGCACATACAGTACTGTGTTCTCAGTGAAGGCAAACATGGGTATACGGGGGGATGGATGGGTGGACAGGTATGTTTATGCAGGGGGAAGTGTGCCCAAGACCATGTACATGGTTGACAGACCATGATTCTGCAAGTGTATTTGTATGTTCTGTAAGAATCCCCAGGTATATAGTAGAGCTGACAAGGGACAAGGTTGTAGTCATTTTTTGGACACAGCTACCCAGAGGGAGCAAGTAGTTCAACCAGTGGGCTTGGGAACATAGTACAGGGGACATCAAGCTCAATTGGCATAACATACTACACTAAAACAGTTCCACATCCCTACATTGGTGAGTAGTGACTGGGATCTTAAAAGTTTGCAAGCAGTCATCTAGATGCAGCGATGGGTCTCTCTTCATCCAGACCAAAGAAGAATGAAGGAAATCAAAGAAACATGGAAACATTTAGTCCCAGGAAGCGGTACCCCATGCGATCCTCAGCCTATACAACTATGAGACCAAAAGAATTAGATGGTGCCTGGCTACCGCTGCCAACCACTCAGAGGGGTATCTATGTAGGAAGGAGATCCTGGAGAGAATGGGAGTACAATGTGGAACAAAACCTAAAATCATTTGAAAAAAAAAAAAGGGACCAGGTTTGCTGGTCTGATAGAGCTTGATGGAACCACTGAAACTGTGGCCCCTAGCTGCCCTTCAGGTCTGGAATTGAACCCACGCCTGTGGCTTCCAGCCAAACAAAAGACAGGCATATGAGCTGAACATTTATATTAGGTAGATACCTCCTTGGAGAGATCAAGCATGGGAGAATAGAAGGGCTATGTATGCAGAGGGAGACAGCTCGGAGGGCAGGAGTGCATGTGAGGTAAGGACACAGGGAAGAGGTAACTATGGGGAGGAGGAAGGAGGGGAGCAATTGCATTGTAGGAAATTGCAGTCAATGTCATGAGACAAAGTGTATGTGAGTGCTATATGGAAAGTGAATTTGCTCTGTAAACTTTTACCGAAATCACAATTAAAAAAAAAAAAAAAAGCCTCCAAACTCTAAGAGAATAAACTCCTGTTTGTTAAAGCCAAAAAAAAAAAAAGTTAACAGGTAAGTAAACATGCTAAGCACAGTGATTTAAGCTCTAACAAATCTATAAACTACCCAGGGCTACATGACAGCCTAAGGGTCCCTGGGTGATGAAATGGTTAAGCACTGGACTAATAACCAAAAGGTAAACAGTTCAAACCCACCCAGAGTTGCCAGGTGTCAGAGAGACAGGCCTGATGATCTGCTCCTGAAAGGTCCCAGCCTTGAAAACCCTACGGAACAGTTCTGCTCTGCACACATGGGATGCTGTCCAGTTGATCTGCACATACAGTACTACGTTGTCAGTGAAGACAAACATGGATACACGGGTGGATAGACAGGTGGACAGGCTGAACTATTAGGTATGCCTGTGCAGGGGGTAGTATATCCAAGACCATGTCGATTTTAACTTGACAGCAACTAACAACACAACAGCCTGGACTCTAAGTTTCATGGTCTCCTTCCTAGAAAGCACTGAGTGTATCTTCTACATGACAATTCTCAAATCTAATATCACTGTGGAAAGTAATACAAACATTCAGTTTCCAAATCTAGAACTCACAGCAGCCCAGTTATAAGTATACTACTAACTTGGTGATGGGCATGACTTTTCCACTCATTCAGCACACTCTGCAGAGAGCCTGCTATGTATAAAGCATGTGACTGATGATTTTTACAGTAGAGGTATAATGGTGAGTTAGTAATATCTCCTTCACAAGGATGGCCCCTTGTTATATATTAAGACCCTCTGAATAGGGCTCCTATCCAAGACACATAATCAGCCAAAGGCATAAGGGACTTGCTGTTCACATGAAAGAGTTCATAACAGGTACATTACTCTAGTTTTCAGGGCAATTTCATCCATGTTATTAAACTCTTGAGACCTTACGAAATCTAAGTACTGACAGTTACAGAGTTACTTAGATGCTACATTCCTCATTCCTGGTCATCAAATAAGTATGACGTGTGGAATCACATGTACATGAAATGCATACCTGTCTAGAATCCAGGTGCCTAGGACACTGCCTGGCTTATAGTTATATTACAGTGAAACCTGTGTGAGCCAGAACTTGAAAAGACTGCTTTGTTTTTCTGGGTCTTTCAAGTTTTCTGCCTTTGACACAATGCAGCCTTATCATTTTTCTATCACCATTAGTGGGAAACATTTGAATTTTCCTTCTCTGACAGGTTTCCACCTTTCACACATTCCAGCTTTTGCACATTATGTTGTATTATTGGTTCTCTGGGTGGTGTAAATAGTTTATGTTCAGCTACTAACCAAAAGGTTGGCAGTTCGAATCCACACGGCAGTGCTATGAAAGAAAAGCCTGGCAATGTAGTTCTGGAAGAGCAGAGTCATTAAAAATCCTATGGAGTGCAATGCAGTTGATCTCTGATATATATGGGGTCACCATAAATCAGAAGCAACTCAACAGCAACAGGTTTGTCTTTGTTGTTTTTTAAAAATATTAATCACTATAACCATCAATAAGCTCATATCTTAAGGTAATATGCATAGTTTCAAAATTATGTAAGTTACATAATTAATCATTAAATAAAAATTAAAGTTCAATAAAAATGTCCTGTTTGCCCACCAGCTTTACCTATGTAAAAACTCACTAAAGTAAGAAATACTACCACAACAAGACTGAAAGCAAAAGAAAACAGGTAACCCTTCCAATCCCACTCCTAGGTGTATGTATCCTAGAGAACTAAAACCACTGACACAAACAGGCATATGTACACATATGTTCACCACAGCATTATTCAGAACAGCAAAAAGATGGAAACAACCTAACTGCCTAACAAAAAATGAATAGATAAACCATGGTATGTACACACAATGCTATGGTATAAAGACAGAAAGAATAATGGTGAGTTCTCAAAATACAGCACAGATGAATCTGGAGGACATTATGCTGGGTGAAGTAAGTCAATCATAAAAGGGCAAATACAATGATCTCATTATAATAAAAACACCAGAAGAGATATATATAGAGAGAGCAACAAAATCTGGTGGTTGCCACGGATAGAAGGATGAGGGAAGGAGAATCACTTTCTGGATCACAGACACTTGCTAGTTTTGGTGATGGGTAAGGCAGTTCTGAATAAGAGTGAATTCAGCATAACTTAACCAAGGTAAAAGATGACACCAAGAAGTTCACAAGAATAAGGGACAGTTTTGGTAAAAGCTACAACATATACAATCTTGCAAACAGAAGTAACAAACAAAAAGGGTATTTGTCATTACAAGGTACATATTTATGCTTATATATGTATGTTGTTATGATGTGCCGTCGAGTCAGACCACTCCCTGTGGTCACCTATCAGCCAAAAGACAGGGTGGCTCAGAAAATAAATAATATCATCCATGAGTATTGTGCTCCTCTAAACAATCACCTAAATGAGACCTAACAGTTAACATTTACCCTAGACCAAACACAAGAATGTAAAGGAGGATGAGGAAGCTAGATCAACGGAAACAGAACAACCAAAATGAAAATAAGAATGCTGACACATTGTGATAAAAATGTAACGTGTCATCAAACAATCTGTACAGAAATTGTTAAAAGAGAATTTGCTATGCAAATTTTCTCCAAAAACACAGTAAAATATATTTAAAAAAAAACAACTGAGAACCACATTACTCCTCAAACTCATTATGCAATAAAACAAAGCTGTTTGCCCCTCACATACTCCAGTTAATTTCCATAAGTACAAACATACTCTATATATCTGGGAAACCATTTTAAACTTTTGTGTCAAGATATTCTGGTCTCATAAATGATAAAGATACATCCTTTCTAAAACTCATTAACATTTCTTAGAATAAAGAGCTGATATAAGCCAAATTCTCAAAGTAGCTTAGTATTAGTTTTGTTTCCAGCCAAGAAATAAAGCAGAAAGCTTTCAGTACTTACATCACCACAGGGTTATTTTATGGGTCTTTAATGTGGGTATTTCATTAAAAAATATGATAAGAAAGAAAGGCTCCCTGACAACCTTCTTCAAAAAAGGAAAGGAGGGGGAAAAAAAGAGGTAACATGCCAAGAGGACTGCTTACTTGGCATTCTGTGTGGGCCAAACACTGTGGGCTCCTGCCAGTTCTAAGACAGACACTCAAGGGAAGACACTGCAGGCCCAGGGCGTGACAACTCAGAGCTGGACACCAAGAAACTGTCCTCCCCATTCACAAAGGCAACAGCTGTCTGCCTCTTCTAAGCTCGCCTGCAGTCTGGACCAGGGGCTGAGAAATGCTATTCACAGGGACAGAAGCCCTGTCCCTGTTACTCATCACTCAGTTCCCAAGAGCATAGACCAGCCCCCAGCATCTGTCAACGGACTATCCCAGAACAACCTTCTGTGTCCACGTTTAATAACCTACATGATTCTCGCTGTAATGAAGGAGACAAGTGGCTTATTTCCATAAAGTGTGAAGATATAAAAATACTGACCCAAGCATAATGAAGATAAAGTCACTGAGAAGATGGGTGGAATAAGCCTGATCCATCATTTGACTGCACTCAGAGGCCCTTATCTGCACCATCTCATCTGCTCCTACTCAGTCCTATGATATATTATGAACTCCGTGTTAGAGCTCTATGTTAGACACAAAACTGAGCAGCCAACATGTAGGTCACTTTTCAGGTCACATGGTAGAAGAGCCAGGGTTGGAACCCACATCCTTGGCCTCTTAAGTCCGTGGGTTCTTTCTACTATAACATGTGAGTGAGCAAATTTGAAACATGGAACCATCTATGGTGAAAGTATCCAGAGCAAAGTAATTCACGAAACAGGAAATAATGGTAAGTAAATAGAAATAATGTAGTTCTTAAAGAGATATACACTAAAGAAATAATGAATTCATTTTATATTAGATTATCAAAAGGAAAATTTTTTTAAAATCCACTGAAGTGATAAAACAGATGCATTAACTACCTGAAAACCAAACCCACTGCCATTGAGTGGATTCTGACTCACAGTGGCCCTATAGGACAGACTAGAACCACTGAATAGGGTTTCTAAGGCTATATATCTTTACAGAAGTAGATTTCCTTATCTTTATCCCACAGAGAGACTGGTAGGTTTGAATTGCTGACCTTTTGGTTAGCAACTGGATGCTTTTACCACTGTGCCACTAGAGTGCCTTCTTACTAACTTCTGGTAGCCAATTTGGCATTAAGAAGCATACAGTAGTTCAGTCACACATTAGTATTCGAAACCTAAAAATCTATCCCTAGGAAGTTATCTTTGAAAAAGGTACATGGAAAAAACTGTTGATGATACCATTAATTCACAACAGGGAAAACTGGATTTCCCCAGCACCTATCTCCTAGCAAAATTAATTATTTAGCATTTAATTCCTTTACAATGATTTATATTTGATGTTGCCAAAAAACATCAAAGGCATGCACCCCACAAACAGGTGCTCTGTGTTTATGCACCATAAGCCTCCCCCACCCCCAAACCTAATTAAGTACCTGCTTCATATAGGCATAGCACATGGTCTCTGCAACACGTTTGCCTTCATCGTAACAGGCTCGGGGTCCTATTGGATTCACATGGCCCCAGTAATCCTCACTTTGAGGGTGGACTTCAGGATCTATGGATAGGGGAAAAATGAGACTTTGTTTTCATCTTTCTTTCTTGCGGGCTGATAAGCAATGCAGATTTACCATGCAAAATAGAACTTTGACCAAATTAAGCATTTAAAAATGGAAACATACATATAAAAGAGGGAACTTCAATGTTCTAAAACCAAGTCTCTAGTTCTGATGGGCCATCGTGTTTTTTACTCTGATATTAAGTAATAATAGTGGTTGTCTACTTTACAGGAAAAAAAAAGAGCAAAGTCTCTCAATTTTAAGTCTTCACTTTCTCCTTTAAATTTTGCTTAACTTTTAGACTGTTTACACAAACTATAACTAAATATCATCTATATGAAGGGATACATGGTTTAAATCTTGTATTTGTAAAATACATAAGTACAATAAAGCATACATTTTGAATGAACTAAAAACTAAAAAAATCTCTGTGGAATACCATATGGTATACCAAATATGCCATCACCAAAACAAAACTGAGAACCACAGATGGGAAAACCAGAAGGCCAGGATTAGTGTGGGCAGAGAGCAAGAGTGGTCCCATGGCAAATGGATGCTTGTTCCTTTCATGTTTATTTTTTATTTCCTAATTCCTGTTTTTGTAGCATGTAAAATCAAATCTCATTTTAAAATGTACCCAAGAAACAGACTATTTAAAGAAACCTAGTAATAAATTCTGTTTAAATGCAAGAATATTTCTGGAATGTGAATTGATACCTAATTTATCTGGTACACCAGGAATTTTATGCATACTCTGAACATAACCATGCTGTAAAATGTATATGTCTTTCGCAAGAAATTTAGAAAAACAAGGTACAAGAAATATATTCTATAAATTCTTGTTCTTGTACCTAAAGTTTGACTTCTGGCTCATTTGTGACATGATGACATGGGGCAAGAACATGAAACGAACATACTCTTGCCATATGTGTTCTGAGTTGGCCATAGCAGCATTTTAGAAGTATGGCACAGAATAAAACTTCTTTATCTGCTGCTGTGGTTTAAAATTAAGAAGGGACACATTTTTTCCAGTGCAAAATGAAAGAAAATGCTAAAGGCAAATACTCCCTGAGAGAAGAAAACCAAAGGCTTAAATTCACACAGATGTAAGAGATAATTGGTATCACATCTTTTTCTGGGGATTTCTGCCTAGGGCTGGGCAAGCTAGACCCTGAGAGTGAAGGAAGACAGATGAGGCAAAGGATGGGAACGAGGAAACTGAGTATACCCAATCCGCCCCTTAACTGGTCCCCATCTGAACTGAAATAAAATGCCCAGGATACCAATGTTCATGAAAAAGTCCCCTCACGGAATCACTTTGTTATTTTACAAAAGCAATAGTGCAGACTCAAAAATGATCGCCAGTCTCCTCTTTTCAGCACTTTGTGAGGCTAACATATGAAGCACATACTCCACAAAACCAATTTACCTTATTTATCAACCACCAGACTAAAACAATGAGTGAATGTTGCAAATTACAATACAATGATATAACAACTCTAAGGAAAATAAGCAGATAATAGGCAGATAATAATCAATCAGGTGGACAGGGAAGAAAGGTGGATGTGGAGATGAAATTGCATCATTCTGGACATGTAACATGAGCACTTTTATGTTTTAGATATTTTAATACTCGGCTCTTGCATTATATCAACAACCTTCTTTTCGTAATCTATTAAGCCAGTCAGAGAAACCAAAGGGGAATCAGGCAATGCCACAGAAGTGAAACCTGAGGATCGTTTGTTGAACAAACCATGATATAGGTAAGAACCAAGCCCATTGCCATCAAGTTAATTCTGACTGATAGCAACCCCCATAAGGGTTTTCAAGGCTATAAATCTTTATAGAAGCAGACTGCCTCATCTTTCTCCTGCAAAGCAGCTGATAGGTTCAAACTGTCAACCTTTTGGTTAACAGCCCAATGCCTTAACCACAGTACCACCAGAGCTCCTTATGCGAAGGACAAACAAACAAACAAAAAACCCAAACTCACTGCCATCAAGTCAATTCCGACTCATAGCAATCCCTCCTTGTGTTTCTGAGGCAGTATCTCTACTGAAGTACATTGCCCAGTCTTCCTTCTGATGAATGGCTGGTGGGTTTGAACCGCCAGCCTTCTGGTTAGCAGTCAGATGACTTAGGCACTACACAACTAGAGATCCTGTAGGAAGAACGGGGAGGGGAAATGCAAGAGTCCACTCAACTTCCTAATCAAAAAACAATGGAGTAAGCATGAGGTGAGGTGGAACCTTCTCTTTTAACTTCCAAAGACTGCAAAGGAGAAGTGGAGAATGTGCTACCTTTTCACAGAAATTATAAAGATATAAATGAATGCATTTGGTAGGATATTTGTTTCAGTGATTTTTTTTTCTCCTATTTGGTTTCTTTAGTTAAACAAAAATGGATCTCCTCGGACTTTACCCACCTACTTATTTCTTCTATCCACAATGATAATGTGAAGTAGAAAAATCACATTATGTCAGAGTCTGGCTTCCACTGAGTCAATCAAGCTGTTGTCACTGCACTCATACTCATTTGGCATTTGAACGGAAGTCAACATAAATTGAAAAGGCAGCTCTTGTCACCACTCCTAATACTCAGTCCCTCTAAGATCAAAATTGTATTTCTGGTGGATATGGGGAGATGTTGAGAGTGCTATAGGTTGGTAAAATAAGTCTATCTTTCTGGTACAATCCATTTACGATTCTACCAGAAATCATTATAAAACACCTCAGGCTATCAATGCATATTATCTTCACCAACTCCAAGTTCTCAGTAGGTCAGACATGCAACATGTATTGTTTCTACTGAAGAGTAACACATCGGGTAAACAGTTTCTTAAAATGAATTGATTTCTGGAGTACTTTCAGAGCTGAATGGTAAAAAATATACTTTTATGGATGCATAAATGGTGGGTCCTTAATTTGCAAGGTTACATGATACAATACTCCTAAGGTGTGCTTCAGCAGTTTAAAAAAGAGAGAGAGGTTCATTCCACCCAGAGGAGGAGATGGCTGAAACAAAAGCTTCTTTGCTATTTATTATCTGTGGGATTAGGAAGTATAGGCTTGACTTTCTTCAAAGTGGAGCCCTGGAATCATCTTTTATTCCTTTTTTTATCTGAGACAGGATGAAAACAGTCAAATGGGACCAGAGTAACCTGCCTCAGAGGGGAGCCCTTTACTCACCGCCATACACCTCAGAGGTAGAGGCCAGGAGAAGACGGGCACCAACTCGTTTCGCCAGCCCTACAGAAAGCAAAAATATGATGAGAAGCTGTGCGTTACGGGAAAGCACACATGCATGTGCACATTTTTGTTGCCAATTTAAGAATTTTTTTAATTATTAAAGGTATCTTTAATTATCCCTACTTCTTCAACTACCCACTCATATTGCATCTACTTTGAAACCAAAATCAAAATAAAAACAGTAAGGAAAACACAAATGAATCCTCAGGACAGTAATTCATTGGATACTTGTAAGCAAAGCCAACTTGCACAAATGCAGAATCTGTTGATTTGGTAAGGTGTGACTTAGGAGTTTCATAAAGACTTCTTTGTCTCAAAATATCATTGAGTATTTTATCAGGTAACTTCACACTGATAGGCAGAAGGCAAGGTCCTTTTTACCTTTACTTCTACTATTTTTTCATTACCTGAACATCCCACCCCGCTCCAATGTCTGTGTTCATATCCCTCTATGTTTGGGCAATACCATACCACCATCCTCCCACCTCTTTATCTGCTTCTTTCAAGGTTCAATTTAAACAGCACCTTTGCCAAAGCAACTTGCCACCCTTTCTCTATCCTGCTCTAGCCGCCTTTCCTGCATTTACCACTCATATATAGAGTAAACTAGTAAAATAAACAAAGCCAGTTCTCGTTAAGATGGTTCCCACTCCTGGTGACCTCCTGAGTGCACAGTAGAACTGCTCTACTTTGGGTTTTATGGCTATGTATGCCCTTTCAGAAGCAGATCACCAGGCCTTTCTTTCAAGGAGCGTCTGGGTAGATTCAGGTGGTAACCTTTCAGTTACCAGTTCAGCCCTTATATACCACCCAGGGCCTTAGAATGGACTAGCTTCCATCAATATCTTTTTCAAACTAGTGATTAAGTAAGTATGGAAAACATTACAAACATTTTCTTAAATGCAGTGCCCTAAACTACAGTAATTCAAAGGCTCAGGGAAGTCCTGCACAAAAGAAACTCATTTCCCTTGGCCTAATGTCCTGTTTCCCAAGCGTATTCCATCAGAGCTTTCTGTGTACAGAGCACCACTATAAGAGAAAGGGGTCTGTGTCTCACACCTCCTCAGCATCAAACACTGCACACAGGATGGAAGTCCAATGTTTACCCAGAAAGTGTTCTAGGAGGGAGACATGAGGCATGCATACATAATCTGTGAGTACTTCCTGGGAGGCTGGGATGGTAGTGAAGGGTCCTAGCATAAGGGTATCAAAGGTAAAAATGTACATGAACATCTGAGGGAGGGAATCAGGGAGCCACAATGAGTTACATAAAGAAAAGAAAACGGGGTTGCTAAAACTGTAAGGATTTGAAGATAAACTGTGCAAACCCAACAATCCGCTTGAAGCAAAAAATGTTAAAAAGATTCCATATAAGATGACATTTACAGGCTACCGACACAAAGATGCTTCTAATTTCACACCACAGAAGTCTGGGAGATGGACCATCACAGTGTATTACTCAGTGGAGACAATGGTAGTAGCTTCAAAAGGAAGAATCCGTTTGTCTTTTTCTTTTTTTGTAATTAAATTTTTTATGATTACATAATTGTAGATACAAATGCAGTGGTGAGAAGTAATACAGAGACATTGACCTGTATATGTAAAAAATGATGACTTGGCAAATGTGTTACACAGTAAAACCTCCAAAAGCTGGAACCTCTATAAGGTAGAAATCTGTCAGAGAAGGAAAACTCAAAAAATATTTTCCACTAACAAAGAGTGACTACGACTGCAGCCTGTCAAAGGCAGAAAACCTGACACACCAAACCACAAAGCAGTCTCATCAAGTTCCAGCTCTCACAGGTTTCACTGCATATATTATCACAACTAACAAAAGTAATAGAGAGATCTTTTATACTTTTACTCAGTTTCCCCTAACAGTGAAACCTTGGAAAACTCTAGTATGGTAGCACAGCCAGGATAATGACATCAATAGTCATGACACAGAACACTCCACCTGCTACCTCATGTTGCCTTTTTATAGCCATGCCTCCCTCCCTCCCTCCCTCCTCTTTCCTTAACCCCTGGCAACCACAAATTTTTTTCTCCATTTCTATAATTTTATCATTTCAAGGATGATATACAAATGGAACCAAACATACATAACTTTTAGGGACTAGATTTTTTCACTTCACATAATTCCTATGAGACTCATCCAAGTCATGTTATGTATCAATAGTTCATGCCTCTTTATCACCAAACAGTAAGTCTGTTGCAGGGATGTACAACACTTTATTCAATCATTCATCTATTATAGGGCATGCTGGTTGTTTCCACTCTGGTAGCTCAGTGCCTAAGGCATCTGACTGCTACCCAGAAGGTTGGTGGTTCAAACTCACCAGCTACTTCACAGAATGAAGACTGGACAATCTACTTCTGTAAAGATTTACTGCTTTGAAAACCCAATGAGAATCACTATGAGTTGGAATCAACTCAATGGCAGTGGTTTTTGGTTTGTTGTTTCCAGTTTATGGCTGTTATGAATAAAGCTGCTATGAGTATTCATCATAGATTTCTGTGTGAACCTAAGTTTTCACATTTCTGAGATAAATACTCATGAGTGCAATTACTAGGTCAAATGGGAGTTGCACTAGGAAGGAAAGTTGGACAATCTACTTCTTTAGTGATACTGCCTTGGAAACCCAAGGAGGGGTTGCTATGAGTTGGATCCAACTCGACAGCACTGTTTTGTTTTGTTTTAACCCCCTTTGTAATAGGTTAATAATTATTTTTAGTTTAGCTCCAGGATCTGATTAGCCCTTGACACAAGTTAATTCAAGGAGTCTGACCTGACCAGGACCAGAAGATTCATGCTATCAGGATATACATGCCCAGAGAAAGCAACTCTACCCTTCAGCTGACTGTGGAACCAAAACTCATTAGAATTACATCATTTGTGCAGTACAGACCCATTTCAGAAGCAAGGGGTCCACCGGCCACTTTCACGCCAAGCTACAATCCTGCATTCTAATCTATAATCATGACCCTCCCCCAGAAATCTCACGAATAAGCTTAACTTCCCCATTTGCTGCAAGCTTAAAAGTGAAAGTAAGTAACCCAAACCAAAAACAAAAGCAAACTCACTGCCATTGAGTCAAATCCGACTCATAGCAACCCCTCCTTGTGTTTTCCAGGCAGTATCACTACAGAAGTAGATTGCCCATCCTTCCTTCTAAGGAGTGACTGGTGAGTTTGAACTGCCAGCCTCCTGGTTAGCAGTCAAATGCCTTAGGCACTACGCCACCAGAGCTCCCCTGCTGAACTCCTTTGGAGACAGCAGTCTCAGCTGCTCCTTCACATTGGCCTTCTGAGTAATGCTTCTTTCCTCGCCTCAACCTGAATCTATGATTCTGTGAACTGAGCTGAACAGAACCTGGACCTGGATTTGTAGTTTCATTTCCTGGTGAGCCACCCAAAAATGCCATTTGGTGGTCAGTCTGTGCCCACTTGGATGAAAGAATGCTTGGGGTGCCCCTGGAGAGTTCTCCAGAGAGCCTTCAACATGTGAGACTCAGCCCAGACCCAACAATGACTCCTTGAGAGGCAATGGAAGAACCTTATCTCAGGAAAGCTTACGTATGTTCTGATCAGAGGTCTGAGTGTGTAAATCTGGTCATTATTTACCAAATTTACAGTTGCTGTTGTTGAGCCTGTGCTGAGGGCAGGAATGCCCAGTATTTAAGGAAGGGAAGCAAAGCAGCATTAATTGCTGTAAGTGTTAGGATTGGTAAACTAACCTGCCTGTCTGGTGGCTTTTCTCTTTTGATCTTCTGATGCAGTTTCTTTGGTTTTGAGATGGGTAACAACCAGGGTATACCAAAGCACATTCCTCTAGGACATATTTTAAAATATTGGAACAAATTTGGTTATGATCCCATGAGGAAGAAAAATCTGGTTTTTTCTTTTGTAAAGCACGATCCATAGCCACAATACAAGTTAGGTGACCAAAAACACTGGCCACCTCATAGGTCAGTAAATTATAATACTATTTTACAGTTGGATTTGTTTTCCTCCCACATTGGCAAATGGGATGAGTAAATGTCCACAGAATTTTTCCTATCTTTGTATAGTGATAAAGAAACTCAACAAGCTTTCAAGATTTGTGTTAGACTATTACTAAAGGTAAGCAGCCTTCAGCTCCTCCCCTGGAACTGATTGGAGGAGAGGATCTTTATGACCCCTTAAGTCCCTTGAACCCCCCCTCCTCCATAACCACCTGAACCAGACTCCACTTTTGAGCAGAAGCCACAAGTGAGAGGTGAACCTGCAGGAGGCTCCCTAATTTCCCCTTCTCATACCTGCCAGGGCACACCCTATCAGGTACCTGATTTGACCCAGAAAGGGCCAGAGACTGGGCCAGGCCATGGTGTTATGGCTAGAGGTCACTATCCACTTCAGTAAACCCCCACAGGTTAGGATGCATGTGTCTTTTGGCACAGCAGACTTATACCATTGGAAGAATTACACTCTAGTTTCGGTGTAGTAGATTTCTTAATGTGGCTTTTCTACCTATAAGTCTTTGTAAACTCTGTGGTGGAATTTGTTGTAAGCAACTGAGGAGCTCCTGATTGTAAAAGTTATCCACCTGGGGTATTTCTGTTGGGCGTGGCACAAAGTAATGTTCAGGGAAGTTTGCTCTCTCTCAAGTACTTAGAATTCCGATGTTATGATTAGCTAGTTTGGCCATGATTAGCTAGTTTGGGCACTCTGCCAGGCTCAAAAGGAGGCCTCCTAGAGACAGAAGTCTCTCTGACTGCTGGCTGAGGACGTATTGCTGAAAGAGACATGCGCTCCTGAGAGACACGTGCTGCTGGGAAAGAGACACAAGAGACACGCATTGCTGAGAGAGACACCGAGGAACACACACAGCTGGGACAGAGACTGTGAGAGACTGTTGGTGGAGAGACAGCAGGCTGAAAGAGACTGAGTGTTTTTCCTGAACTTGAATTGTAACCTGGTGCTTCCCTAATAAACCCCATAATCTGTGAGTTCTGTGTAGCCACTGCAGTGAATTATCGAACCCAGCAAAAAGGTGGTGAGTGCTGCAGGAGGAATGGTTGGTGTCAGGGTTGGTGAAAGGGCTGGAGGGAGGCAGCATATCTGGCCTAGAAGGAATAGGCCTTGGGCTACTGATGGTGATTCTGTCTTCCTCTTGTGTGGTTAGAGGAGGTCAGAACATGGTGCCTCCCTGCCCCTTTAGCACTAGGCTACTGAAAGGACCCAGGCAAAATGTGTGAACTACTGATTTCTATTTGTAACTCTTTTGACCCAATGTGGGCTGACTGTCAGTCACTCTTGACTACTTTGTTAACTCTAGAGAAAACAGAGAGTGGTAATGAGCCATACATGAGCAGAAGCGTAGAGGTAGAGACATGCCCAACTATGGCATGTGATAGCCCTACAGCCTGCTTCCCGAAGTCCCCCTACACAAGGCTGAGCCCCAGGAGTTGGGTTTATATGAAGGCCTGGAAACCTGAGGCCCTCAAAGAAAAGTGGAAAAGGACCCTATGAAGTCCTGGTGTCCACACCTACTGCAGTGAAAATGAGCAGCAAATGAGTGTGGATATACCACACTAGGATTAAGACAGCCCCTGTACTGGAGATCACTCAGCAGAGAGCATCCAGAACCAGTGTCTCTGAGTGTTGGGAGGCAGCTCCACTGGAAGGACTCAAATAGCTTTATAAGAGAAGCCACGAATAGATAAGTAGGTATGACTGTAGACTGAGATTGAACTTATTTTATTTGTTTTTGCCATTTCATACTTTGTAGTTTAGTTAGAATTAATAAGCGGATATTATGTTAAGAGGTGAGTGCTTTCCCCTTTGTTCAATATGAGAATTTTATTGTTAATAGTTTCTATTTCTTCCTTCAGCATTATTAATGGAGAATGGAATTTTAATATGCTCACCTGATTCCATCAGCAAATGGCAAATGTGACAAGGCTTAACAATTGTTGGATTTGTTCTCATTCTCCATCACATAAAGGACAAGGATTGCCTATAATCCCTCTACCCTACCATAAGGCTTACTGGTTGAACCTGGCAGGGCCCTCTTTGATTAATAGGAACAAGTCTTTAAGAACCCTTCAGTATGACACTCTTTGCTCCTTGCAGGTGGCAGCGTGGTATCTTGCTTGGATCCCCACTTACAACATCCTGGTTGGAAAGTGGCCCACCTATAATTCCATAGGCGAATATAGCAATGGAGGTTGGTCTCAAGGGAATATTGTCCAAATTTCAATGGAACTACATTAAAGCCTGCTTTGGGAAAATATAGGGAGCTCAGGTGGCACAGAGCCTAAGGCATTTGACTGCTAACCAGAAGGTTGGAGGTTCAAACCCACCAACCACTCCTTGGAAAGAAGGCTGGGCAATCTACTTCTGTAGTGATACTGCCTCAGAAACTCAAGTAGGGGTGGCTATGAGTCAGGACTGACTCGACAGCAGTGAATGGGGAAAATATAACTGACCAAAGCATTTTTTTTTTTTAATTGTGATTTGGGTAAAAGTTTACTGAGCAAATTCACTTTCCATACAGCAGTTCACATACACTTTGTCTCATGACACTGACTACAATTTACCACAATGCAACAGCTTCCCTCCCACTTCCTCCTGACAGTTACCTCTTCCCTGTGCCCATCCCTCCATGTACTCCTGCCCCTTGAGCTGTCACCCTGTGCATAAACAGCCCTTCTTTCTCCCATGATTGTTCTCTCCAGGGAGTGGATCTACCTCAGGCAAATGTTCAAGTCATATGCCTGTCTTTTATTTGGCTGGAAGCCACAGGTATGGGTTTAATTCCAGACCTGAAGGGCAGCTGGGGGCCATAGTTTCAGTGGTTCCACCAGGCTCTATCAGACCAGCAAACCTGGTCCCCCCCCCCCCTTTTTTTCCTCCAAATGATTTTGAGTTTTGTTCCACATTGTTCTCGCTCTCTATCCAGGATCTCCTACATAGATCCCCTTCCAAGTGGTTGACTGGTAGCCGGGCATCATGTAGTTCTGGTCTCATAGTCATATAGACTGAGGATCACACAGTGTACCACTCGCTTGAACTACTTGTTTCCATGTGTCTTTTGTTTTCTTCATTCTTCTTTGCTCTGGACGAGGAGAGACCCATCATTGCATCTAGATGGCTGCTTCCAAGCTTTTAAGATCCCAGTTGCTACTCACCAAAGTAGGAGATGGAACAATGTTTTGTGTAGTATGTTATGACAATTGAACTTGATGTCCCCTGCGACTATGGTCCCGAGCCCATAGGTTCAACTACTTGCTCCCTCTGGGTAGCTGGCTGTGACCAAGAAGTGACTACAACCTTGTCCCTTGTCAGTTCTATTATACACCTGGGAATTCTTATAGAACATACAAATACACTTGTAGGACCACTGTCTGCCAACCCTATACATGGTTGTGGACCCCCTGTGCAGTGGTACACTCCCTACTGCACAGACATAGCTAATAGTTCAGCCTGTCCACACATCCATCCACTCGTATACCCATGTGTGCCTTCACTGACAACACAGTACTGTACGTGCAAAAGGGTTCATCTTTGTTGTCTGCACCTCCCATGTACCTCTCTATGTCTTCTTCCTCAATGTCACCATGTTGATCACTCACATTTGGTACACTGCCCTTCTCTTCACCCAAATCAATACTTACCTCTACCTATCTAACAGTGTTCTCTCTCCTCCCTTCCCACCCTTGGTAACCAACAAAGAAAATTTCCTTCCATATAGAAATCTTTCCTTGACTTTTACAATAATGGACTAATACAATATTTGTCCTTCTGTGATTGATGTATTTCACTCAGCATAATGTCCTCCAGGTTCATCCACGTCATGTGGTGGTTTTGCAGATTCTATGTTATTCTTTAGGATTGCATAGTATTCCATTGTGTATATGTACCATAGTTCGGTTATCCATTCTTCAGTTGATGGACACCTAGGTTGTTTCCATCTTTTGCTATTGTAAATAGTGCTGTGATGAACATGGGTGTGCACATATCTGTTCTTGTCATGCCTCTCACTTCTTTAGGATATATACCTAGTAATAGGATGGCTGGGTCAAATGGTATTTCCAATTCCAACTTTTTAAGGAATTGCCATACTGCTTTCCACAGTGGTTGTACCATTTTACAGTCCCACCAGCAGTGTATGAGAGTGCCAATCTCTCTGCACCCTTGTTAGCATTTGTTATTTTCTGTCTTGTTGAACTTGACCAGAGCATTTTTAAAGCAGCTATTCAGTTGCCCCTCACCTCTTGTTTTTTAAGACACCAAGGTCTGTACTGATTGTGTGAGCATACAGTCTGTAAGAACTAGCCCTTCAACCATTCATGGATATGTACTTTGGGGTTGCTTTGGCCACCAGGAACCCATCCAGTGCCCTTTATCAGAGATAACATAGTCCAGTAGGAAGAGGCACAGGGCAAGGAGGGGGCTGTCTCTCCCCAACTTCACTACATCTGCTTGGGAAATGGCACAGAGCATGTTCCTTCCTATGATGGGCACAGGGAAGAACTATGACAACATCTATCTACGTATTATATGAATTTATTAAAAATATCTCAGTAGTGCTGTTGTTGTTGTTATGTGCCGTTGAGTTGGCCCCAACTCACAGGAACCCCTCCTTGGGTTTCTGAGGCAGTGTCACTACGGAAGTAGAATGCCCAACCTTCCAAGGAGTAGCTGGTCAACAGTGCTAGAGACTAGCTAATATGACCAAGTCATTTTCTTCTCAAATAACTATTGAAATGGGGTCTATTGCTTCTGTTACCCTTCAAAATCAAGCAACTTTAAACTTCATATTAGCCTCACATGGAGAGAGTGTGTGTATCTTAATGCCACCTGCTGCTCTTTGATCAAACGGGAAATCATTCAAGATCAAAAGAAAATTAATGAGATTCTTTACAAAGTATACCAGGATAGAAGTGCAGTTGAGGGAGTTTTAAAGTCTCATGGACCCAATTTTGATTGGCTCACTTCATGGCATCCAAACTTGGGATGGTTGAAATCCTTTTTCGTTGTAATACTGGGATCTTTAATTATCGTCTTGCTTTTACCTCTTTTTGGACCTTGTGTTATCAATACTGTAGTAAGATTTGTTTCTTCCAGAGCATGGCAAATCCATTTCCAGATGGTTATGACTCAGGAGTACCCCTCTTTTCCTCTAACACCAGCAAGCATGGCAGGGAGGAATTTTTGAATGCCCCTTTTCAGCAGGAAGTAGATATAGAACAGACTTTCAACCGCACTCCCTAAAGTTAGAGTTTAGTTTAACCTAAACCCCGAAAAGAAAAGAAGGGTATGAGGCGGCTACTAGAGAACTTAGAGCTGACAGTGGAAAACTGCTTTAGACTAACAGTGAAAAATTTGAGACACTACCTACTTTGTGAATAGGTTAATCATTATTTTTAGTTTAGTTCCAGGATCTACTTGGCACTTGCCCACAAGTTAATGCAAGGAGGTTGACCTGACTAGAACCTGAAAGATCCAGCCAGAACAGGACACACAAGCATAGAGAAAGCAATTCTACCTTTTAGCTGTTCCTGAAACATTAAGACTCATGTCAAGGAACCAAATCTCACTGGAATTCCGTCATTTGTGCCATACAGACGTATTTCAGAACCAAGGGGTCCTTTGGCCATTTCCATGTCAAGCTTTGATCCTGCCCTCTAATTCATAATCATTACCCTTCCCCAGAAATCTCATGAATAATCATAACTTCTCCATTTGCTGCAAGCTTAAAAATGAAAGTAACCTGAACCTCACTGAACTTCCTTGGTGACAGTCCCAGGTGTTCCTTTGATTGGCCTTGAAAATAAAGCATCTTTCCTTGACTCAACCTGAGTCTATGATTCATACTGCACCGAACAGAACCCGGATCGTGATTCACTAACATGTGCATATTATCCACAGCTGCACATCTAAGACATAGTATGTGTGGACACACACATATGAATCGCTGTAAAATGCAGGTTAGAACTCTCAGGGACATTACAGAGGTATCACCCTGATGGCAAATAAAGTCACACTGAAATAACAATGAAAACTTGTTAAATAACACTGGCAGGAGGAAGAGGGAGAAGACATAATAACCAAGATCAAACTACCTACCTATGGTTGAAATCTTCCAAAATATTTTCCACAAGAGCAGCAAAATAAGAAATGACAACTTACCCAACATATTCAATGTCCCAATTGTATTGGTCTTTAACGTCTTGATAGGATTATACATGTAGTTTGGAGGGGAAGCTGGCGATGCCAGGTGATATATCTGGTCAACTAAAATAGATAAAACAGAAGTATATTATTTCCAAGAAAAACACTAAAAAAATTCTGAACTCCTAGAAATTTTACTATAACACAAAGGTACTACTATAGCTTTCACCAAAATTCCAGTTGTTAGCATATTATTATCCACAGAAACATTTATAATTCACAGTACATTTATAATTAGAAGAACTCTCAACAAAAATAGAAAGTCTAATTATCTGGAGCCAAAACACATGCTGTGCCAATTATGTGAGCTTCTTCCTCCTCAAACTAGGGTCAATATGATTACTCAGCTGAATTTTTTATTTTTCTGAAAAGATTTATCTCACATAAAGCATTCAAAACATAAGGAAGATGGATCTTTCTGACTCAGAAGCAAGTATGCAAATCCAAAGTAAACTCTTTTTTTTTTTTTAAATTAATTTGTGAAGTAAATCTGACATTAAAGCAAAGGTATGAAAATATAGGGAAAATAGCCTTCCATGTCAGCTTCATGTATCTCAGGCCCTGAGATAACAATTAAGGAAGGTGGTTTTTAAAGTCATGAGAATGGCAAACGAATCTGGCTTCTGCACAACTCCACTTGTATACCGGCATTAACTTTAACACCCTAAAACAAATCTGTTGCCCTCAACTCACAGTTACCCTACCAGACAAAGTAGAACTGACCCACAGGGTTTCCAAGGCTGTAATCTTTTCAGAAGACTGTAGACCTTTCCATTAGGAGCCTAGTGCTTAACCAATGTGCCATCAGAGTTCGTCTACTTTAAGACTCAAAAAACCAAACTCACTGCCATCGAGTTGATTCTGACTCACAGCAACTCCTGCTGTGTTTCCAAGGCTGTAAATCTTTAGGGAAGGCCACTGCCCCATCTTTTTTCCAAGAAGAATCTGGTGGATTGGAACCACTGACCTCTGGTTAGCAGCCAAATGCCTTCCTTAACTCCTATACCACTTTAAGACTACCTGTCCCCAAATCATCTACTTTCTAGGAACAGGTTACACCAACCACACATCAGAGAGGCCCGTGTGAACTGAGTTTCTTCCTGTGAAATGGCAGTGGTAGACAGGTATACATGAGGAAAGTCACTACTCTAGACATTTTTGTATCATTGCATTCCATTTTAGCTCCAAGTGAATGGTATTACACCCACTGTCCACAAGAGAGCTGAGGAATGAGGATTTTAAAGCAACCATGTCAAAATTTTGTTTTGTTTTGTTTTGTGTACAGCTTTTGCCCCCAAACAACAGAGTACCAGCAAGGGCCTTTCTCTACCTCCTGGCCCTCCCCAGTTCCCACCTGCCTGGTTCCCACCACCCTCCCCACCCAGGTGATGATATGCTATGGCACATTAGGAGGCTGAAGTGTCACACATGACAGGCAAAACAGGATCATTCAGAAAAAACTACTAGTTCTCATGATGACTCCTCCAGTATGGTGTTTCTCAAAAAACACCTCAAATACACTTCTCCACTCACCACTTGTCTTGAAAATTTCCTCTAAGCTCCGGGATGGCAGCAGAAGTCAGTGTGGTCACTCCTGGCATGCAGGATGTTTACCTGACACATGTTCCCTGGCCAACCGTGAGAGCTCATCCTCAGATAAGGGGGCCAGAATGGCAGCTGCACAGAGAGCACTGCATGATGCTCTAGGTTTACTCTCTATGTCATTCATTATCCTGACCAAACTAACTTAAAGTCTGTGTGTAAGTGTGGGAGGCTCAGTGCATAGTCCCCTTAAGGCAAGAGTTCATTACAGGCCAGGGAAAAATGTGAAAGCCAGATGATCCTGTGGAGACAATATCTTTGGGAAAGGGTTTTAGGTATTGTTCAAGCCTGTAAAATTGCTAAGGCTAGTTCCCAGTAACTATCTTTTTTTCCTATACCAGGAACATCCATCGAGGGACACAGGAATAACAAATGACAGACTGCAGGCTCTATCTTCTAGGTAACTGTGAGGCCTCTTTGCCGTGAGTATTCCAATTGAACACTATGTTGTTGTTGCTGTTATGTGCCGTCGAGTTGGACCCGACTCATAGCGACTCCTCCTTGGGTTTCCGAGGCAGTATCACTACGGAAGTAGATTGCCCCATCTTCCTTCCCAAGAGTGACTGGTGGGTTTGAACCGCCAGCCTTCTGGTTAGCAGCCAAGTGCCTTAGCCACTATACTACCAGAGCTCCCATTGAACACTATAGGTAATATATATATAATTAATATATATTTAAAGTGTTCCTCTATTTTAAAGTGGAACTTTAGAAAAGTGAAAGCAGAAGAAAAAAAGATTATTAGTGCAGAGGGGTAAAGCCTTTAGCAAGGCTGAAGTCAGAAATGAATGGTTGAGGGTTGTGTATCTGTCCTCCTTCCTCTATCCTGGGTGTGAAAAAGTTATGCCCCTGAGCCCCTACAGATCAGTCTAGAGATTCTCCATTCCGTCCTTGGTCCTTGGTCCTTGGGCTGCACATGATCAGAGTTACCCAGATAAGCTCAGAGTTACCCAGATAAGCTTTTGAAAGAAAAATGCCTGCGCCCCACCCAGGCAGCCTGGCCCAGATGCCCCCAGGCCAGGGGAGATTCAGGACTTCTGTATTCTCAACAACAAAAACAACCTCTAGGAAAGCCAAGTTTGACAGCCAGTTAGTTATTGAAAAATAGAACCAATGTTATGGGGGGAGGGAGGCTTGTTTTTAAGAGAGCTAAACGATGGCACATAACAACAACAACAAATTAAACAAAATCTTTCCAAACTGTCAGTATGCAGATTTTTAACAGAAAGGACCTATCCAAATAAGAGGAAAATTCTGTAATTATTCTCCCACCCCATAAGGTTATTTTGGGAAGGTAAACAGCTAAAAATAAAAAATTCTGGAGCCATTTTATTTTTTAAGTTTGAGACTCCAATGTATAGATATGACCAGGAAAATAGCTTAATTCTGACAAACTCTGCTTAAAAGTTCAAGGACTTTAAGTAGTAGACCATCAACTGTAATAGATGGGCACTGTATTGCTTTCCAAGAAGCTCTGGTGGTGCAGTGGTTAAAGCATTCAGCTGCTAACCAAAAGGTCAACAGTTAAAACCTACCAGGCACTCTGTGGAAGAAAGATGAAGTAGTCCACTTCTTTAAAGATCTACAGCCTGGGAAACCCTATGATGGCGATGGTTTTTTTTTTTTTTTTTTGGGGGGCGGGGGGAGGTATTGTTTTCCTGGGGCTGCGGTAACAATGTACCATAAAGTAGTTGGTTTATCAGAATGGAAATGTATTGCCTAAGAGTTCTGGAGTCTAGGAGTCCAAATTCATGGTATCAGCAGGTCCATGCTCCCTCTGAAGGATTTAGGGAAGATCCTTTCTGGGGTCTCTGAGCTTCTGGCGGCCCAGGGGTTCCCTGGCTTGCAGTTGCAGCATATCTGTTTTGCTACCCAGATATCTGCCCTCTTTATCTATCTCTCTGTCTTTTCTCCTCTTTTGTAAGGATATCAGTCATGCAGGATTAGAATGCACTGTACTCCAGTATGGTTTCATGCTGATAACATCTTCCAACACCCTATTTCCAAACACAGTCACATTCCCAGTACTAGGAATTAGGACTTCAGCATGTCTTGGCGGTGACACAATCCAAACCATACAGGCACTGTGTTTCCTCTTTTCAGAAAGCCTCATCACGCCTCCTGCCCCTCTTGAGTGGGACTCTGCCAGATTCAAACCAGAATAAATCTGGAGACAACTTCAGCCCATAATAAACCACAGAGCATAACTGGGTTGTATCTGCAACTGGAGCTTACTTCCCATCTGACATGCAAACCACTGGCATTTCTGCTCACCCAAGATGGGGCCGCCCCAAGTTCCTCAAAGACAGTGCAAATCAATCTGTAGGGGTTGTGATCTTACAAAACAAATATTCAACACTTACTTTTACTCTTGAGGTAATAACATAGACTGGGAAGGAAAGAAAATTGCACTAACGATTAAGAGGAAAACAATTTTGCTTTGGGGAGTGCACGATAACTCCCTTACATCAAACAGAATAATATTCTAATACTAAGCTGTACCCTGGTCTCCTCTTCACCCACTCAAGTCCCAGCTTTCTTCTTTCAGGCTCAATTCAAATGTCAAGCATATGTGGGAAACCTTCCTGCTGCCTCTGGTCAGACACAGTCACTCCCACAACTTGCTGCCTGTACCTCTAGTTAACAATCACTTCATTCTGCCTTCAAAAGTGATTCATGTACTCGTATTCTTCACTAACTAAATGATAAGCTCATTGAGCACAAGAAGCAAGCTTGTTTCTTCCTTTTAATTCTCCACAGAGCTTCGCACTCTATGAGGGCAGAACTGCCTCAGTTCCCTTGGGGGGAGTACAGATGTGACTCCCCAGGGCCCTGCCACAGGATCTATTACACCTAAAGCTCTAAATGGGCTCAGGAATCTGTACTTTAAAACAAATACCCCCATACAAGGTGCTGTGACATGGTCCAGCCTGGGAGCAGTGCCCAATAAAATTAGTGGAGTGAAAAGATGAACCATAAACTGGGTCTCTTTTTTTATTCAAAAGGCTATTCTACCCCTCACCCCTTCTTTAAAAGCCATTTGACAATTTAACCCTAAAACCAAACCAAACTCACTGCTGTTGAGTCAATTCGACTCACAGTAACCCCTCCTTGGGTTTCTGAGGCAGTATCACTATGGAATTAGACTGCCCAGTCTTCCTTCTGAGGAGTGGCTGGTGGGTCTGAACCACCGACCTTCTGGTTAGCAGTCAAATACCTAAGGCACTATGGCACCAGAGCTCTACTGCTGGTTAAATATACTATACGGAAGTCAAAGGGCTGTTCCATAAAACTATTTATTGATGTTTATTTAAGTAGCAACTCTGATACATCCTATTTAACATGAACCATGAAAGATCAAAGTTTTCAACAGCCCATCTTCTCCTATCATCATGTGTTCTGCCTGTAGCATTAACAAATTGCAGGTCATAATGTCAGTAAGTCTACCTCTTGTTCTAAAAGGGACATTGCACCAGAGTGTCGATTGATTAATCTGGTAAGGCATTCTGAAGAAGAGGGAAGTGGGGAAACTTCTGAGCAAGCATAAAATAATCAGCAATGAAAGGTGTTATAAATTGTAAGTAATACTAATAACAACCAGCTCTGGAATGTCAATGAAGTTGCAAAGTTAACCTTCATAGCCCAGAAGCAGAAACCTTTAAACTGTACAGTTCAAAGTATACCCAAACAAGTACAACATTTAAAAATTTAAGCTGGGGATGAAGAGAGGAAGAAAAAAGGGGAAAGACAGGCATGCCCATTCATTTGCTGGCTATGCGTCTCTAGATGCTGACCGCCCAGTGAACCATGATCCTTTCACATTTACAAGGGCTGTGTGCTCAGCTACCAAAATAGGACCCTTAAGAAATGAGCCTAAAAGAGTTCACAGTAATTATCAAGGAAATAAAAAATTGAACAGTAAAGCAAGCTAGTTTTTTCCCCCTTTTTGCACAGAGTTCCCTAAAATAGATGCAAAACAGCATCCCTCTCAGAGGACAGACATGCTATTTTTATGTTGAGAAGAGGACAGGCAAGTGGTGGAATAGCTGAGGCTTGCTACTGCATATTCTGCAAAGGGAAAACCCAACCAACCTAAACACAAATGAACAACTTCTTTTATTTAAAGGTCCCTGGGTAGGGCAAACAGCTCAGCTGTTAAGAGAAAGGTTGGAGGTTAGAATTTATCCAAATGCACCCTGAAAGGCCTGGTGATTTACTTCTGAAAACTCAGTCATTGAAACCCTACAGAGCACAGTTCCACTCTGACATACAGGGAGGGTATGGTCAGGAGTTGGAATCGACTTGTCAGCAACTGGGTTTTTTGTATGTTTTTAGGTTGAACTTCATTGTGCCTAGAATCCATGCAAAAGACACATAAATGTGGGGAAAAAATTATAGTAATTGAACAGCTCTTAAGATATCCCAAATCTACTATTCAGAATCTATCACAAAAAAATCCCGTGTTATCTTCTACCAAGGAAAAAAATTCACATAAAACCAAGTTTAAAGCTCCAAGTTTAAAGCTCCCCACTGATTTTTGTTTTACTGAAAGTTCTTAACATACCCAGTTTCCAACTTCCTGCCTTGTCCCATGCCACATCCTAGTGAATTTCCAGTTTGATAAGTTCTAAATAAGGACTTTCACCTGGAAATTGAAGACTATGGAAAAAATAAAACAAAGGTTTGGTTCTTTCGGTGAAGTGGCATGTTTATTTAGCATATTGCAAAATGCCATCGTAAAGACAGTTGCTACAGAATTCTCTTTTCCTCCAGGCCAAGCCAGGAACCTGGCACATATACTACTAACAAGACGTCATTTTCTACAACATGGAATGCCACAGCACAGCCCCAACCCTTGTTCTTCAACACCACTATTTATGATGGAAAAAAAGATGTAAGATAGAAAACTTTTCAAAGTGTAAAGACCAAATTTCTCTTGGCATAAAGAAGTAATAAAGATGGGATTTTTGCCTTGATTTCATATCAAATAATATTTGCTTAATGCAAAGGTAAAACTGTACATGCCAGGGGTCTGGCTTGGTCCCCAAGGACAGCAGGTTACCTTTTAGTGTTGCCAGCTTGTCAATTTCCTGCACACCAGTAGCCAAACCCACAGCAACTCCTGCAAATACTGATGGGTTCGCTCGTGATACCACCTCAGAGAGGAAGCATTTATAATGCTCCAATTGGAAAGCCTCCATAGCTCCAACTTAATCAGAGGAGGAATCATATGCTCTGCAGCCTATGCTTTTTAAGTTTACATTTGCATATAAACTGTAAGCTGAGAAAGAAATTTCCATATTGTAATTCAACAAATATATCCTAATCAGAGCACAGCACCTCAAATGTCTACATAAATATTGACCCAGTACCCTTGGCAAACACTGTTTCTGTCCCACCTTGCCTGGACAACTCCAGTTTCTGGGTGCTAACAGCTCCAGCCTCCTTGTTTCCTTTCAGTTGGTGTCTGTCCCTGTTGACTTTCATATGATTTAAGCACCTGGGTTGAAAGTGAGTGGTTTCCTCACTTAGGAAATGAGGATGATAATGACTTACTACCTCACTAGATTATGAGAGTTGAATGTGTCAATCACACAAAGTGATCAGAATAGTGCCTGGAATATAGTAAGTGTTCACCCGGTGCTAGCTATTGTCATTTTTGGCTTTCATTTTCCTAGACGGCTTCTCTACAATTACTGTAAGTTTCAGGTATCTGGCTTTCTACGACAGCACAGCTCTGTTCCCTACAGAACTGCTACTCTCAAGATGTCTATTTATGCAGGTGGTGGGAAAGCAAATTGGGATGACTTTTGGGGAAGTATGGGCTCTATGTACCAGGAGCCTAAACGTGGATCTGAAGATACTGATGGCAGATACAGATTGGATACCGGGCTGCTTTCTGAAGCAAGGTTTAGGATGATCCCAAACTGCAAACAAAGTAAATACCCAACAATAAAGATGGAATGAAATAAAGTACAGTGTATTGGAGAATTCCTAATAAAATAATGTTGAGGGAAAAAACATGTCTCTGCCTAGAGACCTCACAGAGCCACACAATGGAATACTAAGCAGCCATTAAAAAAATGAAGTAGCTCTCTATGTGTGATATAGAAAGATCACTGGGATACAATCAACAAAAAAAAAGTTAAGATACTGAGCAGTGTATACTGTGCTGCTTTCTCTGGAAAAAGGAGCAAATCATGAATGCCTATTGGTATTAGCTAGTACACATATCAAAATTCCAGAAGAATACAAAGAAATTATTAATAGCGGATTCCTGCGGGTGAAAAGGGGACACTGGAAAATAGGAATGTAGAAGAAAGAGGTGGGAGGGAGACTTTTTACATACAGTCTCTTTAATTGGTTTAAAAATATTTGAATGATAGAACTGTATTGCCTACTAAGCATGTTTTTAATTTTTTTTTTTTTTTAAGAATCACATTTAGAAAAATGATTGGATGTTAATATCAATCAACAGGTAATACCTGGATAAGAGGATTAAGAAAATTTTTCTATTTTTTAAAAATACTTTGTAAATTTTCTTCAACAAGTATGTTGAAATGAAAATGAAAGCCAAAAATGACAATAGCTAGGAGGCGGGGCAAGATGGCGGACTAGGCAGAAGGATTGCACAGACCCTCTTCAACAAAGAAAAGGGAAACCAATTAACACAGACACAGAAGATAAT
>NW_006921604.1:21386385-21408155 GCF_000298275.1 Orycteropus afer afer
AAAAAAAAAAAAAAAAAAGACAATAGCTAACACCCGGTTGTTTGTTATTCATTCATTCATTCATTTGAGAGAGAACAAAGGATTCATTTCCACCTTGTTCTTTATCAAACAAATAAACAAAGAATCTGACACTTTCTTTCTCCCAAATGAACATAACCAGTTGCTGCCCAATTGACCTCAACTCATGGTGACACCCATGTGTGTCAGAGGACAACTGTACTCAGGGTGTTCAGAAGTAAATTCCCAGGGCTTTCTTTCAATGCACCTGAGTGGACCCCAAATTCCAAACTTTCAGTTAGCAGCTGAGTGTGGGAACCATTTGTATCACCACCCAGGGACTCCAAAAAGAACATAACCCCAGTTTTAAGTGTTTCCTACCGATTACACTTTTAAGTAAGCTTCCTATTGAATGACTGACTACTTAGCTTCAGTTCTGAAAGCACATCCAAGAACCACTGCTTGATGTGCTTAACTGATCCTCACCTACAAGACCACATGGGCACTTCTTCAGACATCCTGGCTTATCAGTGGAGCCCCCACATGGTCAAGCATTTGACCTCCAAGCCTCCACACTGCAGCAAAGACCGTCCCCAATGCAGTGGTTCCATTTTAACTTTCTTGATGGTTATGTCATATCACTCACAGAACCCACACACATCTGCTACCCCTAAACCTGGCTTCTCAGAAACCTCACCATGCCCTCAACAAGTGTGCTAGAAAGATAGTTAACTTCACACTTTCCAGAACTAAGTATTTTGTGGGGTAGATTCAACATCTCAAAATGACATACCCTGGTTGGTAAAATCCAGATTTTTTTTAAATTTTAAATTGTGATTTGGGTGAAAGTTTATAGAGCAAATTCATTTTCCATACAGCAATTCAAAATCCAGAGTTGTTTTAAAAGCAATGTAACACTCTGATTACGTTATTTATATGAGTATTTATGGTTCCTTCCAATGCACTGATATCCTTTCTCTATACTTTAACACAGACAATGCAAGGCTTCCATATAACTCCTATGATTTTTTGTAATCATACCACCTCGTCTTGATCGGTTTTTATAATTCTTTACTATCTGGCAGTACCTGAATTCGAAAATACTCTATTCTTGATCTGTATCCTCAAAAAACTGCAATCTCAATTTTTCTCCTTCAACTCTACCAGTACATTCTGAGTTCAGACAATAGTAGCTGCCCATGAAAAATGTAAAGATAGAATAATGTGGTGACTATCTTTGCTTCTGAAACACAGTGGTTATACCCTATAAATAATAGGAGAAAATCTGTGCTGAAGGCAAATTAACAATGCTGCCAGAGTAAATGACACCATTGTTACCACGTGACTTCCAAACAACCCGTTAGCCCTAGTAAAACCAACCAACCAAAATAAACCCTACAAAATACTTCTCAAAGTTTAAGAACATTCCTGCTGTAGTGCAAATATGAGATCAACTAAAATAAAGTCTTTTACTAGGGAAAAATACACTAAGAAACAGAGTTACGTATAAGAGTTGAGTGCATGTACTTTGTTATATACTTTGAGGAAGGTAATTTTACACTGTTATTAGGCAAAAAAGAAAAAAAAAGATAGCTCATGGCTGCTAAAAGAATAGACTACATATTATATCATATGGCTATTTTCCATTTCAAATAAGCACAAGCTGTAAAATCTAGTTAGGGAAAAAACTAAAGTTTAAGTGCACTGTTACTACCACTGCACTGCCAAGTTGAAAGCAATTAACTTGAGAGCAGAATGGACACTCAGTTAAAAGCTAACTTCCTAAGACATTGCAAAATGGAGGGAAGGGAATAGGGCACATCAAACTAAGTTAATTTCATTAAACATGTTTTTGTCTGATTTAAGACAGAAAAATGGGGATTATTACCTTAAAAAACACAACTGGACCACCACAGGGAATCAAAAGATAGACTTCCTCAGAGAAGAAGTTCAGAGTCAAGTACACATTCTGGGGGCAGAAAGAGTGAATGGATGGGGGACTGGGCCCCGGGGAAAAGGGAAGATTATCAAGTATGTGGAAGAACTCAATACGAAGGCTAGAACACCACTGAAGGCGACAGCTAATAACATAAACTTTAAACTACATAGGAGGAGAAATGTCCCATGCTCTCCCAACATGAATGCTACTTGTAGGAATTTACTACTCTGAGCCAAGGATAAAAAGTATTGATCATTTATTCTAAGACTCTATTCAGTGTGTGCTGTCAGTGTATGTGTGTGAGTGTGTATGCATGTGACTCCAATGCAGCCTATAGCCAGGAACGATGGAAATGGTTTAGAGCAGCTAGTAAGTGTCAAAGTGCATAGGCAAAGCAGATAATTTTTCTCATCAATATTCTAATTTTACTAAATTTTGGTCTCTCTATGGTGGCGTACCAGCCACTCCTTGGAAGGAAGACTGAGCAATCTATTTCTGTAGAGATAACGCCTCAGAAACTCAGGGAGGGGTCACTATGAGTCAGAAATGACTCGATGGCAGTGAGTTTGGTTTTTTTTTTTTTTTTTTTTTTTTTTAGTTTATGGTATTTAAATTATATAATCAATAGTTTCATACACAAATACTGCCATGCACAAAAAAAGAATAATAACAATAGCTATCACTTAGGGAGTACTTACTCCCCAAATTGGCCAAGTATTACTGCTGCCCTAATAAATTACCACAAACACTGAGATTTAAATGACATCCATTTGTTAGCTCACACCTCAGTCAATCCAAAGTCCAAGTGTGGGTCACTGGTTTTCTGCTCAAGTCTCATAAGACTGAAATCAAATCAGCAGCAAGGCAGCACTCCTTTCACCTGGGGATCAACTTGTTTCCAAGCTCATTTAGGTTGTTGGCAAAATTCAGTTCCATGAAGCTGTAGGCCTGAGGTCCCCAGTTCCTTGCTGGCTATTGGCTGAGGTACTTCTCAGATTCTAGAGGCTATATACATTCTTTAGCTCATGGCCTCCTTAAAGTCACAAGTCAAGCTCCTCACACTATGAATCTCTGTGACATCCCCTCCTGCCACTTCTCTTCAATGCATCTCTTCTGTGGAATCTCTGTAACACTTTTCCTCCTTCTGGTTTTTAAGGGTTCATGTGATTACATATGGAGGAGCTCTGGTGGTATAGTGCCTAAGGCATCTGACTGCTAACCAGAAGGCTGGCGGTTCAAACCCACCAGCCACTCATCAGAAGGAAGATTGGGCAATCTACTTCTGTAGTGATATCACCTTGGAAACCCAAAGTGGAGTTGCTTTGAGTTGGATCCGACTTGACAGCAGTGAGTTTGGTTTTGTGTGTGTGTGTGTGTGTGTGTGTGTGTATGTGTGTGATTACATTTGGCCCTTCCAGATAATGCAGAAGGAGCTCTGATAGCATAGTGCCTAGGACACTTGACTGCTAACCCAAAGGCTGGAGGTTTAAACCCACCACCCACTCCTCAAAAGTAAGGTTGGGCAATCTAATTCCTCAGTGATACTGCCTTGGAAACCCAAGGAGGAGTTGCTATGAGTCAGGTCCAACTCGAAGGCAAATAACAATAACAACAACAAAGATAATGTAGGATAATCTCCATATATTAAATTCACTGATTTATAACCTTAATTCCATCAGCTAAGTCTCTGCACAGCAGCACCTAGATCAGTCTTTAACAATAACTGGAGGAGGGGCATCTTGGGGACAGATCTTTACAATTCTGACTATCCAGCCCTGTTACATGCATTACCTCAGTGAACCCTCACAGCAACCCTGAGGAAGTCTATGTGGAAAGTGAGCCAATTCAACTATTACCTAAACACTTCATTTCACTTTACAAGATCACTTAACAAAAATTACAACTTAACCCCAAGATACATCTCAGATAGATTCAACATTTAAATGTTACAAAATGAAAAGAACAAAAAACACCATGGCTGAATAGTTATCGAATCGTGGGACGGCTGTAGCATTAAAGAAGAAATGGCAATGGGGAAATGAACAGTGAAGACTACATTAAAACTGCAAAATTTCAATGACATTAAAAGGCTAAATTACACTGGGAGGAGGGAAGATGTTAAATATAGGCCAAATTGTTAACATGCCCTTATAAACTTTCATACTGAAAGCAAACTTTTAGAAAAAAAAGGGGGGAGGGTTTAATAGAAAATAAATTATTTGGATTTCTTTTGTGACTTAACATGTTAGAAAATCTAACTTTTTTTAGTAACCAAATATATTACGCTGAACCATTGGTTTTCTATCAAATTAGGAAAATATTTTTGTTTTTTAAGATGATGTTCATTTGCTACTGATGTAGAAGTGAAACAGAAATCATCAAAGATGAAGCAGACATAATAGTATACGGTTCACAGTTGGGCTTTTTTAACTAAGAAAATAAAATTCAGATACAGATGTTTATAATGAAACACTAGAGAATTTAAAATAAAGATTAAATAAACTATGGTATATTCTCATACAACAAAATATTACTCAGTCATTAAACTGGTTCTCAGACACTTTTTAATAACATCGGAAAATACAATTTGATAATAATGTAAAAGAGCAGAACGCAGGAGGAGGGGAAAGTATATTATATTAGCTGTGGAGTAAGACAACCTGAGGCTGAGTTCTGGCGTTGCCATTTAATGGGCCTGTGACTCCATGACACATAACAACAACAACTCTGGGCAGGTCAAAACCCAATTCTAGTTTTTCACATATATAAATGGGGATGAAACCATTTACCTCGTAGTGTTATTACTTAAACAAAAAATGCAAAGTATGTCTGAGCCTAACCTGTTGCTGTCAATTCCAACTCCTAACAACCTAAAGGATGGAGTAGAAGTGCCACAGGGTTTCCAAGGCTACAAGTAATTACGGAAGGGTTTGAACTCTCAACCTTTCAGTTTGCAATTGAGTGCTTAACCACTGTGCCCCTAGGGCTCCTTGTGTAAGCCTAAGCAACCCACTAATCAAGCACCTGGTAGCAGCTCTCAATCTCAGAGAAGGGAAAACCTTTTTAAAGTCTATCTTAGACCCCCAAACTGTCATTCCTTTAAAGTGACGCTATCACAAGCCTTTACAGAATTAAATGTGAAATTCATTATCAATTCAGCATTCTAAATTGGCTAATAACCTTTAAGAAGTTAAAAGTAATTCCACGCAAGTAGGACAGGCATCAGATTTGTTAACCAATAGGGATGTATAATACACAAGCCCTACCTCAACAGTTGCATGGATTTCAAAATCAAAGTGCCATGAAATAGTGAAGATAAGACATTTACACTTGATAGCCATTCTTTATTACAGAAAGTAGGAGAGTGCCTTGAAGATAGTAAGACTAATTAAAAAATAAAACACAACACAACATTAAATGTGTCCTTAAAGAATCCAGCTGGTCTGGTAGGCCACCCATCAAAGTTCAAAATAATAATAATGTATTATTTTCAGAAAAACAAAGGCATTATCACTTACCTTCAATGTAGAGGGGTTCTACGACGTCGTGGTTAATAAGTTCAAAGTTTTCATGGCCAATCCAATGCTCCACGTTTCTCTTCCTGCCAGTGAAGAAGTTGTCCACCACTGTCACCTCATGGCCATCCATCATTAGTTTGTCAGTTAGATGGGAACCCACAAACCCCGCACCTCCGGTTATCTGCAGTACGTCGGTGTGTGTAAAACATTCCCAGAAAAAAACATAAGAGGACACGATGAAGGCAGACTTCGCGGAGTTCGATTTTGTCTATCTAGATCCCATCAACATTCTTTAAGGGCATGGAAAAACCAATCACTAATTTTACATGGAAAGGAAAGAGATCTCGGATATGCAAAGCACTACTGAAGAACAACAAAGTAGGTCTCACATTACCAGATCTCAAAACCTATTATACAGCCACAGTAGTCAAAACTGCCTGGTATTGGAACAACGACAGACACATGGACCAATGGAACAGAATTGAGAACCTAGAAAAAGATCCACCCATTTATGGTCAGCTGATCTTTGACAAAGGGCCAAAATCCATTAAATTGGGAAGAAATAGCCTCTTTAACAAACAGTACTGGCAAAACTAGATATCCATTTGCAGAAAAAGGTAACAAGATCAATACCTCACACCATTTGCAAAAACTAACTCCAGAGGGATCAAAGACTTAAATGTGAAACCTAAAACTATAAAGTTCATCAAAGAAAAAATAGGGGCAAACTTATGGGCCCTAATTTATGGCATAAATAGACTATAAAACACAACCCAAAATGCACAAACAGAAGACAACCTAGGTGATTTGGACCTCCTAAAAATTAAATTCTTAATGTGCA
Organism: Orycteropus afer afer; assembly: GCF_000298275.1. NCBI lineage: Eukaryota > Metazoa > Chordata > Mammalia > Tubulidentata > Orycteropodidae > Orycteropus > Orycteropus afer. The sequence goes on from NW_006921604.1 coordinate 21,392,681, forward strand.
TCAAAACAGTAAAAAGATAACCTACATATTGGGAAAAATGATTTGGCAACAACATATCTGACAAGGGAATTATCACTAAAATTTATAGAAAAATTCAACACCTCAACATCAAAAAGACAAACAATCCAATTAAAAAATGAACAGAAGACATGAACAGACACTTCAACAAAGAAGATACTCAGGAAGCTAACAAACACGTGGGAATGCTCACTATCATCAAACACTGTTGTTGTTATTTGTTGTTATATGCCGTAATTTATGTCGGCCCTTACTTATAGCGACCCCTCCTTGGGTTTCCGAAGCAGTATCACTATGGAAGTAGGATTGCCCAACCTTCCTTCTGAGGAGTGGCTGGTGGGTTTGAACCGCCAGCCTTCTGGTTAACAGTCAAGTGCTTTAGCCACTATGCTACCAGAGCTCCCTCATCAAACACTAGAAAGATCTAAATCAAAACAAGGAGATAACCATCTCACACCAGCACTAATAGCAAAGTTCAACAAGACACGAAACAACAAATGCTGCTGACAAGGATGTGCAGAGATTGGGACTCTCATACACTGCTGGTGGGATTGTGAAATGATATGACCACTGTGGAAATCAGTATGGCGATTCCTTAGAAAGCTGGAAACAGAAATATCATTTGATCCAGCAAACTAGGTATATATCCTAAAGAAGGGAGCTCTGGTGGCATAATGCCTAAGGCACTTGACTGCTAACCAGAAGGCTGGAGGTTCAAACCCACCAGCCACTCCTTGGAAGGAAAGTTGGGCAATCTACTTCCATAGTGATACTGCCTCAGAAACCCAAGGAGGGGTCGCTATGAGTCGGATCTGACTCGAGGGCAATGGGTTGGATTGGTTGGTACCCTAAAGAAGTGAGAGCCAGAATACAATTAGATTTATGTATACCCATGTTCATTGCGGCACCATTCACAATAGCAAAGAGATGGAAACAACCCAAGTGCCCATCAATGGAGGCATAGATAAACAAACTATGGTACATACAAACAATGGAATACTATGCAACACTAAGGAACAAAATAGAATCTGCAAAACACTGCATAATGTGGATGAACTTGGAGGACCTTATGCTGAGTGAAATAAATCAATCATAGAAGGACAAATACTGTATTAGTCCACCATTGTAAAAAGTCCAGGAAAGGTTTATATATAGAAGGAAACTTTCTTTGCTGGTTATCAGGAATGGGAGGGGAGGGAAGGGAAAATTGCTAGATAGGTAAAAAAAAAAAAACTGGGGGTAGGGAAAGGAAGAAAGCTAGTAAAGGTTTTAAAAGCAGTTAATTCCAACTCATAGCACCACTATACTATCGGACACAGTAGAACTGTCCCACAGGGTTTCCAAGGCTGAAATATTTAAGAAAGCAGACTGCCACATCCTTCTCCAGCAGAGCGGCTAGCAGACTGAAACCTCCAACCTTTCAGTTAACAGCCGACTGTTTAACCACTGCACCACCCGTGATTAGGGCTCCTTCTAAACTTCTAAGCAACCTAAAACTTAAAACTATCACTGAATAATATCATAATATCACTGAATAACACAGAAAATACAGTACTTAACAATTTTCATTGACACCACATTAAAAAAAAAATTTATTGTGACTTGGGTGCAAATTTACAAAGCAGATTTGTTTTATTCTCAATAGTTCATGAACATTTGGTTTCATGGTCTCGATTACAATCCCCAATGATAAACAGCTCTCCATCCATCTCCTCCCTGTCCTGTGCCCTTCCTATCTATTCATTCCTGCCTGTCCAGCCTTCCCTCTACACAAATGCTGCCCTTCTGATGTCTCATGGTTGCTTGATCTAGGTAGTGCATCTCCCAGGGTAAGTGTTCTGCTTATATAGCTCTTTCTATTGTTTGGTTGAGAGCTAATTCAAGGAAGTGAGTTCAGTTCCAGGCCCAAAAGATAACTTACAGCAAAAGTCTTGGGGGTTCAACCAGTCTCTGTCCAACCAGTAATCCTGGTCATTTTTGTGTTTTTGAATTTTGTTCCACATTTTTCCTTTCACTCTATGCAGGATCTCCAATTTTGATCCCTTTCCGAGTGGTTGGCATTGGTAGCCAGGTGCTATCTAGTTCTTTTGGTCTCAGAGTCTTGAAAGCTGAGGTCCCTGTGGTCCGTCATATCTTTGGACTTCTTGTTTCCAAATGACTTTGATTTTCTTCACTCTTCTTTGCTCCAGAGGAAGGGAGACCAATAGCTGAATCTTAGATGGCTGCTTAAAAGCTTCTAAGACCCCAGTTGTTAATCCCCAAAGTAGGATGTAAAACAAGATTTTTATATGGTATGTTGTGCCAGCTGAGCATGATGTCCCCCCAGGACTGATCCTGAGCCCACAAGCCCAGTGACTCCCTCTTTTAAGGTGTTTGGTTGTCTCTGAGAAGCTACTCCAAACTTGTCCTCCATTATTTCTGTACTATAAGTACATATATAAGACTATCTCCAGCCAAATCTATTCTTGGTCCTGGGCATATTCCTGTTTGCCTACCCACACCTGATCTTCTCACCTGTCTGTGCCTTTACCCATAGCCTAGTGTTTGCTACCATTGGTAATGCAGCATTGTGCATGTAATAATCTGTTGTCTATATCTTTTGTGTACATTTCTGTGTCCTCCTTTTCCCTGTTGTCACTCTGCTAGTCACACACTTTTGTTATTCTGCCTTTCCCTTCACCCAGATCAATACGTGACTCTTTACTAATCAGATATTTTCCCTCCTCTTCCCCTCCCCGGTAACCAACTGCAGTAGTTAAGTTTGTGCATCAGCTTGGCTGGGCCTGGTTAAGTGGCTGAATAGTTGGATGTAGTATTCCCCATGATGAGACTGGCAATCAACTCCATGGTGGAATCTACTGTGAGCAGCTGAGTAGCTGCCTCAGGGATATGGTCTGCGTGTAGCTGAGTCATTGTTCAGCAGCCTGCCACGCTCTGCTGACCTTGGGATTTTCAATGGACTTGAATCAATGGCCTGCTGTGTTATTTGGTAATATCAAGACTGTACCATTTTATTTGTCAACCTTGGGCTTGTCAGCTTTAGCAGCCAGTAGCTGCCTGAGTGAAGAGATACCTCTGGCTTCACTGGGCCATGAGCAAGAGGCAGAGCTGAAGCCCAAGGTCAAGGGGCTTTCACACAGCCCCTAGAGCCTGGCACTTTGAACTTGGAATTCTAGCCTCCTGAACTGTAACAAAATAAACTCCTGTTTGTTCAAGCCATCCCATTTGTGATATATTTCTGTCAGAGCAGCACTAGGTAACCAGAACACCAACAAAGTAAATTTCTGTCGTTGCCTAAACCTTTCCTTGACTTTTTGCATGGGCTCATAGAATATTTGTTCTTCTGTGATTGACTTATTTCACTCAGCATGATGTCCTCCAAGTTCATCCACATTATGAGGTAATTCATGGATTCATTATTCTTTAATGTTGCATAGTATTCCGTTGTGTATATGTACCAGTTTATTTATCCATTCCTCTATTGATGGGCACTTAGGTTCTTTCCATCTCCTTGCTATAGTGAATTGTGCTACAATGAACATGGTTGTGCATATGTCTATTTACGTTCTAGATCTCAATTCTTTAGGATATATTCCTAGTAATGGAATCACTGGATCAAATAGTATTTCTATTTTTAATTTTTTAAGGAAATGCCATACCGTTTTCCACAGTGCCCATACCATTTTACAGTCCCATCAGAAGTAAATGAAGGTTCCAATCTCCCCAAATCTTTGCGAACATTTGTTATTTTCTGTCTTGTTGAACTTTGCTATTATTACCAGGATGAGAATATATCTTATTGTTGTTTTGATTTGCATCTCTCTAATGGCTAATGATAGTGAGCATGTCCTCATGTGTTTGTTGGCCGCCTGTATATCTTCTTTAATGAAGTATCTATTCATGTCCTTTCCCTATTTTTGAATTAGATTGTTTGTCTTTTTGGTGTTGAAGTATAACAGTTTTCTATAAATTTTAAAGATAAGTTCCTTATCAGATATGTCATAGCCAAATATTTTTTACCAAACTGTAGGTTCTCTTTTTACCCTTTTGGAGAAGTCTTTTGACATTTGTAAGAATTTAATTTTTAAAATGTCCCAGTCATCCAGTTTTTTTCCACTGCTTGTGCTTTTGAGTTATGCTTGACAGTCTATAGTCCATTTATGGCTTAAATTAAAACCCCAAGGTTTGCTCCTATTTTATCTTTCATGATGGTTTTGGGTTTTACATTTAAGTTTTTGATCCATCTGGGTTTGTTTTTGTGTGTGGGGTCTGGTATGGATCTTGTTTCATTCTTCTGTAAATGGATATTCAATTTTGCCAGCACCATTTGTTAAAGAGGTTCTCTCTCCCCCATTTAATGGGCTTTGATCCTTTGTCAAAGATCAGCTGTCCATAGACAGATGAGTCTATTTCTGGGTTCTCCATTCTGTTTCACTGGTCTATCATTGTACCAATATCATGCTGTTTTGCCTATCCCAGCTGTATAACAGGTTTGAGATCAGGGAGTGTGAGACCTCCTATTTTTCATTCTTCAGCAGTTGACACAGCATCTTAAGAGTATTAAAAGATTCTTGTTTCATCATGTATGTGATAGGTTGAACATTACTTACAGAGTTCTAATATTACTACTGTAAATTTGAGAATTACTTTTAGTAAAATGAAGAGACTTGACTAAACAACTAAAACAGTATGTGGAATTTAAACTGGGTCAAAAATGTCACAGAAAAATCTCAGAACAAATTAATAAAGCATAGGTAAGAGGCCAGACGTGGGGCAAGAACCGGGAACGAGACATAGCTGTGGGATCCAGGCAAAGGGAGGGAGACAGGCCCCGCACCAAGAGTCAGGAAGTAGGGGGGAAAAGCCAGGGACAACAGAGCCTCAGGATCCAGATAAGGGGAGGATGGAGAGGTTTCGAACAGCTAATAGCGATAAACTTGTCTGTCAGTTTGTCGTACTGTGGTGGCTTGAGTGTTGCAGTGAGGCTTGAGGCTGTGCCACTAGTGTTTCAAACACCAGCAGGGTTGCACATGCTACACAGGTTTTAAGGCAGCTTATAAACCAAGACAGACTAGGAAGAAGGAAGAGGCCATCTACTTCTCAAAGAATTGGCCAAGGAAAACCTTATGAATAGCAGAGAAATATTGTCTAACTCATTACTGTGCAACTTTATGAACAGCCCTGAAACACTATCTGATACAGTGTAGGAAGACAAGTTCCTTAGGTCAGAAGGCACTCAAAATACAACTGGGAAAGAGCTGCCTCATCATAGTAGAACCAACCTTAATGGTACGGATAAAATAAACCTTTTAAGGGACCTCCATTTGCTGACATGGCATGACTCAAATTGAGAAGAAACAGCTGCAAACATCCATTAATAATCAGAACATGGAAGTATGAATCTAGGAAAATTGGAAGTTGTCAGAAATGAAACAGAACACATGAAGATTAATATCTTAGGCATTAGTGAGCTGAAATGAACCATTATTGGGCATTTTAAATCAGACGATCATATGATCTACTATGCCAGGAATGACAATTTGAAGAAGAATGGCATGGAATTCATCATCACAAAGGATGTTTCAAGATCTGTCCTGAAGTACAATGCTATCAGTGATAGGATAATATCCATATGCCTACAAGGAAGACCAGTGAATACTACGATAATACAAATTTACGCACCAACCACCAAAGCCAAAGATGAGGAAATTGAAGATTTTTATCAACTTCTGCAGTCTGAAACTGACCAAACATGCAATCAAGATTTGTTAATTATCACTGGTTATTACAATGCAAAACTGGGAAACAAAGAAGAATCACTGTTAGTTGGAAAATTTGGCTTTGATGACAGATATAATGCTGGAGACCTCATGAGAAGTTTGCAAGACCAACGACTTATTCATTGCAAATACCTTTTTTCAACCACACAAACAGCGGCTATACATGTGGACTTCGCCAGATGGAATACACAGGAATGAGATCGACTACATCTATGGCAAGAGGCAATGGATAAGTTCAATACCTTTAGCCAAGACAAAACCAGGAGCTGATTTTAGAACAGGCTATTAACTGTTCATATGCAAGTTCAAGTTGAAGCTGAAGACAATTAAAAGAAGTCTACAAAAGCCAAAGTAAGGCCTTGATTCTATCTCTCCTGAATTTAGAGACCATGTAAAGAATAGATTTGATGCACTGAGTATCAATGACCAAAAACCAGATGAATTGTGGGATGACATCAAGAACTTTGTATATGAAGCAAGCAAAAGGTCATTAAAAAGACTGGAAAGGAAAAAAAGACCAAAATGGATGTCAGAAGAGACTCTGAAACTTGCCCTTGAACGGAGAGTAGCTAAAGCAAATGGAAGAAATGACAAGATAAAAGAGCTGAACAGAAGATTTCAAAGAGCAGCTCGAGAACACAAAGTCAATCATTATAATGAATGTGCAAAGACCTGGAGTTAGAAAACCAAAAGAGAACACATTTGGTATTTCTCAAGCTGAAAGAACTGAAGAAAAAATTTCAAGCCTTGAGTTGCAATACTTTTAAGACTTTATGGGCAAAATATTGAATGATACAGGAAACATCAAATGGAAATGGAAGGAATACACTGAGTCACTGTAGCAAAAAGAATTAGTCAATGTTCATTCATTTCAGGAGGGGACATATGATTAAGAACTGATGATATTAAAAGAAGTCTAAGATGCACTGAACAGATTGGCAAAAAACAAGTGTCCAGGAATTGAAGGGATACCCAATGAGCTGTTTCAACAAACAGATGCTGCATTGAAGGTACTTACTCGTCTATGCCAAGAAATTTAGAAGACAGCTACCTGGCCAACTGACTGGAAGAGATCCCTATTTGTATCCATTCCAAAGAAAGGTGATCCCACAGAATGTGGAAATTATCGAACAGTATCATTAATATCACACAGAAGTAGAATTTTCCTGAAGATAAATTCAAAAATGACTGCAGCAGTATAGTGATAGGGAACTTCCAGAAATGCAAGTTGGATTTAGAAGAGAATGTGGAACAAGGGATACCAGTGCTGATGTCACATGGATCTTGGCTGAAGCAAATACCAGAAAGATATTTACTTGTGTTCTACTGACTATGGAAAGGCATTCGACTATGTAGGTCATAACAAATTATGGATAACATTGAGAAGAATGGGAATTCCAGAACACTTAACTATGCACATGAGGAACTTATACGTACTGGAAGGCTGTCATTTGAACAGAACAAGGGAATACTGCATGGTTCCAAATGAGGAAGAGTGTGCGTCAGGGTTATGTCCTTTCACCATACTTATTCAATCTACATGCTGAGCAAATAATCTGAAAAGATGGACTAAATGAAGAAGAATGAGGCATCAGGAAGACTCAATAACAACATGCATTATGCAGACAACACAACTTTGCTCGCTGAAAGTGAGGATGACTTGAAACACTTACTGATGAAGACTGAAGACTACCGCCTGGAGTATGGATTACACCTCAATATAAAGAAAACAAAAATCCTTACAATGGGACCAATAAGCAGCATCACGATAAATGGAGAGAAGATTGAAGTTGTCAAAGATTTCATATTATTTGGTTCCACAATCAACACCAATGGAAGCAGCAGTCAAGAAATCAGATGACATATTACACTGGGCAAATTTGCTGCAAATGACCTACTTAAAGTGCTAATGATCAAAGGTGTCTCTCTGAAGACTAAAGTGTGCCTAACCCAAGCCATGGTATTTTCAATTGCCTAATTGCTTGTGAAGGAGCTCTGGTGACATAGTGCGTAAGGCACTTAACTGCTAACCAGAAGGCTGGCGGTTCAAACCCACCAGCCACTCCTCAGAAGGAAGGTTGAGCAATCTACTTCCATAGTGATACTGCCTTGAAAACCCAAGGAGGGGTCGCTATGAGTCGGGTCTGACTCGACAGCACATAACAACAACAACAATTGCTTGTGAAAGCTGGACAATGAATAAGGAAGACAGAAGAGCTGATGCTTTTGAGTTGTGGTGCTGGCAAAGAATGCTGAAAGTACCATGGACTGACAGAAGTACTAACAAATCTGACGTGGAAGAAGCGCAGCCAGAATGCTTCTTGGAAGTAACTGAGACTGGCCAGACCTCCTTTCACCTACTTTGGTCATGTTGTCAGAAGGGACCATTCCCTGGAGAAGGGTATCATGCTTGGTAAAGCGGAGGGTCAGCGAAAAAGCGGAAGGCCCTCAACAAGATGTATTAATAAGGTGGCTGCAACAATAGGGTCAGGCATAGTAAAGATTACGAGGCTGGTGCAAGACTGGGCAGTGTTTCGTTCTCTTGTACATAGGGTCGCTATGAGTTGGAGCCGACTTGACAGCACTTAAGAACAACAACAGATAAGAAGCACTTCATTTTGGGGAAGGACACTGGACGTAGGAGGGAAAAGAATATCCACAAAACACCTAATTTTGTAATGTGAAACTACAGTCTCTATCTTATCCTATTCTTCATTATGCCTTGTCCACATTATCAAAATTCTAGTTCACCCCATGTTTATTTCCAAGTAAAAGAATCACCAGTAGGAAAAACACCCTACTCTTTTTACCTAAAACAAAAAGCATATAAACCCTTATAGGCCTATGATTTTAAAGCATTTAATTCACCATGAAGTCCTCCATTCAAAGAAAATCTCAGAAATAATTCCAGTGTTTATAACAGGTGAAAACAAAGGTGTCTTGAATAAGGAGGAATGGTGGCAAAGGAGACAAAAAGCAAGCTTCCCCAAGAAGAACTCACTCACCAACTAGATGTTAATACATGCTTTGATGAAAAACATTAACATAATGATTTAGAACAGGAATGGTTGAGAAAATAAGTCCTGTTGATCAATAACTTTCATTTAGCTAAATTTATTCCTTATTGAGAGTACCTTAGATCTTCCAAATCCCCTTTGTTTTAGAAATAAGAAACTGACATTCAGAGAATTTGAGCTTTTGATCAAGATTCCTAGATCACTAGTCATGGTAGAATAAGCCTACTGTTTTCCTAATTGCACATTCTCTCCACTGTCAATTTGATAGTTTGTATTTTGTCTCTAGACTCCTACACTTTGTATGTCTTAACAATGACTATGAAAAAAGATATTCCAGAAAAATAACTGATTTCAAATTTGGCTCACTTTTAGATTTTAACTCAAAGAGAAAGATATTATTTTACTTTACCTTCATTTTACTGCATTTTTCCAACTGCTCTAGTTTTTTAATCAGAAAACATATCTTTTTAAATAAAAACTTAACCATTTTTAATATAACTTTATACATATATGCAAATGTTTCTTAAAATAAGATGTTCTGTGGCACTCTATCAAATTTTACCCAAAATACCTATAGCTGACAGCTCAGACCCAGCAGAAATATAGTGTATTAAATTGAATGGGATTGCCTCCAACATTTCACTAGTTTTACTAGTGGCATAAAACTGTTTGAAGCACCTTAGTCTTGAATAATGAATTTGAGTTCATTTTTCTTGAGTATTTCCCTTCTATCTAAAATACCTGGAGATGGAGGTAACATAGCTGGATGGTTAGATGGTTATAAATGTTCTCTCTTAATCAATTTCAGGCCATTAAGCAAGCATTTAAAATAGAAACAACACTGAAAGAAGCTCAGCCCTTAAGAAGCTTCCTCAGAAAAAGTAATCACCAAACACAAGCATACCCTCTGAACAGCAAGGAGCTAACACCTAAAAGACAATAGAAGAAAACCTAACACCTCTTACAATGAAATGCATTAGAGGAATTTACAAAGACTTGCATGAGCACATCTCAATGTAATTTTATTTCTTGCTCTTGTGGGTGCTAATTGGCAGCTGAAGTGGTCTAGTTCAAAGCCAGCATTCAAACTCACGGCTATTCAGCAAATTAGCAAAAAGAATGTATTTTCATATAAACCTGTTCTTTGTGTATTACTGACAAAGCTTTACATTTCAGAAACAAAATATTCCTATGCCAGAAGCAGGTACCAAAAGACTCTACAATGTGGCTTAACCTATGAGATATCAGATGATTCAAAAACACGAAGTCCATTTGCTGTGGTTATTTGTAAAGTGAAATAATTTCTATAGCACTCAGCATCAAAAGGATGGTCATCTCACATGGAAGTACTTTATCAGTATGAAACAATAATAACCCTTGCAAGGCTGAGCAAGGTTTCTGTTATCAGTCAGATTTTCTAATCAATCTGACACATTATAGCAAAAAAACTAGAAGACTTAACTTTTTTCCGCTAGAGATATTGACATATTTCCCAATTCCTATTCAAGTGCATACACATTTTTTATGACATAAAAATAACCCAAAAAGTTACAAGCAAAACAGACTTCAGAGTGAGAAATATATGGCCATCTCAAAACTGCAGGAGATGTTCTATAACTTCTATAAGAAAAAGGAGAATATGTGGGGAGACAAATTCATATTCATCCAGGATTAATATTATCATTTTGGTGACTGGGATGCATAGTCTTAAAACCCAGATGATGGTGAAAAGAGCAGTAACAAAAAACAGCCTTGTGTACTAACTATTTATACATCAAGGATGTTGTTGTTGTTGTTATGTGCCGTCGAGTCGACCCCGACTCATAGCGACCCCTCCTTGGGTTTCCGAGGCAGTATCACTACGGAAGTAGGATTGCCCAACCTTCAAGGATACATATAATAAAAATTCTTATGGAATAGCTATGCGAGGAGCTCCATAAGCTGTTACCCAGCAACACAACCACGTCTGATGTAAATTGCTTAAAAAAATAATAAATAAATAAAACACAACCATTCAAAGTCACTGCATACAGCAACTGAAGAAACATTTATTAAAGGAGGCCAACTAAATCTTGGTCAGAACGGTAAGAGTCTTGAGCCATGACCCACACTCCTCCCCCAACCCCAACAGCTCAATAAATGCATGAAAAGCATTTGACAAAACTGAACACCCCTTCAGGATAAAAACACTCAACCAGCTAGGAACAGAAGGGAACTTCCTTAACTGATAAACAGCAACTACGCAAAAGCCCCAGCCAACATCATACTTAATATTGAAAGACAGTGCTTTTCCCCATAAGAGTAGGAACAAAACAAGGATGTCTGCTCTCACCGTTTCTACTCAACACTCTACTAAAGGTTCTAGTCAGAACAACTGGGCAGGAAAATGAAAGAAAAGGTAATCATATTGGCAAGGAAGAAGTTACAATATCTCTATCTGTAGATGATCTCATATATAAAATATTTACATACAAAAATAAATATATTTCATATATAAAAACTTATACTCAATCCACTAAAAACCATTAGAATTAACCAATGTATTCAGCAAAGTTGTAGAATACAAGATTAATACATCTACTCCTCACTTAGTATCTCATTATCAAACATTTTGTATTTCCAAAAATTTTGAAAAAATTCTCAGGTGTTGCCTCTGAAGGTGCAGGGCCAGGGCTGGCCCCAAGGCACCCTCCACAAGACACCCTTATATACAGGAGGCCCTGGTGGCAATCAGGTGACACAGGGACAGGGGTTGACTGGTCACAGTATACCTTCTCCTGCTCCTCTGCAATGTCTCTATCTGGCATTGAGAGCACAGGGCAATGGCAGAACAACAGAAGGTTACGAGCAGGCAGAAGGAAACTAGGCAAGGGCTTCAAGGTGCTGGGAAGGTCAGTGGGGGGAGGCAGGAAGGGAGGGAGAGGAAAGGGGGCTCATGCAGGGCTGTGGGGCCTGGACAGGCAGAGGACAAAAGGAGTTACTACCCAGGGCAGGCAGCAGGAGGTGGCGGGCAGTGGGCAGCACAGGACCACCACCACCACCACCACCACCACCATTAACTTCCATTAATTTTTGGACTCTCTATTCATGGATTTGAAAACTTTATTGTTAAAATCACAATACTCCCCAGATCAATCTACAAACAGACTCATCAAAGTCCCCTTCAAATGCCCAGCTGACTTTTTTTTTAACAGAAATTGAAAAGCTGATCCTGACATTCACATGCAAATGCAAGGGACACAAAATAGCCAAAATAATTTTGAAAAAGAACAAAGTTGGAAACTAAACTTCTCAATTTCAAAACTTAACTATGGAGTCACGATATCCAGACTATGTGGGACTGGCATAAAGATAGACATATGAGTCAATGGAATAGAGAGTCCAGAAAGTACTTACTTTTATGATTTTTGACAAGGTTGTCAAGATAATTCAATGGAGAATGATTAGCCTTTTCAACAAAGGAGTCTGGGACAACTGGATATCCAAATGCAAAAGAACTCTACCTCGTATGGTATTTAAAAAATTAATTAAAAATAAGTCATAGAGTTAATTATAAGAATCAAACTATAAAATTCTTAGAAGAAAACACAGAAATACAGCTCTGTGACCTTGGATTAAGTAATGATTTCTTAAATATCATACCAAGCACAAGCTACAAAAAAAAAAAATAAAGTGGACTTCATTAACATTAAAAACACTTGTGTTTCACAGGACACCATTAGGAAAGTGAAAAGACAAATATAGAAGACACTATTTGCAAATAATGTATCTCATAAAGGACTTGCATCAAGCAATTCAAACCCACCAGCCACTCCTCAGAAGGAAGGTTGAGCAATCTACTTCTATGGTGATGTTGTTGTTGTTATGTGCCATCAAGTCGGACCCGACTCATAGCGACCCCTCCTTGGGTTTCCGAGGCAGTATCACTACGGAAGTAGGATTGCCCAACCTTCCCTTCCAAGGAGTGGCTGGTGGGTTTGAACCACCAGCCGTCTGGTTAGCAGGCAAGTGTCTTAGCCACTATGCTACCAGAGCTCCCTCTATAGTGATACCACCTCGGAAACCCAAGGAAGAGTCGCTATGAATCAGGTCTGACTCAACAGCACTTAACAACAGCAACATTGAGAACATACACAGAACATTTACGATTCAACATAAAGAAGAAAAATAACACAATTAAAAAGTGGATTAAGTATCTAAATAAGCATTTCCCCAATGAGCACACGGTTGACAGCATTAACCACCAGGGAAACAGAAATCAAAACCACAATGAGATGCCACTTCACACATGCTAGGAAAGCTAGAATAAAAAAGATAGATAATAGTAAGTGTTGGTGAGTATGTGGAGAAACTGAAACCTTCATATACTACTGGTGACAATGTAAAATGGTATAGCTGCTTTGGAAAACAGTCTGGCAATCCTCAAAAGGTTAAACCTACAGTTACCATACTATGACTCATACAATGAATGGGTAAATAAAATATGGTATACATATAATGGAATATTATTTTATAATAAAAAGAAATGAAATTTTAATATATGTTACAACATGGATAAACCTTGAAAACATGACACTAAGTGAAAGAAGCCAATCACCAATCACCATATATTGTATGAGTCCAGCTATATGAAGTAACTAGAATAACGTATCTATATAGACAAAAAGTAGATTAGTAGTTGCCTAATGCTTAGGGTAAAGGAGCTCTGGTGGCACAGTGGCTAAGGCATTTGGATGCTAACCAAAAGGTTGACAGTTCAAACTCACCAGGTGCTCTACAGGAGGAAGATGAGGCAATCTACTTCTATAAAGATTTACAGCTTTGGAAACCCAATGGGGACCACTAAGAGTCGGAATCAACTTGATGGCACTGGGTTTGGTTTTTGGGTAATGCCTAGAGTACAGAAGAGTTTAGGAGAAAATAAAGACTGATTGCTTATGTCTATGAAGTTCCTCTTTAGGGTAATGAAAATATTCTAAAATTGGTTATGATGATGGCTGCATCAACTCTGTGAATATACGAAAAAACAAAACAAAACATTGAATTGTTTATTTTAAATGGGTCAATTGTATGGTATGTGAACTCTCCCAATAAAGCAGCTATTAAAAAGAAACGAATGCAAATGGTGTTGATCTCTTTGTACACACTTTGCTACACAATAGTTAAATGGGCTTTGTTCACTGGTAAATTTATACTGATTTTTAACAAGGAGACTATTAACCAGCATGTTTGTTGAAGTGTTCTGTGAACCAGAAAATTTAAACACCACTACTCTGGAAAACAGGAGCTCTGGTGGCGTAGTCCCTAAGGCATCTGACTGCTAACCAGAAGGCTGGTGGTTCAAACCCACCAGCCATTCCTTGGAAGGAAGACTAGGCAATCTACTTCCATAGTGACACTTCCTCGAAAACCCGAGGAGGGGTCGTTTTAACTTGGAACTGACTTGATGGCAGTGAGTTTGGTTTTCTGGTTTGGCTCTTTGAGTTTCACACTTCCTCAAAGAATAGGGTTACATATGATCCAGTGTGTCCACTCTTAGGTACAAAGCCCCCAAAATTGAAAATGTATGTCCACACAAAAACATGTACATGTATGTTCATAGCAGCATTATCCACAATAGCCAAAACATAGAAACAACCCCAAACCCCTGCTGATTCAAAAATAAACAAAGTGTGGTACACACATCCATACAATGAAGTATTAGTCGGCCATAAAAAAGAAATGAAGCACTGATACATACTACAACATGGATGGACCCTGAAAACAAAATGCTGAAAGAAGCCAGACATAAAAGACCACATATTATATGATTTTATTTAAATGGGATCTCTCAACTCAAACTCAAAGTCATCAAGATGATTCTGACTCAGAGACCCCCACTGGGTTTCTGAGACAGTAAATCTTTACGGAAGTAGACTCCCCCATCTTTCTTCCATGCAGCGGCTGGTGGGTTTGAACCGCTGACTTTCTGGTGAGCAGCCAAATGCCTTGTCCATTACACCACCAGAGAATACAAAAACCCAGAGACAGAAAGATCAGCAGTTTCCGGGGGCTGGGAACAGACAATGAGAAGTGACTATTAATTTACATCTGGGGTGATACAAATATTCTGGTATTAGACTGTGGTGTTGTTTGCACAATTCTGTGAATATACTAAACACCAATGCATTATACACTTTAGAGGGGTGTGTAAATCTTATGGAATGTGAACTGCATTCAACAAAAAAGAAACATTTCTTAACATTGCAAATACTAATAAGATGTGCAAACTTACCAAAATTCGCTTACGGTCCTTTTCTGATAAAAATTTTACTGGTGGATATTTCTGGATGAAGCTGTATAACATGAAGAGATTTAAAGAACATCAGATATCTCACATGAGTATTTTCTCCATAAACCATCAAAACAAATGCCAGATTTTGAAAATGGTATTTCTTGTTCCTCCTCTTTAGCACAAACGAGCGCAGCTGGAACCAAGGAGTTGACTAGCTTGAGTTCAAAGATTATTTAATCGATGCCTTGTTTAGGTTATGACTGGAGATTCTACCCAGGAAAAGCTGAGGCAGCATTAACTCCATAGTTCAACCAACAGCATAAAATGAGAAAAGAGGGGAGGAGTCTCAAGATGCTATTCCAGAGTCTGGAAGAAAGAGAACAGCT
>NW_006921604.1:21409360-21410855 GCF_000298275.1 Orycteropus afer afer
CTCATGGGGACCGGCCTCGTGCTGATCTTTCTAAGAGAAATTGTTCAAGCAGTTAGTAAAGGGAAATTTTGAAATATCTATTATTAAAATGGTCCAGTTAGAAATAAAAATCCTTTAAGTAAAATCAGAGGTATCAGCTTATTATTTATTATTTTAACTGGAGAGCTGCTGGGCTAGGAACCACTGTCTCTATCTCCTCCTTGTCCCCAGCATGAATACAGGGCTAGGATACAGAATGCATTTCCTTAATGATTGCTGAACTGAACAAAAGATGACAGATCATTATACAGAAGACCCTGAAACAGGTACGGATTTTATTTTCGACTCTGAAAGACTGGAAGCATGGTTACATTGGACCGGAAAGGCTTTCTTTTACTCTGTAGAATAATTCCCCCATTAAGAGCTTTCACGTCCTTACAAAGTCAAGTCACCCTTGCACACTAGAAAAATAGGTAGGCATGTGGGACAGTCTGAGGGAATGGGTGAGAAACAATCATAGCCTTCCCCCTTGTTAACTCTATGACCCCTTTGCAAGAACCTGACCAGCTCTGTAAACCTCAGGGATTCCTCCTCTGTCAAGGAAGTTAACAACAGCACCAACTTGAGGGTTGCTGGGATCAAAGACTGTCAAGTCTTTAGCATAGTACACAGCTCATGTTGTTGTTGTTATGTGCAGCTGAGTTGGACCCGACTCATAGCAACCCCTCCTTGGGTTTCTGAGGTGATATCACTACAGAAGTAGATTGCCCAACCTTCCTTCCTAGGAGTGCCTGGTGGGTTTGAACCGCCAGACTTCTGGTAAGCAGTGAAGTGCCTTAGGCACCATGGAAAGTACTTAATCAATGTTATTGTGCTGCTCTGGAGCAAGTTCTGCCTCAGTCACTGCGATGCTAGAGGACTTGATGGAGCCTGACAGAGCCCTTGTCTGTGAACAGCACTTTGTTATCAACCCAACTACTTGTTTAGCTGGGGAATGGCAAAGTAACCCTTTGCATTTACTGAGTGCAACCATCACACCTGTTCTAATTTTCCCTGATCTTCTCTGAGCTCACCATATCCATGACTGCAGCCTTAACTCCAGAAGTTCCACACACAGGCACAGGGTACAACTAAAATTTCTCTTTCCATCCAGTACTGACCCACTTTCTACCTCCCTATTTCTGCTTATTAGCATAACCACTCTTCCAGACTGGTAGAAACACTGGCATCATCTTTGACTCATCACTTTCTTTCACTGTGGAAATTCAAGACAAACAAAATTCTCTACAATCTCTACGACTAGAGAAAAAACATCATAGGGAATGTGGAATTATAATAGCTGGACACTGAAAAATAAACTAGAGAGAGGGGTACCTATTAAGTAAGACTAAGACGATTATATCTAAGGCACCAATTTAACCACCAAAGCAAATGTTATTATTATTATTGTTAGCTTAGGACAGCACTAGTTTGAAAGTTAAAAATCAAATTTGAGATGCTATTTATATCATAAAGA
>NW_006921604.1:21411373-21411867 GCF_000298275.1 Orycteropus afer afer
AAACGGAGAAGGTGAAGCTGTGGACTTTTGCTGGTCCGGAGGGCGAGGCCATTTTGAAGGTTTAAAAGCAGCTTGACTGTTTTGGATATTTAAAGGGAGAGCGTGCTCACAGATTCCTGGAGCTTAAGAACACGTTCTGCTTTCCAGCAACCCCAAGGTCACTGCGGACCTGCAAGACTGAAAAGGTACCACATTCCTCTTGTTACTCTTATACCCCACACCCACTTGGTGAACGGGGGTGCGGCCATCCCCCACTCCAATCTACCTTCTGGGCCCACAGGAACTCCACCACAGTCTGTGTGCTCAGACGGAGCCTGAGTGCCCTTCCCTGTCCTCCACTGATTTTTCTTTATTTCCTCTTTTTCTTTTTCACTTTCTTCTCTCTGGTGATTAGTATACTTGTATTTGTCTGTTTTAAAACAACTATTATTATTAATACTTTTGTCCTTTTTACTATTATTCTTAATCTTCCCCTCTAGGTCCTAGTTTTCGGC
>NW_006921604.1:21414132-21431335 GCF_000298275.1 Orycteropus afer afer
GGAAAAGCATAAACTGTCTGACACACATGGTTTTGGGCATAGGACAGAGTAATAAATACTTCAGACATCGCATGCTAAAACTTTCATTTAAAAAATTAAAAATGTTTGGTTTCTTGCTTTATCTGAAAAATGTTAGCAATCAGGTGTTGCATTTCATATGTATTATTAAACTGTTTCCAAAGCCATCTTATGATTTCATATGTATTACTAAACTTTTAAAAGCTACCTTATAATCCTCATACTCTTCCAAGGTTAAAGCTCACAGTTACATGCAAAGCATGGGAAAAACTCCTCCAAGGTCCTTTTTATTATGCAATGCATACTCTTTTTTTTTTCTTTGCAATCTTGGATGACAGAGCACAGAAATTATGTAAGATGGTCTTGATTGTACCACGCCTTCAGCCAGCCGCTCAGAGTTACCAAGTATCTCCACCATCCATCAAGAGGATTGGGCCACATGGGGCAACTCGGAGGTAGAGACCTGTTTTAACATCTAAAGAAGCTAACACCTTACCCTTCCTCACTGGCTCATCCATTCATTCATTCATTTAAGAGTTTTTTACTCAGCACATAGTCTATTCAAGGAGTCCCTGGATGGTGCAAAAGTACTTGACAACTAGTGAAAGAGTTGGTGGTCTGAAACTACCAGTTGTTGTTGTTGTTGTTATTTGCCGTCGAGTCGGCCCCAACTCATAGCGACCCCTCCTTGGGTTTCCGAGGCAGTATCACTACGGAAGTAGGATTGCCCAACCTTCCTTCTGAGGAGTGGCTGGTGGGTTTGAACCGCCAGCCTTCTGGTTAGCAGTCAAGTGCCTTAGGCACTATGCTACCAGAGCTCCTGAAACTCTAATCTTACTGGTTAGGATAACAGACTCTAATCTTACTGGTTAGGATAACAAGTAGGAAACTACCAGAGGTGCCTCAAAAGAAAGGCCTGGTAATCTATTTCTGAAAGGTCACAGCCTTGAACACCCTATGGGGCTATTCTAATCTGCACACACATGGGGTCACCAGGATTTGGAACTGACTCAACAGCAACTAACAACATTCTACGTGAGGTACTGTGGATATAGCTATAATAAGGCACATGCAAGTCTCACCCTTAACTCACGAACAATTTAGAGTACATAGAGACAAACCAGCAAGCAGAGGCAGAATGCAGAATGAACTGAATAATGGCTCTTTCTTACCAGTACCCCCCAAAATTCATCCTGTATGAATTACTTAATGCTACTCCAGACTCTAATCTTACTGGTTAGGATAACAAGTAGGAAGTGTCACTTCCTTACTTTACTTACTTTAAAAGTAAAGTTTTACTTCCTTACTTTTACTTAAAATTTAAATTATCATTATTACTTGCCTAAGGCACTTGACTGCTAACCAGAAGGCTGGTGGTTCAAACCCACCAGGCATTCCTCAGAAGGAAGATTGGGCAATCTACTTCCGTAGTGATACTGCCTTGGGAACCGAACAAGGGGTCACTATTGAGTGGGGACTGACTTGATGGCACATAAGAACACAACAACATCTATTCAAAAATCATTTAAAGATGTGGAGATGAAACAAGATAAAGAGCATGTAATCAAAGCATTAAGAAATGGGGGTGGAGTAAGAAAGAGAAAAAGCCCACACATAATCTTATTACTTAGGCTTCTAGATAGCGCTGTCCTCCTATTTCTTTCCTTGTATAAACATAACTTTAAAAAAAACGTTTTTACTGAGATGTCACATAACATGAACTTCACTGTTTAAGAGTGTGCATTTCATTGGCATTTAGTATGTTGTGCAACCATCACTACTATCTAATTCCAAAACAATTGCATCACCCGAAAAACCCTGTACCTAGTAACAGTCAGTACCATTCCATCCTTCCTCTCAACCTCTGGAAATCTTTAACTTTCAAAAATATCCTTATTTCTTAGAAGCCACTTTGCTCAAACTGACAAATACATCAAGGAAACATAATTTCAGTAATATTCTTATCTTGCTGGCGTCAAGATGATTTTTTGATCATTCTTATCACACTATAAGACTGGGAAAATAAAATTAGAGCTCCACCAATTACTAGCAAAAACCTTTTCAGTCATGTCAGTACTTGAGGTTCTAACTACAACAACTCTGGCTCATCTGTCACCTGACTTGCTCATCCGACCTGCAGAACAGAACCACTTTAGAATGAGTAACTGGCAGAGCACACCCCGCAGGCAAATGCTTATCCTCCTATTTTTAAAGGCAGATCCCCCAGTTTGACAAGGATGAGTTACTAGTAAACTCTTTAAGATTAAGTATGTATTTGTGTTTCTCTTTCTGGTTTAAAAAGCACAAAGAACATCACAAAAAATATCAAAGGGAATCACATAATTCTCATAACTTGGGAGATTTTGTCTGTAGTCCTTCGGGATGTTACCTAATTGAGTCACTTTTCTTTTCATAAATAAATAAATGAGTACTATTCTCTAAGAAAATGATCAAGAGTGGGCAGATTTTTTTGGTCAACATAAATTTGTGATGGGTATTTTTTACAATCAACTGTTAATTTTTTTTACAGTTTCCTTTGAAATTCTCAACGTCTTACTGTAGGCTCCAATCCAATGAAATGTAATCTTCACTTATGTTAAAAGCAGCATAATTTCAGCACCACATTGTGGCACAGACATTCTAAAGCACAAATAATAACCTTATACTACCAAGTTAAATGTGTTAAAAATAACCAATAACTCTTACTCCAGTATAAATGGAAATTAATGGTTGGCCTGACTGACTGCTCAGCTAAGAACAAGAAGAAAATGAGTAAATACAATTTCTTTGTTGAAATCTTCCCCATCTTAATTCTCCTTTTGACCACTTAAAGAAAATAACAAATTAAAAGAAGAAAAACTGCTCTTCATTTCCTTTTTATTCCACACTCAATATTAAGTCTAACAAAATACTGATGTGAATTGACCAAATTCATTGCAAAAAAAGAAAAAATTACATAAACTTTAATGAATGTGGTCATTTTTCTTTCTTAAACTTCTACCCTCAAATGTTACTCTGGCCATATAAAGTTTTCCACATACTCCCAAAGGAAAAAAGTTTCAGTGCCTGAGGCTCGATTGTTTTAGACATGTAAGTAACTGAGAAGGAATGTTTGTGTAACAGAGTCACAAACTCAGGAGGGGAACCACAAAGTCAAAGGGTGATGACGAGTTTTCTTCAGAGTCTATGAGTCAAATAAATGTTTACATCATATTATATATAATCCTTTCCCCCCATCCACTTTACCTGTTCTAAATTTTAGAAAATTCTTGACGTATTCTGGTGTCAAAAGCAAATAAATGACTAACTGTAACACTTTACAGGGTCCATACTTCCTTACATATGCTATTATACTATAGGCTCTCCAAACTGTTTTCTTGTTTAGATATTCGGTTAAATGAGCTAATATGTGCTAGAAAGCATTCAACCATTTTGCAGAAGAAAAGGTAAGGCCTTAACATCTATGAAGTGAATTTTCAGAACTTAGAAATTAACAGGGTTTGGAAAAGGATGATTTCAACACCTATATTCTTTCTTCTAACTTGCTGACTATTTGAGTATTATATTTAAATGGGAAAAGAAAATACACAAAAACTTTTAATATGAACATGTATTTAGATCATCACAGCTTATAGAAAACAAATCAATATTAGAGGAAAGACTTTTAATTTAGGATCTGTAACCTGGCTTTAGGAGCTCTGGTAGTGTAGTGCCTAAGGCATTTGACCGCTAACCAGAAGGCTGGCAGTTCAAACCCACCAGCCACTCCTCAGAAGGAAGGTTGGGCAATCTACTTCCATAGTGATACCACCTCGGAAACCCAAGAAGGAGTCGCTATGAATCAGGTCCGACTAGACAGTACATAACAACAACAGTCCGGCTTCAGGAAAACCCCTCCACATAAAAGAATATACATATAAAATAATTTTATTTTCTAGAGAGTCTATGGCTTTCATCAGAAATAGCTCTTCATGACAAACGAAAAATAATCAGGTTTAAAAACATTGGATCCAAAATCTTAAAGTAAAATATAACCTTTTCACGGAAAAGTTCTTAGTCTTAAGGGTGCTTTTACATATCTCATATTACACAATTAATTGCTCAGCTGAGGTAAACTTAGATATAGCCACTGCCATCAAGACGACTGAGACTCAGTGACCTCCACTGGGCTTCCAAAGTGGTAAATCTTTACAGAAGTAGATTGCCCCATCTTCCTTCTGCGGAGCAGGCTGGTGAATTTGAACCACCAATGGAGCAGCTGGTGAGTTTGAACCTTCTGGCTAACAGTTAAATGCCTCAAGCACTGCACCACCAGAGATCCTTAAACTTACCTATATCTTTATATATTAGATATTTGATATTTACTAGATTAGGGATTGGGAGCTCTGGTGGCATAGTGCTTAAGGCATTTGACTGCTAACGAGAAGCCTGGTGGTTCAAACCCACCCACTGCTTGGAGTAAGGAAGGTTGGGCAAACTACTTCCATAGTGATACTGCCTTGGAAACCCAAGGAAGGGTCACTATGAGTCAGATCTGACTCCATGGCAGTGAGTTGGGTTTGGTGTTTTTAGACTAGGGATTTAGACCCCATAATTAAAATATAAGCATTTTCCTAAACTCAAAACAAAAAGTACACATACCTCTTTTCCAAGTCTCTGATTTTCTCTCTTAATGGCTCAACAATCTAAAATAATATAATCAAAATTAGTTTTAAAACAAAAATATAGTCCTCCACCACTCTCACCCCATTGTGATATTTCAAATTGGCATGACAGATTGCAAAAGAGATTTTAATTTGTTCTATAACTCATTTCCAGTTTGAATTAATACCACATGAACCGAAATTCTACAATCTAGATGATAAATTACATGATAGAACTCTTACACAATAGACGTCTAGGTCTTTGAGAAAATATAACCTTTAGGCTTACTCATCTTACTTTAGAAGCAATGCAAAATGTGTTTCAGGCTCAAAAAAACAGGCAGATTAACACCACCTGTATCTTTTCAGGAACAAACTAATCCCCTAAGTGCCTCCCACAAAAGCTGAACATTTTGTTTCTACAATTATATCCATGTTATCAGTTGCAGCATATAAATTATGGGCTGTGAATCAAGCCATATCCATGTGTGTTAACACCTGTGAAATCTGACAGAACGAGCAAGAGCAATCAAAGGCCTTCTCTACAACTCCACCATTTGGCTTCAAGTAAAATCTTCAATACTGAATGTTCCTCCCAGAACAGCTGATGTATCTATATCTACTGACCATAATATAAGCAAATATTTTAAAATTAATGAGGTGTGTTATCAACCAGTTACAGTTGTCAAGGAGTCAAATACGTCTCAGGGAGACCTCATTTGTGTCAGAGCAGAGCTGTGCTTCATAGGATTTTCAATTGCTGGGTTTTTGGAAGTAGATTGCCACGCCTTTCTTCCGAGATATCTCTGAGTAGACTCAACCTTCCAAGCTTTCAGTTAGTAGTTACCAATAGGTACCACCCAGAGTCTCTTTAGTCAACCAGAAGGTGCTAGTTTTCAATTAGTAGGTATGACTTCCCATGTGCAGCTTTGCACACTATGATTCTTCAGTCCAAGCATCTGATTTGTGGTAATTTTTCCATTCAGCATCCACTCAGGGGAGTGGATTTTGGTACTTGCCTCCACCCTGGTAAAGATAATTACTTCCCTTTCTCTAAGGAATTCTGGAAAAGCTCACCTGCAAATTCACGTAAAAGTTTAAATCAATTTTGCCTTTAAGGTCGTAATTGCTTATCAAATGTTATAAAAGGGAAAAACAGTGACCCAGAGACCACATCTACTAGACAACAAAAACAAAGCTGATTCTTAAAACAGGGAATAATTTTTTGAGAGAGAGTTTAAAAATCCTGGCACAGCATAAAGCTGCAACAATAAAGACACTAGAAAACGCAAAGGAAGTAAAAGAGACAAATACACTGACAAACGGAAGGAATATAGACTAACCTCTTCAATCTTGCTCTCAATTTTCAGTTCACCATTTTCCTGGATAGACCTGTGGAGTAGAAAACTACAAAACTGAGATCAATGAATCGAAAGGCTTTGTGACTTCAAGATTTATTTCTGAATAAATTACTGTAACCCAAACCTAAGGTGGCAGAACATCTCCCTCTCCTCCCCAAGTATCAGTCATGTGTCCAATTCCCACCAGAGAAAACAGAAGGCCATTTGGGGGAAGGAATCTCCTCAAATCAATAATCTATGGGTATGCACAATCTTACTTAACGTATTATTTCTATTAAACTAAAATAATCTAACCTCTACCTTATACCTAACATGAAATTTTACATTAAAGACAGGAAGTATGTCTATAGGAGTAGTTTGTCTGCTGGGGTTTCCTGGGGATTTAATGCAGAATTGTGTTTTTCCAAGTAGAAATCCTTTAAATGTGATCTTAGCACCCTACCTAGCCACACACAGAAGCCTCTTTATCAAGTAAACACACACATGCCCCCATGGCAGGAATCTGATCAACAATGCCCACCCACTGTGCACAGTAGCCCAACATGAAAAGATTAGTGGGATACAGTAACTACAGGTTACCCTTGGAGCTGAGACTTTAGGGCAGAGGCATTAAAATTCCAGTCCCAACTTCTCGGCTCACAATCATGATGGTTATTCTTGCATTTTTTAATATCAAGAAACAAAAAGCAATGTGAATTTTTTTTCTACATGTAAAACTGTAATAACAGCTCCAAATTTGTTTTCACAATGAATGTGTATTACTTTTTGTCTGATTGAAATAAAGAGGTTATTTTTTGTTTGATAAACAGAAAATTAGCACTAGAATTTTACAAGTATCCCTCCTGACCTATTAAGAAGTGAAGCTAGTGCACACATGGGTCACTTCTCGGGGCTAAACCCAAGACAGATCATCTCTCCCACCTACTAGTGTGCTTCTCTAAGGACAAAGACCGCCATCTTTTCCTTAAGAAAATTGTCTTCTGAAAAAGTGTCAGAAACCCACCCTACCCTCACCCCCAGTTATGTTCTTGTTCAAACCCAAACCTACTGCCATCAAGTTGATTCTAAATCATAGAGAGCCTACAGCAGAGAAGAACCCCCCCCTTCCCATATAGTGTTTCCAAGGCTGTAAATCTTTGCAGAAGCAGACTGCTTTCTCTTTGCCCTGCAGAGTAGAAGGTAGGTTTGAACCACTGATCTTTGGTTAGCAGCCGAATGCCTTAGCCATTGCATCATCAGTGCTCTTTGTTCTTGCTCAAGCTACCCAGAAATGTGATTCACATCTTCGTAGTGGAAAAAGTCACTGTTGAACCTCTTTGGACAATACAGAGGAGCAGATCATTGCTGCATCAAGACTGATCTTACTTGTATATGAGCTTTACTTAGATAACCATTAAAATCAGGTGCATTGTCAAGAGATTCAAGGATATTACAAACAGCCCAGATGTGCACTGAACGGCAAAAAATGTCAGTTTCATTTAAAAATACTCTTCTTCCAACCTATGACACATCAATGGTACATATGTAACAATTTCAGTATCTATCTTAGTAAAAAAGGAAAATAATTACCTCATATTAACCAAGTTGCCCCAAACAGCTGTAAGAGGGGGAAAAAAAGGCAATGTTTAAGTTAACAACATTCAGAAATTCCAATGGAAACAATTTTAATCTTTACAATTTTAAACAATATTTTAAAGTTCACTAAGAAAATTAATATACCATGGGTGACCCTTCTGGTATTTGAAACACCAGTGGCATAACTTCTAGCGTAATAGCAACATGCAATTCACCACAGTATGACAAACTGATAGATGGTAAAGAAAAGATTGAAATTGACAAGGATTTGACAAAATAGTGTGCTTATCTTACTTTTGAAAATGAAGGGAAAACATTTTTAAAGCCCTGCTAAAACTCCATGTCCCGTTATTCACTGTCTGTCTCTTCATGGACAATGTACTGAGTTCCTTTAACTGTGAACATCAGTCAGTCCTTAAAACTCACTGATATCACGCATTACTGCCCTAACATCCCCAAAACAGAGCCCATAAAGATCACCGAGGCGCCAAGTGTTGCCAAAACCAGTAAGTATTGCCTTTATCTGTGTTGCCTCAAATAAATATACTGTCTCATCTTGGTTTGCAAATAAGCTGCTTGTCAAAACAGACCAAGAAAAAGTTCATCTTTTTCTATGCTATGGCCATTCACTCCTTAAAGTGTTTTCTGAATGGATAATGTCTTTTAACAACTTCTTCAAATCATTCTATTGTTATTAGTTTATTCACTTTTTGATTTTGATTTTGGTTTTGGTTTTGTGTGTGTTTTTCACCTTGAGTCAATATATAACATGTATTTTTGGAGACACGTCTCAATCCTTGTATTTTATCACTTAGACATTCCAGACCATCTAAGGTTGACTCTCTTGCTTGATACTCCTTCCTTGAATTACAAGACATCATAAACTCATGGGTTTCTGTTCCCTTTTCCCACTGATCCACCCTCAGAAAGCTGGTGAGGGTCAGTGTGCTCAAGGGGTCTGTTTCTAGTCCTCCTTCCCAGGAATACTGTCCACATCCACAGTATTCCCATCCTTTACAAATGGATAATTCCCAAATCTATATCTACTATTGCCCTGAACTCCAAACCATATATCGTCAATTGCCCCTCCCCACTTGGAACATTATAGATAACAAAGAAAAGAACAGTAATTCCCGAACATTTAATTGTGCTTATGAGGAACCTGTACATAGAACAAGAGGCAGCTGTTCGAACAGGGGAATACTGCATGATTCAAAATCAGGAGAAGTGTACATCAGGATAATATCCTTTCACCATACTTATTCAATCTGTATGCTGACCAAATAATCTGAGAAGTTGGACTATATGAAGAAGAACATAGTATCAGGATTGGAGAAAGCCCCGCCAGCAACTGTAATATGCAAATGACACAACCTTGCTTGCTGAAAGTGAAGATGACATGAAGCACTTATTGATGAAGATAAGAGACTACAGTCTTCAGTATGGATTGCACCTCAACATAAGAAAAACAAAAATCCTCATAACTGGACCAATAAGCAGCATCATGATAAACAGAGAAAAGACTAAAGTTGTCAAGGATTTCATTTTACTTGGGTCCACAATTCTACTTCCATGGGCATTGTCAAGAAGTCAAATGACATATTGCACCAGACAAATCTGCTGGAAAAGAGCTCTTTAAAGTGATAAAGAAGAGAAATGTCAATCTGAAGACTAAGGTGCACTTGACCCAAGCCATGGTATTTTTTTTAATAGCATCACATGCATGTGAAAGCTGGACAATAAGTAAGGAAGACCACAGAAGAATTGATGCTTCTGAGCTGTGGTGGTAGCGAAGAATACTGAATACACCATGGTCTGCCAGAAGAACTAACAAATCTGTCCTGGACGAAGGGCACCCAGAATGCTCCTTGGAAGTGAGAATGGCCCGACATTGTCTCACCTACTTTGGTCATGTTGTCAAAAGGCACCAATCCCTGGAGAAGTTATCATGCTTGGTAAAGTGGAGGGTCGGCAAAAAAGAAGAAGACCCTCAACAAGATGGATTGACAAAGTGGCTGCAATAATGGGATCAGGCATAGCAACACCTGTGAGGATGGCACAGAACCAAGCAGTATTTTGTTCTGTTATACATAAGGTTGCTATGAATCAAAACCCACTCGATGGCACCTTACAGCAATAACCTGGAAAATGCACCCTTCTTCCCAGCTTCTCTTCACTGTTCACCCAGGAAAGACAGAGAACTTCATGAATCTCCTCCCCTTAATACATCAGTGTGACCACCATATCCCTCTTCACTCACCAGTCCTCCACAATAATCCCTCTGCCTCCCTCCCTCTATACATCCCTCTCCTTGGCAATATCTACTTGGCCTAAACCATTCCCATTATCCCCAAAACCTTGTGCTCTCTTACATCCCCAGCTCCAGTCTGTCTGCAGATTTTTTCCCTGCCAGGAGAGCACCCACACCTTGCATTCTCACATATTTTCAAAAATCACCTAGAGCACCCCATTCTCTGGACTCATAATGACCTTATGTTAAGAGCCAAACAAGAGACAGGCATATGAGGTAAACATTTACCCAAGGTAGGTGCACGCCTAACAATTAACCAGGGGAGATCAGAAAAGCAGTATTTACACAGGGAGATAGCTCAGAGGGCAGGAATGCATAGGAAAGAAGGACACAGGGAAAAGGTAACCACATGAAGGAACTGGGAAGAGAGCTGTTACATTATGGGGATTGCAATCAATGTCATGAAACAAAACGTGTATGGACTGCTGTATGGAAAACAAAACTGTTCTGTAAACTTTCACCCATATCTCAATTGGGGGGGGGGGAACCTAACTGCAGGGATATAATTTTTTAAAAAATGACAAGTTTCTACTGAAATACTGCCAAAAAAAAGAAAAGTTTCTATATGCTTAGCTTTGGAGTGTGAAAAGGAACTGGACACTCAGCATAGATCAGAGAACTGACACCGCAAGAAGCAGAACAAAGCCCCTGCATTGCTGACAGAGTATTTCTAGAGGAAGAAACTCATAGATTTCCAACAATTCTTGAGCCTTGTGCCAGCAGTTTCATGATTACCTAGACAATAGCACTACAAGGCACAGATTTTAAAAATTAACATTATATAAACTTAGTGTTGCATTTAAAAATTTGCAAATTGCTTGAGTTAACCTGACTCACCTTATAGTATCTCAAAAGGATAGGTGAGACTCTATAAATATTTAAACTGAATTATATCCATTGAATTATATCCATTACATATAATACAATGGTTCAGTATTAAGAAAAGTTAGTATAAAAGAAAAAAAGATAATTATTCACTGTTACTTACAAGGGATTTAAAACCAAATTCCCTTAAACAATTTTACCAATATTTTCATTTTTAATTTAAATTGTTTAAATACTTGATGGAAATTGAGGCACACCAGTTTCACAATTTTCATCCTGTCTGTATCTAGACTTCATGGTTTTGCTAGACAGCAAAACCCAGCTGAATAAAATAATTACATATAAATATTCATTTGCTGTTGTTGTTAGGTGCTGTAGAGTCATCTCCGACTCATAGCTACCCTATGCACAACAGAACGAGAAACACTGCCCAGTCCTGTGCCAGCCTCACGATCCCCACTATACCTGAGCTCATCATTGTAGCCACTGTGTCAATCCATCTCATTGACAGCCTTCCTATTTTTCGTTGACCCTCCACTTTACCAAGCATGATACCTTTCTCCAGAGATTAGTCCCTAAACATGACCAAAGTAAGTGAGACAAAGTCTGGTCATTCTTGCTTCCCAACAGCATTTTGGCTGCATTTCCTCCAGGCCAGATTTGGTAGTACCTTCAGTATTCTTCTGCAATGCCACAATTCAAAAGCATCAACTCTTCTTCAGTCTTCCTTATTCATTGTCCACTTCTCACATGCATATGAGGTGACTGAAAATATCATGGCTTGTGTCAGGTGCACCTTAGTCTTTAAGGAGACATCTTTGCTCTTCAGCACTTTAAAGAGGTCTTTTATTAGCAGATTTGCCCAGTGTAATACATTGTCTGATGTCCTGACTGCTGCTTCCATTGGCACTGAGTGATATGAAGTCTTTGACAACTTCAATCTTTTCTCCATTTATCGTGTTGCTGCTTATTGGTCCAGTTGTGAGGATTTTTGTTATACTGAGGTGTAATCCATATTGCAGACTATAGTCTTCAGTCTTCATCAGTAAGTGCTTCAAATCATCCTCACTTTTAGCGAGCAAAGTTGTGTCATTTGTATATCACAGGTTGTTAATGTGTCTTCCTCCAATCTTGATACCACATTCTTCTTCATATAGTCCAGCTTCTCTGATTATCTCTCAGTGTACAGATCAAATAAGTATGTTGAAAGGATTCAACCTTGACATGCTCGCATCTTGATTTTAAACCATGCAGTATCTCCTTGGTTCTGTTAGAACAATGGCTTCCTGGTCTATGTACAGGTTCCTTATGAGTACAATTAAGTGTTCAAATGTTCACTTAGGGCAAAGAATTGAGTAATATTAACAGTAAGATAAAAAAAAAAAGTGCCCTTTTCCAACAAAGAAAAAACATTAAAACACTAACCAAATATTTCCATAGCCTCTATTAATATACCATGGTTTCTTAAATACTTACCAGCTATCACTTGAGAAACACAACAAAAAAAGCATTTACTTGAAGCACTTACTGATGAAAATTAAAGACTATTGTCTGCAGTAAGGATTACACCTCAATATAAGGAAAACAAAACTCCTCAAAACTGGACCAATAAGCAGCATCACGAAAAGACTTAAGTTGTCAAAGATTTCGTAGTTCTTGGTTCCACAATCAACACCAACAGAAGCAGCAGTCAGGACATTCAGATGATGTTTTGCACTGGGCAAATCTGCTGCAAAAGACCTCTTTAAAGTCCTGAAGAGCAAAGATGTCTCTCTGAGGACTAAGGTGTGCCTAATCACCTTTCCATCACCTCATACACATGTGAAAGTTGGACAATGAATAAGGAAGGCTGAAGAAGAGCTGATGCTTTTGAGTTGTGGTGTTGGCAAAGAATACTGTAAATACCATGGACTGCCAGAAGAACTAACAAATCTGCTCAGAAGAAGTGCAGCCAGAATGCTCCTTGGAAGCAAGAATGGGCAGACTTCGTCTCACCTATTTTGGTCATGTTATCCGGGAAGTGGTTCCTTCTGTTGTACATAGGGTCACGATCAGTTGGAGCCAACTCTAGGGTGCCTAACAACAACAATAATATCATTTGGGAGAAATCCTTTAAACTGCAATTTCTGTCTGGGGTTTGTGGACCTCCATGGTTTCGTGAGGAGCCGTGGTGGTGCAGTGATTGATTATGTAACTGCTCACCAACAGGTCAGTGGTTCAAACCCAACAGCTGCTCCAAGGGAGAAAGATGTGACAATCTGCTTCCATAAAGATTACAGCCTTGGAAACTCTACAGGCAGTTATACTCTGTCCAATGGGGTTGTTAGTTGGAAATGATGGCGATTTTGTTGTTGTTGCTGTTGTTTAATGGATTCACAAATGACTTTCAGCAAGTCTGGGGTGGGGGGAACCCTTGCAAATGCACACAACATTATGTGGCCATGGCTTTTAAAAATTCCTGAATGAGTTCAAGAACCTAAACAAATTAAGACTTACCAATTCACAATAAAAGCTTGGAATTTTAAGAAGAACGTCTGTTTTGAAAAGGGATAAATTCAAAGTCCTTGAACAGCCAAGCCACAGGGAAAAGGCAAATTCTTCACCAGGAATCCAGGCCTGAGGCAGCAACTTCAATAACCATATTTTAAGTCTTGTTAAAATGCTGAATCAGACAAAACTAACATTTCCATTTAAATGTGTACATTTTAAATGGCTGCAATATATGTTAGCATGATTTTATTGGGTATTCTGATCAATATTTCAAACTGGAAAGCATATGCACCTTTAGTAAGTCATAAGAAGTGTATCTTGTGGAAACTGCTCACCTGCCCCTTCACGTGGACACACACCATATGACACCACATACCACAATGAGAAATCCTTAAACCAACATGCAAAATGCTCACCAACTTTGCCTAGATATATCAGACAACACTGACCACACTGGTGCTCACACATAGTTTGTAAAATTCTTACTTGCTAGTAGTCAATAAAGTGTGGCTGCAGGTGTACAAAAGAGTAAGCACAACTTCACTGTTTGGAAGGGACACATATAAACCACAGTAGGAGATGGGCTATGACAGAAGCATAACATAACATGCAGGGTGAACCCCTTGAGAATAGGCCTGAAGGTTCCCCAAAGAAGGTGAGACCAAGCTGACAAGAAGCAGTAAAGAGTCTAGCTCACAGACTCTGGATAAAGGCGTTACTTCATTCATACAGTAAAAGGTCAAGCACTGGCCATGGACAAGACAACATGCTAGCTGCTGGGGAATTTATACAGATAATTAAGACCCAGTCCTTCAATATGGGACAATCACAGAGGTGAAATGACACGGTCACAAATATCAGTCATGGATGGGGGAGGAGGGTGCTAATGCAGGTCTCATTTTAATTCCAACATTCATTTATTAAGCCCGAACTTCAAGCCAAGCAATGTGAGGTCTTGCAACAATGGTCCCTACTCCCAATGCTGATTTTTAGCACTGAAAAGGTTCTCCCAGTCTAAGAATGATTGAGAATGAGGATGGGGGTGGAGCAATGGGGATCTGCATTCTCCAATCTGAACCAATAAAATCCAGTGTTTTCAAGTTTTCCAGGCCCTACAAACCATACACTTGAGAATTGCCTCAGGTTACTTGGATAATCTCTGCAGAGAGGCCTTTGGCATCTGTATATTTAAGTGCCCCTGTTATCCTATAGGATCTGGTTGCCTGTCTCGGCTACACCTCCATTACTGCTCACTTCTCTGTTTTCAAGACCTGGCTCAAGCCAATCTGGCCCCAAGGAGTTTCTCTCTCTTGCCAAGCCTGCACCTGCCTCTTCATCTGCCTCCCTTCCTCCCTTCATTCAGGTCCCAGTTGAAAAGTTATCTTATGAAAGAAGCTTTCCTGAGCACAACAGTATCCCCATCCCAACCTCTTCTCTCCTTATCCTCACCTAGATTTACAGCACTTAACCACCATCTGATACATTAACTACTTAATCTATAAATTTATGTTTATTATCTGTTTCCCCAAGGAGCTCTAGTAGTGTAGTACCTAAGGCATTTGACTGCTAACCAGAAGGTTGGTAGTTCTAATCCACCAACCACCCTGTGGAACGAAGACTGAGCAATCTATTTCCGTAAAGATTTACCACCTCAGAAACCCAAAAGGGGTTGCTATGAGTCGGAATCAACTCGATTGCAGTGAGTTTGGCTTTTTTTTTTTTTTTCCAATCTGTTTCCCCTATTAAAATGTAAGCTCCAAGAGAACAAAGAGTCACTATGTCTGGTTCACTGTTTGCTATGTATGGCACCAAGATACATACATGTAATATATGCTCGCTAAATATTTGCAGAAATAATGAATTAACGGAAAGCGCCCCCCCCCACCACCACCAAATGATTGGGAATTACTGCTCTAAGGCAGAAGTTTACAAAGTTTACAGTAAAGAGCCAGTAAGTAAGTATTTTAGCCTTTGTGTGACATATGCTCTGTCACAGCTACTCAAATCTGCCACTGTGGGGCAAACACAGTTAATAGTTAACAGGTAAAAGTAAGGCTGTGTTCTGATTCAAATTTATTTATGGACACTGAAATTGGAATTTCATAAAATTTCCACGTGTCATGAAATAACTTTCTTCTTTTGATACTTTTTTCAACCATTTGAAAACTTTCATAGGTCAATGGCCTTTAAAAAAAAAAAATGAGCAGCAGGCTGGATTGGCCTGTGAGCCATAGTGTGCTGACTTCTGCTCTAAGGGATTGCAAGAATGAATAGGTGTGATTTCAATCCAGGACTTCTTCACTTCAAGGAGCAAACAGACAACAGCCACCCAGGTATAACAGAGGGCAAAGAAGTAAAGGCTGCAGTCACCAGAGTCCTGTGGGAGCAGAGAAGAGGAGGAGAAAGGTCATGTAACTGTGAAGATGGGTGTGGGAGACACAAAGGAGGGGGATGTTTGCACTGGGCTTTGAAAGAGATGAGCTGGAGAGGAGAAAGGAGATGGGGAGGGCAGAGCCAGCAGAGTTCAGGCATTCCTGGGAGCAGAAGAGGAGGCTGTAAGGTTAATTTGGGCCAACATAATTTTTTTAAAACAAACTCCCCAGGAGCCTCTGGTAATGAACCAAATATGGTCACCGCAGTTTTACCTTTTGTAACATTCCAAGAAAGCTGGGCTCTTGTTTGTAGGCAAATGAGTAATCGTTTAGAGTTTGATGAAGGACAGTGAGATATTCCAGACTGTTTTAGTATAAGTGAAAGCAGCAGTGAGGGACAGATGGGCAATGGAAAACATTAGCAAGACCAAAAGGCAATCTATAGCAATTATTTGCGGGGAGAGGAATAAAAATGCAAAGGGTACACAGCTGATTACTGCAACTGCTGTCAATAAGTTGTACACCTGTAAAAAGTTGAACTGCCAAAACCTGTGTGATAGACATATTTACAATAATGGCAAGAAAAAAAAAAAAGTAGCTGCTGAATCTGCTTATGTACAATCAAACACCTCAGGGGATTTGGTTCCTTGGTTTGGAGGCTTAGGGTCATGATTTCATGGAACATCCAGTTAACTGGTGTAATAACATGTTCAGGGCTTCTGTTCTACCTCCCAGTTCACTGCATACTGCCTGGAGTCTCAAAAGCTTGCAATGGCCATCCAAGACACAAATGGTCTCTATTTGTCTGGAGCAACAGAGGAAGGAGAAACAGAAAAAGGAGAGGGAAATGTATGGTTAATTTCCTCCAAGAACAACTGTGTCCTCTGCCATGAGACCAGAAGAAATGGATGGTGCTTGGCTACCATTACTGAACATTTTGATCAAAGATTCCACAGAGGAATCCTGATCCAAAGTGGGGGAAATGTAGAAAAGAATTTCAAATTTTCATGGAATCCAGGCTGCATAAACCCCTAAAACTATCGCCCTGAGATCTTTAAACCTTAAACCAAAAATATCCCCAGAAGTCTTCTTAAAATGAAATAGTTTAGCTTAACTAGTTAAAAATATCTGCCTTGAATATTATGCTCTTTTAAAAACTATCTATACGGGATCAAACTGACAACAGTAACATTAAAGATTAGATTAAGAAGTGTAGGGGGCAGTGAATTTAGGTTAATGGGAGACATCACAGAAAAGGAGGGTGCAGATGGTTGCACAACTCAAAGAAGGTAATCAATGTCACTGGATTTAACATGTAGAAATTGCTGAATTAGTCTAAGTTTTGCTGTGCATAGTCTCAACAATAACAAAATAAATTACACACACACACATCTATAGTAACATAGATATGCAGAGGGTATAACTGTCAGGCCCTGGGGATGGATGATGTCTCTGGGGGAAGTGAAAGGTCTCAGAATTCACTGGGATGAGTAACTGGAAGTACGGTGATCTCACCAAGATAAGAACACCAATGGCAGAGGACTACTGGGGAAGATTATAATGGTTAGGAAAAGCACATGCTTATCTTGAGTTATCCCATATCAGTCC
>NW_006921604.1:21440725-21479360 GCF_000298275.1 Orycteropus afer afer
AAATCTTCACCCAAATCAAAATAAAATTAAAAAAAAAAAAAAAGAGTATTATTTACAGATAAAGTTCCAGGAACACTTATTAAAGTATGACCCTGCTATACACATTCCATTGCTCCACTCAGTTTGCTGTTCTTCTCAAGGTTTTCTGAGTGTTAACTACAATAAAATGCTTAATCTAAGTGCAATACTTGAGTCTGCTAAACTCTAACTACAGAGTTAGTTACATTGTTTTATTTTGTTACACTGCTTTATTTTGTTTTTTAAAAACCACCACAAAGAGAATTTCACTGTGGCATTTCCAAATCATGACCAAAAGTTCTTTGACATTCCTCCCATCCAAGGATGGGATTTATGTCCCCCCACTTAAACGATGTGGGCTTGAGACTGCTTCCACACACAGAGAACAGAGGAAGGACCACTATGTGATCACAGAAGGCCAGGTGGCTTCCACCTTGTTTAACAGGAGCATTCGCCCTTGGAGCCCTAAGCCACCATGTAATAAGTCTGACTACCCCAAGACTAGGGGCTCTGGTAGCATAGTGGCTAAAGCACTTGACTGCTAACCAGAAGGCTGGCGGTTCAAACCCACCAGCCACTCCTCGGAAGGAAGGTTGGGCAATCCTACTTCCGTAGTGATACTGCCTCGGAAACCCAAGGAGGGGTCGCTATGAGTCGGGGCCGACTCAAGGGCACATAACAACAACAACACCCCAAGACTAGAGAGGCCCTGTGCAGGCATCCAGTCCTGGCCGAGTGTGTCCATCAGGTGACACACCTGTGTGGGAAGAAGCCACCCTGAAAGTGGATCCTCCAGCCCCAGGAGTTTGAGTCATCCCAACTTAGATCCCAGAGATCATGAAACAAAAAGAATTCATCCCCATTTCAAATTTGTGACCCACAGACTCCATGAGCTTAAGAGTGTGGTTGCTGTTTTATAAAAGGCTTATCTCCTTTCATTGCACTTTACTTTATTGCGCTTTGTGGATACTGTTTTTTATTTTTTTTTTTTTAACAAATTATAAGCTTGTAGCAATCCTGCATAGAGCAAGCCTACTGGAGCCATGTTTTCAACAGCTTGTATTAACTTCATGTCTGTGTCACATTTTGGTATTTCAAACTTTTTCACAATGCTATTGCACACTTAATATTGAGTCCACTCTAGTGTAAATATAACTTGTATATATACTGGGAAACCAAAAAATTTGTGTGACTTGTAATATTGCTCTATTACGGTAGTCTGGAACTGCACCCACAGTATCTCTGAGGTATACCTGTACCACTAAAACTTGAAGCAGATGGTTAAGCAGCAAATGTAACATGAAACAAGACACAGATGGATACATTGCTCCCTTCTGGTGGTGTACTGCCTGAGGCATTTGACTGCTAACCAAAAGGCTGGCAGTTCAAACCCACCAGCCACTCCTCAGAAGGCAGATTGGGCAATCTACTTCCATAGAGATAGCACCTCAGAAACCCAAGGTGGGGTTGCTATTAGTCGAATCAACTTGACAGCAGTGAGTTGTTTCTCTTTTTTTAATGTACAGAAAAGGAGCTCTAGTGGCACTGTGGTTAAAGCATTGGGCTGCTAACCAAAACGCCAGCAATTCAAACCCACCTACCACTCTCTGGGAGAAAGATGAGGCAGTCGGCTTCTGTAAAGATTTACAGCCTAAGAAACCCTATGTGGCAGTTCTGCTCTGTGCTATCAGGTGGCTATGAGTCAGAATCAACTCGATGGCAGCAGGTTAGCCTACTCAAATTCCAAGATTAGCCCTTAAACCAATTCAGGTACCCAAGGGCTAAATTTATCCACATTTGATGCATTTCCTGCACTTCTTCTCAAGCCAAAGGAAAACCTTTGCACAGAGATTCACTGCCTGGGTCGAAAGCCTGGCTCAAGGCTGAAGTCCTAGAGAAACCCTAACCACCACAACCATCCAGATTGCCTGCCTCTGCCAGACCATACTCTTCCAGTTCCCTTCCGGACTGAAAAACTAACCCACCTTTCAATTAGCCAACAAAACATTAAATGCACATAAGAAAGATATACCTTTACTCATCTCCAAAGAATCTCTATAATTCTACTACTCTGGAAAACAGCCAATATATGACTCACCTTGGATAAACTTTGAGGTAATACAACACACACAACTGTTTTATTCAAAGCAAATAAAAATAAGCAATCCTTATAATAAGAAAAGCATTAAAAGCTTTATTTGAACTGATCAGAAGGTATGAATTAGAAGACATTATTCCATTTTTAATTCTTCAAATAAGAAAGAAGGATGTGTGAAAGTGAAGGGACTTCCAGTCTCCAGATCCCACTAAAAGGATTAGGTAGTAAAAGGTCACATAACATAAAACACCGAAGAGTTTCCTGGGGGTGTGGTAGTTAAGGTCATGTGTCAACTTGGCTGGGCCTGGTTGAGTGGCTGGGCAGCTGGTGGTAGTTATTCCCCATAAAGACTGGCAATCAACTTCATGTTGGGATCTACTACAAGCAGCTGAGTAGCTGCTTTAGGAATGAAGTCTGCTTCCCATATATAAGAAACAGCTTTGGGAATGGTCTCTAGCTTATGGCACACTTGAAGCCTGCCATGATCTGCCGATCTCGGGACTTTAATGGACTTGAATTGATGGCCTGCCGTGTGGTTTGGTAACATCGGGACTGTGCCTTTTTACTTGTCAACCTTAGGTCTGTCAGCCCCCGCACCCAGCAGCTGGGTGAAGAAAAGCCTTCATCTTCAGTGGGCCGGGAACAGGAGGCAGAGATGAAGACCAAGGTTGAGGGGCTTTCACCCCACCCCTAGAGCCTGGGACTTTGAATATGGATTTAAAGCCTCCAAATTGTAAGAATAAACTCCCGTTAAAGCCATCCCATTTGTGGTATATTCTTGTCAGAGCGGCCCTAGGTAACCAGAAGAGGAAGTTTTTATTTTTATTTTTTTCAGGTGTCATCAAGTTGAGTCCAACTCATGGCGACCCATGTGTGTCAGAGTAGTTCAGAAGTAGATCACCAGGCCTTTCTTCTGAGGTGCCACAGTATGGACTGCTAACCTTTCAGTAAGCAGCCAAGCACATTAAGCCATTTATACCACCCAGGAACAAGTAGCAGTTACTAAACCAAGAACCTTGCCTAGTCCCTAACCTGAAGAAGCCTTAGCAAAAAAGTCTGAATCTTGCTCAGCCTGATGAAATCTTATTCCACCACCCTCAAGAACACCAGGCTTTTGCTCTTCCTTAGTTATACAATGATAAAAATGGTCCCAGATGAACAGGCTATTTGGGGTGACCAAGAAGGCTGTAGTGACTGGAGTGTTTCCACATGTCTCCAGTGTTTATTAGACCTCCCTTGGCCCTAGGCTTGCTCTAAGCACTCCTGGAGGCCAGAACTTTTGGGAAAAGCAACAAAAGCGAGGCAGGAGATCAGTCTTTTCAACTCACCTCGCTGCAGTCAACCGAAGTTACAGCTGTTAAATCTTGAAATCTGGCTATGAACCTTTTTTTTTTCATTGAGTCACACCTTTGCAAAGCCTTGCCTCATAAAATTATACCTGAATTCCCACAGGAAAAAATTTTGCCCCAAGATGTTACTTTTAAAAGAAACAAAGGAGGTTAAAAACACAAGAAACTATGGACTCTGTAAACGACATCTGGTCCTTTACCAAGTCTTTACATGTAAAAAATGTCAAAGTGAAGTGAAGCCCGACAACTTACAGAATATATACAGCAGAATCAATGTTTTGCTTTTTAAAATCACATGCATTTCTAAAACTACACACATATGTATTTGCTTATTCGTACAAGAAAGTTGGAGAGACATGAGCCAAAAACTTTATATACTTTTGTATTATATAATACAAAAGTATGTAAAACTTTCTCATAAGCAGAAAGTTTTTAAGTCTGTAGAGGACACTATCCTGTGTAATTCAAGACATTATCACGGATTTCTAAGGGTAAGGTGGTCCATTAAAATCCCCCAAACGTCAAAGTTAGAAGCAGTAGAAATTCAAAACCACTTATTTAACTATGATCTCAAGGAAATCTACTCTCATTTATACTGGGTTGAATAGTATTCCCCCAAAATTCATACCCACCTGGAACTTGTGAATGTCACCTTATTTGGAAAACAGGGTTTTGCAGAGGTCATACTGGATTGAGGTGACCCATAAAGACATTAACTGGTATCCTTATAAAAGGTAAATTTAGATACAGATATACAGAAGACAGCCATGTGAAGACGGAGTTAGAGACAGGCGTTTAATGCCAAAAGCCAAGTCTTTAGTTACCTAGTGCTGCCACTGTAGTAACACAAATACCCTAAGTGGCTTTAAGGAACAGGAATTTATTTCTCACAGTTTGGGAGGCTCAATGTTCAAATCAAGGCTTGGGCTCTAAGGGTAGTCCTTCCTCATTCATTCTAGGGGTAGCTCTTCCTTATTCATAGCTCCGGGTGTTCTTCATCATTCCTTGGCTTGTAGAGAGATCTTAACATGCTGTTTGTCTGTCCTGCTCCTGTTTTTGTCTGTGTCTATTCTGCTCTTTTTATAAGAAATCACTCAGAAGGGATTGGGGGGCTCTGGTGGCATAGTGCCTAAGGCATTTGACTGCTAACCAAAAGGCTGGCGGTTCAAACCCACCAGCCACTCCTCAGAAGGAAGGGTGGGCAACCTACTTCCATAGTGATACCGCCTTGGAAACCCAAGGAGGGGTCACTATGAGTCAGGATCAACTCAACAGCAGAGAGTTTGTTTGTTTGTTTTATATTTCCAAACAGCATCAAATTTACAAGTACAGAGGTTAGGAAGCTAACATAACTGGGGGAAATGGGGACACAATTCAATACAAAACATCAAGAAATACCAAGGACTGCTGAAAACCTCCAGAAACTAGAAAACATCTTTGAAGGGAAAACAGCCGTACCCAAACCTTAACTTCTAGCCTCCAGAATCGTGAGAGAATACATTTCTGCTTCAAGCCACCCAGTTTGTGACACTTTGTTATGGTAGCCCTGTTGCTGTTGTTAGGTGCCACTGAATCAATGTCAACTTACAGCGACCCTATGTACAACAGAATGAAACACTGCCTGGTCATGCACCAGTCCCACAATCCTTGCTATACCTGAGCTCATTATTGTAGCCACTGTGTCAATCCACCTCATTGAGGGTTTTCTCCTTTTTCCCTAACCCTCCACTTTACCAAGCATGATATCCTTTCTCCAGGGAATGGTCTCTTCTGACAATACGATCAAAGTAGGTGAGATGAAGTCTGGCCATTCTCGCTTCCAAGGAGCATTCTGGCTGCACTTCCTCCAGAACAGATCTGCTCATCCTTCTGACTCCATGCTACTTTCAGATTGTCCACCAACACAACTCAAAAGCATCAACTCTTCTTCGGTCTTCCTTATTCACTGTCCAACTTTCACGTGTGTATGAGGCAACTGAAAATACCATGGCTTGGGTTAGGAGCACCTCAGTCTTCAAAGAGACATCTTTGCTCTTCAGAACTTTAAAGAGGTCTTTTGCAGAAGATTTGCCCAGTGCAATACAATGTCTGATTTCTTGACTGCTACTTTCATGGGTGTTGATTGTGGATCCAAGTAATGTGAAATTTTTGACAATTTCAATCTTTTCTCCATTTATCATGATGCTGCTTATTGGTGAAGCTTTTAATTTTCTTTATGTTGAGGTGTAATCCATACTTCGACTGCAGTTTTTAATCTTCATCAGTAAGTGTTCCAACTCATCTTCACTTCTGCAAGCAAGGTTGTGTCATCTGTATATTGCAGGATGTTAATGAGTCTTCCTCCAATCCTGATGCCCTGTTCTTCTTCATACTTCTTCATGGCCAGCATACAGATGGAATAAGTATGGTGAAGGATACAACCATGACGCACACCCTTCCTGATTTTAAACCATACACCACTCGTCTGTCAGTCTGTCATACTGTGGTGGCTTGTTTGTTGCTGTGACGCTGGAGGCTATGCCACTGGTATTTCAAATACCAGCAGGGTCACCCATGGTGGACAGGTTTCAGTGGAGTTTCCAGACTGAGAAAGACTCAGAAGGAGGAAGAGGCCACTTCTCAAAGAATTGGCCAGTGAAAACCTTATGGTAGCCCTAGGAAACTAAGAAATCTGTTCTTTTTTTTTTTTAATTCTGATTTGGGTGAAAGTTTACAGAGCAAATTCACTTTCCATACAGCAGTTCACACACACTGTCTCATTACACTGACTACAATTTACCCCAATGCAACAGCTCCCCTCCCATTTCCTCCTGATAACTACCTCTTCCCTGTGTCCATCCCTCCATGTACTCTTGCCCCTGAACTGTCTCCCTGTGCATAAACAGCCCTTCTTTCTCCCATGATTGTTCTCTCCAAGAAGTGTATCTACCTCTAATAAATCTGTTTTAAAAGCAGAGTACATTAACTATCTCCATCACCCAGGGAATCCAAGTGGTTACACAAAGATGAAAACAGTCCCATATGAAAAGAGAAACTCTCTTTACAGAAAATCTTTGCATGTGGACAGGACAAATCATTGTTTAGACAAAAGTCAAGTTGAATTTCAAGCCAACACACCTCATGGACTGCCATCACCCATCTGTCAATGACGATATGTGTTTTTATGATGCTGAACATGTTTCAAGACATAGATTAGGAAGACAGACCTGGTGACCTACTACCAAAATCACTCAATGAAAACCTATGGATCACAATAGTCCCATCCACGACCTATCACTGGGGTAGGTGTTGTCAGACCAGGCAGTGTTTCTTTCCAGTTGTGCAGGGGTATAGTGCAGTGAACTGCTTAATATGGCCCTTCTAGCCATAGCCCTCCATTTTGTGATGCATTGTGAATCCTAGCCTCTATGCTTGTTTAAGGTGGAATGTATCTTGAGCCCCACCTTACTGGAGGGTGTGACTCAAGTCACCACCCCTAGTTTCCTTGAGGATATACATGTGAATGTTCTGGGAAAATTAGCTCTCTCTTGCTCTGGATCCTGCATTTGATTAATCATCTCAACCCTGGACTTAGGACAGCAGCCAGTTGTCTGACCTGACAATTTAGATTTACAGCCCCTGCAACCATGCAAGTGAGGAGAATCCTCCAGACCTATGCCTAACACACGGATTTGGGACTTTCCAGTCTCTCTGCCTCTACCACTGCATGAGCCACTTCCTTGGCAGTTTGTGAATTCTGTGGGAGATTACAGCAAAATAAGGAACCCTAAGACAGGAGGCAAAGTACTGAGGGGAGGAAGAGAAGTTGATGTTAAAGATGATGAAGTGGAACAGCAGTTTGGAAAACTTGGACATTCAGAACATCTTTAACCTCCACCTCATAGGGACCAGCCTTGTGCTGATCCCTCTAAAAGAAATTATTCAGGCAATGAGGCTGTCATGAGTCAGGGGATAATTTAAAGGCAGCTCTGATGGTGCAGTGCCTAAGGTATTTGACTGCTAACCAGAAGGCTGGTGGTTCAAACCCACCAGCCACTCCTCAGAAGGAAGACTGGGCAATCTACTCCTGTAGTGATACCTACAAGCCAAGGAGGGCTTGCTATGAGTCGGATCCAACTTGATGGCAGCGTATTGGTTTTTTGTTTTTTAACAACACAAAGTGCTGTTGTTTTTGCTGATAGGTGTCCTTAAGTCACGTTCTGACTCACAGCAACTCTATGTACAACAGAATGATACACTGCCTGGTGCTGCACCACCCTGACAATCATTGCTATGTTTGAGCCCACTGTTGCAGCCACACTTGTTGATCTATCTCCTTGAGGGTCTTCCTCTTTTTTGCTGACTTTCTAAATTA
Organism: Orycteropus afer afer; assembly: GCF_000298275.1. Classification (NCBI taxonomy): domain Eukaryota; kingdom Metazoa; phylum Chordata; class Mammalia; order Tubulidentata; family Orycteropodidae; genus Orycteropus; species Orycteropus afer. The sequence goes on from NW_006921604.1 coordinate 21,448,545, forward strand.
CCAAGCATGATATCCTTTCCAGGGACTGGTGCCTCCTAATAACATGCCCAAAGTATATGAGATGAAGTCTTACCATCCTTGTTTCTAAGAAGCATTCTAGCTGAACTTCTTCTAAGAAAGATTTGTTCATTTTTCTCACAGTCCATGTATATTCAATATTCTTCACCAACACCCTATTTATATGCTTCAATTCTTCTTTGGTCTTTTTCATCATTTTCTAGCTTTTGCATGCCTATGAGCTAAATGAAAATGCCATGTCCTGGATGAGATGCACCTTGGTCCTCAAAGTGATTATCTTTACTTCTTAACACTTTAAAGAGATCTTTTGCAGCAGTTTTGCCCAATGCAATACTTCATAATCTTTACAGGAATAGACTGCCAGATCTCTCATCCACTGGGCCACTAGGTGATTTGAAAAGCCAACCTTTTGGTTAGCAGCTGAGTCCTTAACAATTCTACCACCAGGGATCTTTAGTCTTTAAGGTAAAGCTTTAATAGTCTAAATATTTAGTTACATCCTTTAGGAGTTTCACTCTTATTCGGAAAGCTATAAGAACAACAGTTTGATGGAAAAGAACTCTTCCATTGAAGCTCCAGCCATGCAAAAAACATCTTTTTATTTAAATGAGGATAAATATAGCATTACAAACATCTACCACTGAATTCAATTCATTTAAATGAATAAGGTAGACCTCTGCATTGAAAGATTTCTTCCATGTATTAAGAAAAAGAGCAAATCACAGAAAAATATTTATGGCATAAAACCATTTATATTTTAAAAGGGCCTACATATATTTTACAAACATGTAATTCAAAAGAAACAATTTAGATAATTCATACATAACAGTACTTAACTGTCAACTTGTAACCTATAGGTAGGGAAACAGCTAGAAAGGGAGGAAGAGAGCTTTCCAAATGCTTCCATATTATTTGAATATTTATTCTTATTTTTTTCAATTGTGCATTAAAACCAAAGCCAAAAAATAAAAAAATTTGTTGCTGCTGAGTCAATTTCAACTCACAGCAATCCTATAGGACAGAGCAGAACTGCCCCACTGGGTTTCCAAGGCTGTAAATTTTTACAGAAGCAGGTCACATCATTCTCCTGCAGGGCAGCTGGAAGGTTTGAACCACAGACCTTTCAGTTAGTAGCCTCAGTTATCAGCTGAATGCTTAACCACTGTGCCACCTGAGTTCCTTAAAACTAAAACTCACTGTTGCTGAGTCAATTTCAACTCACAGTGAGTAACCCCAAATATGTAAAATATCAATAACCTTTGCACCTTCCTATTCCCAATTGTAAACTACTCAACTCCCAAATACCTTGGTTCCCAGGTTCTCCAACTCAACCTTGTACCAGCAGCAACAATTCTACAGAAAGTGTTTCCGAGTGAATCAGGCCCCCCCTCAAAATATGTGTTGGAATCCTAATCCCCTACATTTGTGGATGTAATATAATGGGATCTTATGATAATGAGGTCATGCCAGTGTAGGGTGTGTCCTAAACCTAATCACTTCTGAGTTATAAAAACAGCAGATTAGAGACAAGCAGGAGCTCTGGTAGCATAGTGGCTAAAGCACTTGACTGCTAACCAGAAGGCTGGCGGTTCAAACCCACCAGCCACTCCTCGGAAGGAAGGTTGGGCAATCCTACTTCCGTAGTGATACTGCCTTGGAAACCCAAGGAGGGGTCGCTATGAGTCGGGGCCGACTCGACGGCACATAACAACAACAACAACAACAAAGACAAGCACACATAGAGGAGGACAGGTGCCACGCAGGGATCTTCTATAAACCAAGGAACCAAGGAACACCACGACACTAACAAGAAAGCAACTGGAATGCCCCAGACCCTGATTTGGACATTTAGCCTCCAGAAATTAACAAAACAAATTACTGGTCTTTAAAGCTACCCACTTGTGATGTGTATGTTACAGCAGCACTGAATAAGAAAGAAAACTATCTGTATAATGTGCCTTAACTAATTCTTAGAGCTAGAATCAAGATACATTCTGTCTCAAATCATCAGAGAAAATTTCATGTCTGCCAAGTTACAGTAAGACAGCAAGAAAATCTGACAAATATAGGCTATTCATATGTATTATTTAAAGTTCTAGTGTTAATAAGTAAACCAGCTGTCATCAAGTCGACTCTGACACATGGCAACCCTGTTGTGTAAACGTTCAAAAATTTCTAATCTGAAGCACTAGATGGAAATAACAAATCTGGGAAAGAGGGTAGAGAAGACATAGAAAGAAAAATGTCCAACTACTACTGATATCCAGAAAGCAAAATTAAACTTTTATTCTTCAAATTATTAGAGACAAATATAAGGGACAGGAAGTGAACTCTTTTTGCCCCTAAGGCTTCACAAAATGAGAGCAGAAAATGTTGCCATATTATTTCTATTTTTTCCCTCCACACAAACTTATGAGGTTCAACCTAAGGAAATATGGCATTATGTTTTCTTATGTTTAAGAAAACAAAATATATTTCCCCTGAGGCTACCAACAAATGTTATCGCCTCAGTTTTCTGATGAAATGAAAGGACAGATTCATTAAAGAAAAAAAGAACAAGTCAAGGGGAAAAAAATAAGCGTTCCTATCCTATCATAGCATCAGACTAGGAAACTGCAAAGAAAGAGTAATTTACCAGTAGAGTACCAAATCATGTTACAGACCTCTTTTTTTACTGGTGCATTCTGAAATTAACCCTGTGTCCTTCCTGTTGGACTAATCTAATCACTTCCCTGTGCAAACAGAAGTAATGAAAAGGCAGTGGTGCTCCCAGCATCTCACAGAGCTCCTTGCACCGAGCAGGCTACTCAACAAACATTTGTTGCCAAGATGATGACACCTCCTGCCTTAGTTACTTAGTGTGGCTGTAATAGAAATACAAGTGGATGGCTTTAACGAACAGAAATTTATTTTCTCATCGTTCAAGAGGCTGGAAGTCCAAATCCAGCGCACCAGCTCTAGTGGAAGGCTCTGTCTGTCTATGCTGGGGGAAAACCCCTGTCCTGACTTCTCTAGTTAGTGTTCTCTGGGCATTCCTTGGTGATATTCACATGGCATCTCTCTTTCCCCTAAATTGTGCTTGCTTGCTTCCATGCCTAATCTTCTGTTTTCATGTCTCTAAAGTGATTGCCTTATTACAGGAGGCAACGTTATAAAAACAAAACTTCTTAGCCACAACCAAATGCCTTGAGAGAATGAGTCTCTGGGCCTGGGAGCTTAAGGCCACAGTCTCAGGAGACATCAAGGTCAACTGGCACTAAATAGTCCACAAAGAACATGTTCTACATCCTACTTTGGTGAGTAGCAAGAGGGGTCTTAAAGGCTTGTTGAGTGGCCATCTAAGGTACAACTATTGGTCTCTCCCCATCCGAAGCAAAGATTGAAGAAAATCAAAACCCACCCAAAACCACTACCACTAAGTGGATTCCAACTCATAGCAACCTCAATAGGGTTTCCAAGGCTATAAATCTTTACCAAATAGTACCAAATCTTCCTATCAGAAGAAAAACAAATACATATGGAAGCAATTAGACCAAAGGACTAATGGACCATGCAAACCTCAGCCTCCACCATCCATCCTGAGACCGGAAGACCTAGATGATGCCCAGCTACCACTACCAAGCAATGTGAAAGGAATCACATGAGAAGGTCCTGGATGGAGTGGAAGAAAAATGTGGAACAAAACTCAAAATCTTAAAAAAGACCAGGCTCACTGGTCTGATAGAGACTGGTATAATTCCCCTACACACATAAACTAAGGCCCTCAGTAACCCTTCCAGCTTAGAACTTAACCGCCACCCCCACCCTCACTCCCTAGGGCTCAATTTTCAGCCAAAAAATAGACAGGCCTATACAGTGACTAGGAACACCAAGGAGGTAGGTACACACATAGTAAAACTATCAACCATTCAGGATCAGAAAGGCAGCATTTGTCTGGGAATAAAACTCAGAAGACAGAAAGGGATAGGAAAGAAGGATGATTGGAAACTGGAAACACAAGGAGGAAATGGGATTGTGTGGACTGCAATCAATGGCATGTAACAAAATGTATATGAATTGTAGAATGGAAAATGGATTTGCTCTGTAACCTTTCACCCAAATCACAATAAAAAGCTTGGGGAAAAAAATGATCACCTTAAAATTCACCCTACACTGATATGACCTTATTAACATAACAAAGAAAATCTTATTCTCAATGGGACTGCATCCACAAGTATAGGGGTTAGGGTTTACAATATATATTTTGGGGGACATAATTCAATCTATAACCCCTCTCCGAAAATTGCTAAAATGTAACACTTCTGCTATAAAACTTCCTTTTCAAATTGCTTTAATTGAATACCATCCATTAAATTTGGTAATAAAAAAATGGTTGGCAAATCTATTTTTAGATACCTAAGGGGCAAAAAGATTTTTAATACTACTTAGGTGGGCGCTATGGTGGTATAGTGCCTAAGGCACTTGACTGCTAACCAGAAGGCTGGCAGTTCAAACTCACCAGCCACTCCTCGGAAAGAAGGTTGGGCAATCTACTTCCGTAGTGATACCATCTCAGAAACCCAAGGAGGGGTGGCTATGAGTTGGATCCGATTCCACAGCAGTATGTTGAGCTGTTGTATTAGGAAAAAAAAGTAAAGGCCAGCCTTCTCACTGTAACTTCTAAAGGGAAGCTATCACTATGAAGGTGGGGTGGAAAAAGGGTGGCTTCCTGAGTGAGTCAGGCTAGGGAGGGTGGGCAGGGCCAGAGCAGCAGGTGCTTGTCCTAAGAGTCTCAGTCTCCACTCCTGAAAGGATTGTAGGGCCCGTGGAGACACATCCCAGATGTGGGAGCCCCCTCATTTCCAGCCTACATAGGACATGCAGGACCCAAAGGAACAAACCTTCCAACTGCCTAAACTGGAAAAATTGGGGCTTTGAGGGTTTCAATCCACCTGATGACTAGGAGCCACTTGGGACCACCACATTCTCCGTCTATTAACCACATTTGAGATGCAAAGAAGGGGAATGGAACTCCCAGAGTGGAGCTGGACCACTCACTGACAAAACAAAGGCAATGGGAGAGAGGGGAGTCTGCCAAAATACCTCTTGCCTTCTTCCACCTTTTAGGCACCTCATTAGTCCTGCCTCAAAGTGTAACATTTCTTCCAGAGTATGTTTCATTAAGGCCTATATCCAAGCTAAGATGTGGAGGAGAAGCAGCCTTGGGATATCTTCAGGTCCCTCTATGGCTCCAAGGAACCACTCTCTGTGGCTAGAATGAGACCTGGGGCAAGTTACATACCCTCTCTGTGCCTCAGCTTTCTCACTCATAACACAGAGAGCATGTCTCCCCCCTCACTTCTCTTTGCAGTCGAGTGCCCAAAGTGACTGCTGCATTTTGACACCTGCATCAGTGAGCAGGGTGGGGACAGAAATACAGGTGACTTAAAGCCCATGAAGGACAGAGAAAGCCTTTGTGAATGGAGGAGGTGAGAAGACATTCACTCCATTGAGAACCCAGTATAGAAATTACGTCTTTTAAACAGTTAAGATACACTGGGGGGTTAGGGTAAGGGAAACTAAGAATTTGAAGTAAATTCTACATAACATCAAAATAAAGAACAAGACAGAACTAAAGTCCTAATTTGATGATAAACAAATTATTTAGGGTGGTTTTTTATACAGAGAACCACCACTTATGAGCACTGCTTATCATTTACAACTAATAACCACTTCCATGAGAACTATTACTGGTGCCCTTGATGAATGTCAGATTAATTCTGCTTTCTTTTGGCAAAAACTGAGCTGTCCCACACCTTTAGTCTTCTGTTGCTGACATAACACAGCTGTCTGTCACATCTTAAGATGAACACCAGGTCCCCAAACTGGATTCCCAAATTTTGTTATTTTTTTAGAATTTAGAGATCCATATTCACTACCATCATGTTTTATTTTCCATTTCTGAAAATATTATAAAGATATGAAGAACAAAACTTCCAGATCTCATTTCCCTAACAAAATTGTTTTCGTTTCCTAGGACATTTAAACTGAAAAAGACCACTTTAAAGGGGCTCAAGTGTCTTCTGTTCATTTATTTATTTGCTTAGAGCAACTCAAAACGCTTAATTAGAAAGTCAACAGATAAACTCAAAAGTCATGCTCTGCCCTTCTAAATGAAAGGAAGATAAAGAAAAGCTTGGCCATCCTGTGAGAAGGGCCCACTCACTTGGCCTTTGTTAATGAGCTTCCTAGCTGGGACTAGTCCCTTCAACACCGGTTACTTTATGACAAGTTATGCCAAGAACCACCTGCTTCTGCTCATGCTGTCACACTTCCTAAAATCTTCACCTTTGTCTTCAACTCCACCATCCAAATCCTATTACAAGCAGTTTTAGGGTACACATGAGATCTGTTCCTAACTGTCTTTAATAATTTGTATGTAAGTCAGAACAGATGCGTACACTTCTTATTCAGCCTTACTTTAGTGCAAGAAAGGTGCTCTGGTGGCTCTGTGGTTAAGGCACTGGGCTGCTAGAGGTCATCAGTTTGAACCCACCAGCAGCTCTGCAGGAGCAAGATGAGGTAGTCTACTTCCATAAAAGTTTACAGACCTGGAAACCCTACAGGACAGTTATAGTCTGTCCTATAAGGTTGCTGTGAATCAGAGTAGACTCAATGGCAGTGGGTTTGGGTTTGACTTAGTAACATAAAAGGACTGAAGCCTTTCCAATGACTTAAAAGCTTTGCGTGCAGCAAGTGAAGGTGATGTGATAAAGAATTTGTTGGTAGTCCAGGTTGTTCAATCATTTCAAAGTGAGGGCAAATTTACACAGCATTAAAGGGCAAGTAGGAGTTGTCTGTAAGTGGGATGTTCCTAACCCAGTTACTGCCTACATTCATCCTCTAAGGCCAACTTAAGTGCCCCATGCCTTGAGGGCATCCTCCTTCCTTCAGAATCCAAGTTTTCCTTTCTCTTGTGGTACTTGGCACTTTACCTTGACCAAACGTTTTTGAGAACTAAGTGAAGAAATGGGGAAACTGTTGAAAATAAAGATTCCAACACTTCAGAAAAAATAGTCACAACTTACACCACAAAGGGCAGCTTTGTTGTTGTTGCTGGGTGCCATCAAGTTGACTTTGACTCTAAGCGACTCCATGTGAAAGAGCGGAACTCCCCCACAGCGTTTTCTAGGCTGTAATATTTATGGGAACAGAGCTCCTACAGAGGCACTGGGTGGGTTCAAACCACCAACCCTTGACTGTTACAACACCAAAACCAAAAAAAAAAAACAAACACTGCTGTCGAGTTGCTTCTGACTCATAGTGACCCCTCCTTGGGTTTCTGAGGCCATATCTCTACAGAAGTAGACTGCCCAGTCTTCAGAACTACTTAAAGGGCAGCTAACATCCCCAATATATAAGGACTTCTTAAGAACGAGGAGAAAAGACCAGAAAATTAGTAGAAAAATGGGTAAAAACGTGAAGAGTTTACATAAAAAGATATATTGCTGTTGTTGTTACATGCCATCAAGTCGGACCTGATGCATAGCAATCCCTCCTTGGGTTTCCGAGGCGGTGCATAGTGGCTAAGGCACTTGACTGCTAACCAGAAGGCTGGTGGTTCAAACCCACCAGCCACTCCTCGGAAGGAAGATGGGGCAATCTACTTCCATAGTGATACTGCCTCGGAAATCCAAGGAGGGGTTGCTATGAGTCAGGTCTGACTCGACGGCACATAACAACAACAACAACATCACTACGGAAGCAGATTGCCCGATCTTCCTTCCGAGGAGTGGCTGGTGGGTTTGAATTGCCAGCCTTCTGGTTAGCAGTCAAGTGCCTTAGGCACTACGCTACCAGAGCTCCTAGTATCAAGGTAGTAATTCTAAAACTATTTTGCCAGCATGGTAGTATAGAGCAAATGAGTAAATACATTAGCATTGGGAACACAGTTTATATTATTAGAAAAAGGAGTAGCAATACAGAATGGGAGAAGGTAAGGAAAAAACCTGTGGTGTGAAGGACTAAATTGCAAATACCAGCATAAACTCATGATTATTTTTTTAAAAAAGTACATTTCCTGGTTTACCTCGCTAAAAGGGCCTGGAAGCAACGACTCCCTGATAGCAATGTGCACAACTAGTGTTCAGATCTTGGTTCCTAAACAACATTCTCCATTAAAAGAAATCAGGGTTCCTTGGAGAAATGGCAGATTTGGGATTTGAAAAAGGGAGAAGACCAGATGTGCCTGGAACATCTGCAAAGCAAGGAAAAGCTCAAAAACAAAAAGATTACACAAGGCCTAAGTGATTTAAAAATACAACATGAGTGTGGTGAGTTACATGGTGGCCCTCAACAAGGTATGCTCACATCTTGATCCGCAGACGCTGTGAGTATGTAATTAAGGATCCTGAGATGAAGAGTTTGTCCTGACTTAACCGGGCGGGCCCTAACTCCACTGACAAGTGTCCGCAGAAGAGACACACGGGGAGGTTTGAGAGACAGAAGAGAAGGCAATGTGACCATAAACAGAGAGTGGAGTGATGCAGCCACAAGCCAAGGATCACCTGGAGTGGCCAGGAGAGCCAAAGGACAAAGCACAGCCCTATGGACACCTTGATTTTGGACTTATGGCTCCAGAACGGTGAGAGAATGAATTTCTGTTGTTTTAAGATACCTAGTATGTGACAATTTGTTATAGCAGCCACAGGAAATTAACAGAGTGAGGGAAAAGTTGTTCTTTCCTTTTCAGAAGGTCAGTTTCTAAATATAAAAGGATTCAGAGAAGTAGAAAAATCACCATTTTGCAAGCTTCAACATAAAAACGGATTTGGGCAAGGATCCTCAGTTAGATACAAAAACCATCAGCCAGAGAGCAACATGTTTATGCAGTCTCAAAGTACCACCTCACAGATCAGTACTGGGGAAAACCAAAACAACCAAACTCACTGTCATCGAGCTGATTCCTACTCAGAGTGATCCTCATGGGGCTTCTAAGGCTGTAAATCTTTACAGAAGCAGTGAAATTGCGAACCATCAACCTTTTGGTTAGCAGCCAAATGCTTTAACTACCGCACCATCAAGGCACCTTCTGTACTGAGGAAACATACCTTTAAAATAAAGTGATGTGGTGGCCACCCCTTTCAGGGGATTAGACTTAACTATCACTGATGATGGGACAACTCTGACATCACACATCTCCTATGTAATTAATTCAAATGAAGAAGTATTACTACAAAAAAATGTTTAACCTGAATTTAATCCTAAGGAAACAATCAGATAAACCCAGAATATAGGATGTTTTACAGGACAACTGGCCTGGAAGCTTTTTTTTAATAAAAGTAAATATCATGAGAAAACAAAATCAGGTGACTATTAGAGTTTAAGAGTCTTAGAGACATACCAAATGTGATGTGTAAACCTGGACTGAATCCTAGATTTAAAAAAAAAAAAAAAAAAAAACTATAAAAAACATTTTTGGTAAAATCCACTCCTCGGAAGGAAGATGGGGCAATCTACTTCTGTAGGGATATTGCCTCGGAAACCCAAGGAGGAGTCGCTATGAGTCGGGTCCGACTCGACGGCACATAACAACAATAACAACATGGTAAAATCGGGAGGAAATTTAAGTATGAACTACATATTAGGTGATACTATGTTAATTTTTAGGACGTGTTGATGGCAGCGAGATTATTATTATCTATTAATTACAGAACCACTGGCTGCTACGGAGTCGACTGTGACCCATGGCAACCCCGCGTATGTCAGAGGAGCATTGTGCTCCATGGAGTTTTCAATGGCTGATTTTCCAGGAACAGATCGCGAGGCTTTTCTTCCAAGGTATCTCTGGATGGGTTCAAACTTCCAACCCTTTAGTTAGCGGCCAAGCGGGTTACCTGTGTATATCACCGAAGGACTCCTGACTATATCGAAGAATGTCTTTATTCTTTGGAGTGATATTAAAGTATCTAAAGGTGAATTCTTATGTCTGCAGCTTTCAAATAGTTCAATAACAAAATGTACATAAAAAAAGAGACAAAGCAAATTGTGGAAAAATGTAAAACCCTGGTGTATCTCGGTAGAGGGTTATTTGCTGAATTATTCTTTCTACAGGAGCTCTGGTGGCGTAATGCCTAAGGCATATGACTGCTAACCAGAAAGCTGGTGGGTCACTCCTCAGAAGGAAGAGTGGGCAACCTACCTCTGGAGAGATACTGCCTTGGAAATCCAAGGAGGGTTCACTACAAGTCAGCAGTGACTTTGGGGTTTTTTTTTTTTTTTTTTTTTGGTATAGATATGAAGATTTTCAAAATAAGAAGTTGAAGGGCTAAAAACAATTTCCAGACTGTACCTCACCCCACCCCCACCTCCCAAAGGAAAAGAAAGAGGAGAGATTTCCAGATTATTTTCTCCAGTTCAGTAAATTTGGGGAGGGTCCTGGGAATCTGATTTAGCAAGCTCCAGCTGATTCTTATAACCAGGTAAGTTTAAAAACACTATTTAACACTGGAGATTATCTGCATCTATCTTTTATCCCTAGAATTTGCTGGCAGCGGAATAATGTCCAACTTGCTTTGTATCCTCCATGGCACCATGCCAGTAAATGTTTACTGAGTGAATTCATGAGGGCAATTGCCAATCATGTAAGAACTGATTATATTAAGGATAAAACTGTACTCTAAGGAAAGTTCCAGCCCCAGAGATGTTTGAAGTCTGTTACCAAAGATGCAAACCTAGCATTCTTTTATATGGTTATAGAGTTTCATTCAGCAAGCATCTTTTCTTGTCCATGAAGTAACAGAGACAGGAAAGACAAGAAAATAGAAAGGTAGTTCAAACAAATTTTCACTGCAACAAAATCCATGATACATCAAAAATTAAATCGACACTGCTAGATACCACAATTCTAGTTTTCAAGAGACAAAGGTGAAAAGATAATGGCTCCCAAGCTCCAATGAAATGTCAGAAAACAGACTTGTTCTTGTTGTTTAAGATATAAACCTACATGGATGGGAGAAAAGGAAAGTAAAACAGCAACAAAATTTTGCTGGAAGTGAGAAAGAAAATGGATGAGGGATAGAGAAATTGAGGGGAAACTGAGTCTGAGGCAGGCAGTGGAAAACACCAAGAACCAACCACCACATGTTGGTATCCAGAAAGGTCAAAATCAGTAAAACCTGGTATATCTAGAAATGGGGTGATGAGGCAGTTAAGATGGTTAAGTTTTACTTTCTGGTCAGCTTATGCAGTAGTAAGATTTCCAGATCCAGTCCCCACCCTGGCAGAGGACTGGTGGTACCTTGTCTGGAGAGAGAAAAATAAGAGGGTTCTCTGGACTGAGGAACCCTAAATTCAACTGGGATAATTAAGTTACTGCTAAGACTTGCCACTCTCCCCCATGCCACTTTCAGAAGGCACACAGCCAGGCCTATACTCCAGAAGCAGAAGTGCCCAGGAGTCACAAACCACACTTGCAGTCTACTCCCAGGGCAAAGTAGTCATAAGATCATCCAACCTCAAGGTGAGGAAGGGCAATCCACCAATCACTATACCTTTCAGAAGCAGATTGCTAGGTCCTTCTTGTAAGACATCTCTGGGTGGGTTCAAGCTGCCAACTTTTCGGTCAACAGTTGAACACTTAACTGTTTGTACCACCCAGGGTCTCCACACATCAAAACAAGGGAATAAAATAATGTCTTAAGTATCTAGTGTTGTCATAACAGAAATGGGTGGCTTTAAAGAACAGAAATTTATTTCCTCACAGTTCTGGAGCCTAAAAGTCCAAATCAGGGCACGGCCATATGATTTCTTCTGTGAGCCTCTCTCTAGTTCCTTGTACCTGCAGTGGTCCCTGCAACCTTGGTGTTCCCTGGCATCACCAATGTGTGTGTATTGTTTCTGTATCTATTCTGTTGTTCCTATAACTCAGAAATGATTTGCTTTCGGACCCACCCTGTTTGGTTATAACATAACAAAGAAAATCCAATTTCCAAACAGGATTATAGCCATAGTACAGGGGCCAGGATTTCAATGCATATTATTTGGCAGGAACACTTCAATCCATAATAAGTAAGTAAGAGGAAGTCAGGAAACAGAAGACCTATGAAGGGCACCATAGAATGATGAAGGGAAGGCTGAGGCTGTCAACTGTTTCTCAGACGTAAAGGAGTAGGTCAGAAGGCGCTAGGGGAGGAAGGATGGCTTCTTCGAGAAGGTACCCCAATAGAAGTCCTGATGCATCTGAACACCTTAGATGAAGACTTAGAAAACTGATAGAGTTTGGAGTTCAATCAGTAAAAGTACACAAAACATAAAAAACAAGCCAATTATTGGCTCTGGAAAAAAACAAAAAGGTACACAGAAATCAAAATATAATGTCCAACACGGCTCACTGTGAATAGCATTTAAATAATCATACATGCAAATACTAAATGTTGATCTCCTGAAAAGTAAAACAGATTTAAATGGGGGTTGGGAATAGAAGGTGATAAGCACACGGGGAAGAAAGTAAAGTGAATAAACATTCATCTTCCAAAGCAGAAGGTGCTAGCTAGTATCTACAACTTCTTGAAAAATCAAGAAGCTTATGATTTAGTGGCATGAAAGTAACACCAAAATAATAACCTAAGAGAAGTTAAGGTGCTTGTCTCTGGGTAGGGGAAAATGGTAGGAAGGGATGCTGTTTCTCCTAACAAAGCTTGCAAAAATTATTTGACTTTTTAAACCACTGTATTTTTATACAGATAACATATTATATGTGTTTCCCTCTAAACCATGCTATGCTAGTACTGTTTTCCTTGATTACATCACTTCCGTATGTTATGTATAGACTTACTATTTATTAAAATAAGGTATGTGCATGTATAACTTTGATTATTTAAAAAAACTAAAGGAAACTCAAGCGCAGATTCTGTCTAGGAAGCTTCCTGGTAGGCTGGCATGATTTTCACTTCCATCCATCAAGAAGTTACCTAGCATCTCCTATGGGCTAAGAGCAAGGCCCTACGTGCTAACCAAAAAACCAAACCCACTGCCATGGAGTCGATTCTGACTCGTATTGACCCTACAGGAAAGAGTAGAACTGCCCCTACAAAGTTTCCAAGGCAGTAAATCTTTACAGAAGCAGGCGGCTTTATCCTTCGCCCAAAGAGGAGCTGGTGAGTTCAAACCACCAATTTTCTGGTTAGTAGCTGTATGTGTTAACACTGCATCACCAGAGCCCCTACAGCCTACAAGGGCTAAAACACGAAAGACACAACACCTGTCCTCACACATCTGATATTTCATTAAGAAAACATATGCATATAAAACAGCTCAAGTGCAATCCAAATTGTGATATGATCACCACCCAGTGGGTGGTACAAAAGAGTTATGTGGTAGCAAGAAAGGGAGATTCTAAGGCAGAGCAGACAATAAAAGATTTAGGAAAGATACAGGAAGTGGATGATAAAGACTAACAGAACTGAAGAGAGAATAAGGAAAGGCACTTCTGGAAGGGGAACTGGCTAACAACGAGGGTATGTAGAATTTGGAAGCATGGACAGTTTTTACAAAGAGGAGAGATTTTACTCCTAATGGGGGTAGGGAACAAATCATTAAAAAGGAAAAGCAGATTGTAGAAAACATAGGTATCACTGTTGACTTTTTAAATTTTCACTATCCCAGACACTCAATCAGAAGAAGCCCTGTCATTCTTCCCTGCAGTGTTTCAGATGAAGCATCCTTAGCTCATTATCATCATCACTGCTTCCATCAGAGTCTTAATCCCCTCATCCCTAAAATCATCCACTTCAAAGGCTGGAACAAGACCTCCCAGGCCTGTCTGTCCTGGCTCCTGCCTAAGCAGTGCCATGACTGCACTTTGTTTTCACATTCCAACCCTAAACTACTCTGCATTCCAAGAACACTCCCTGCTCTTGGTGGTCACAGGAACTATGCACAGGCTATTTCTTCTATCTTTCTTTCCCCTGTTAACATCTACAAATCTATGTGACTTATGGATAATCACAGAGATGGCAAAACTATGAAGAGGTAAGATCTGGATTCTAGCCCCAGCTCCCAGGCCTTCCTGGGCTCAAATCTTGCCTCTCCATAGTTTTACCATCTATGTGATCATCCATTTACCTAATCTCTCTTGGCCTTAATTTCCTCATCCCTGAAGCTGTAATAATCATAATACCTATTTCCTAGGGTTGTTGAGATAATTAAATGAGCAGTGCAACTAAGAATTATGCCTATACATACACGGTAATCATTTAACAAATTAAGGGATTATAATTGTCAGGGCATAGTATTTAAAACATTTAGCTGCTACCAAAAGGTCAGCTATTCAAACCCACCAGCCTCTCCACAGGAGAAAGATGAGGCAGTCTGCTTCCATAAAGATTACAGCCTAGGAAACCCTATGTGACAGTTCTACTCTGTCCTAATGCGTCACTATGAGTTGTAATTGACTTGATGGCAGTGAGTTTGGTTTTGGGTTTATCATCATGATAATAATTATTCAGCTTTAAGTGGCTTTCCTCTTGGTTCTCAGCTTTTCCTTCTAATAAAATGCAGAAAAAGAGATGAATGTACCGTAAAATTCACTGAGCAGAAAGATTATTAATAACCACTGTTGTTGTCCAGTCAGCCCTGACTCACAGCAACCACATGCACAGTGAAACACAGTGCTGCCCTGTCTTGTGCCATCCCCATCGTCAGCTGCAGAGCAGACCATTATGATCCACAAGGTTGTAGTAGCTGACTTCTGGAAGTAGACTGCCAGGCCTTTCTTCCTGTTCATCTAAGTCTGGAAGCCTCTGAAACTTGTTCAGCATCATAACATGCAAGTCTCCACTGACAGGTGGTGGCTGTGCATGAGCTACATTGGCTGGAAATCAATCTCAAGTTTTCCATATGGAAGGGGAGAATTCCAGCACTGAACCACTACTACCCCCATTAATAACCATTAAACCAAAAAAACCAAAGTTACTGCTGTCAAGTCAGATCCAACTCATAGTGACCCCTCCTTGGGTTTCCAAGGCAGTATCACTAAGGAAGTAGATTACCCAACCTTCCTTCTGAGGAGTGGCTGGTGGGTTTGAACCGCCAGCCTTCTGGTTAGCAGTCAAATGCCTTAGGTACTATACTACCAGAGCTTCCTTTAACAACCATTATCAAAAATTAAAAAAAAAAAAAAAAAAAGACATCATTATTGAGTCAATTCCAATTCATGACAACCCCATGTGCTTCAGAGTAGCACTTGCCTCTGTAGTACTTCCAACAGCTTTAATCTTACAGGAGTAGACTGCCAGGCCTTTCTTCAGCAGTGCTGCTGAGTGGATTTGAACCACCAACCTTCCAATAAATTGCTGAGTTCAAACCAGTTGGGCCACCCAGGGAACTATTACTAACCACTGAAACTATTTATTGAATGCCGGCTTTGTGTCAAGCATTGTGCTAAGTAAGCAACCTCACTGTACTTTCATCCTCATAACAGGACCTTAAGAGTCACCTGGTAGCACAGGCCTAAGGCACTTGACTGTTAACCAAAAGGCTGGCAGTTCAAACCCACCAGCCACTCCTCAGAAGGAAGGTTGGGCAATCTACTTCCATAGTGATACTGCCTTGGAAACCCAAGGAGGGGGCACTAGGAGTCGGTCCAACTCGACGTCATATAACAACAACAACGAGGTGGAGTCAGGATTTGAACCTGGATCTATTTGACTTCAGAACTTACTAAAAGGGGTCTGTTTCTCAGAATTTTGGCACCCATCTACTCTCATCCTTCAGACTCTCTCTTCCTCCCTTCCAAAACTAGTCATCTAAACACTCATTCTGGGGGCTTGAACCTTACCCTTTGAACCAGGAGCCCTACAAGAGCTTCCTCTGCTCCACCTTCTGCCGCAGCCAAGCTGTACCAGACAAGATGGTGTTACACAGAGGCAGTTTCTAGAGTTCACTGAAGTCACTTTCCCAAGTCCCCACTCACCTCGGTAATCAACTCTTAGTAACTCAAGTTAGCAGGTGGTTCCATTTCAGTTTCTATCTAGCGGCAAGGATTCAAAAGGAGCTCATACTGAGAGCTATTTCTAGTGCAATTCTGGTACTTGGTAAAGTATTAATAGCAGCAATTAAAATATGGTCCCATCGAATCGATTTTTTTAAAGAAAAAGCATGGTTTCTGCCTCTCCAAGAAGAAAAGGAGATACAAGGTCCACCACCTGCTTTCAAAGTTCCCCCATCCTGTCCTGTATCAAGGCAGCAGGCTGTAAAGTGATGACAGAAAGGAGAACCACAAACACCAAAAGCCACGAGGTCACGCTCAGCCCTGGTTCCTCTCACTGCTCTATGCCTCTCCGATGGGCCACCACGACAGGGCCTCCTACGGTCAGCTCCGCCTAGAGCACCCTGTCTTCCGTGGGAGTCACCACGCGCGCCCCCACCGCCCACCGGAACCGTCCCGAAGGCGCCGCTGCCCACTGCTCGCGCCCACCCGGGACACCTCGGCGCACCCTTGGGGGACGTACCGTGCTGGTAACATTTCGTACCAGAATAGTTAAATGCTGAGTAATTTTCCTGCGGAGCAAACAGTCGGTGCAGGGGGCTCTGCCAACGGCAACAGCATTTTTATCCTATTTAATCAACAAGGCGGCCGCGGCCGCGGGAGTCCCCGAGAGCTGCGTTCCTGCGCGCGGAATCACTGAGCCGGGAACCCTCACCCACTCTCGAGGGCGACGTGGCCGGCACAGGGGCGCCAGACCGAGGCTACATGCCCCCCCCCCCCGCGCACACACCCAGACCCCGACCCTACGCCGCGACGGCAGTGCCGCCGCGCACACCCCTCCAAAACCGCCACCGAATCATGCGCGAAGGGAGCGGGAAGGTAATTCCAGAGCAACAGGCTGAAGGCACCGTGAGCACACTGTTTGCCCGAGGACGGCGGAAGCTTCAGACCGCTCGAAGCCCATGAGTCGCGGTCACCATGTCCCAAGTTCATGGGTAACTCCGCTCAGGTCACTCAGTCTCTGCGCCGGGGCCTAAGTAGTCCAGAGGATCTGAGCCGAAGTTTACACCGATCGTTTTTTTGCAATAGTGAAAAGGTGACGAGGAAATCCAAATCTCCCGCAAAGGGGGAGTGGGGGGGAGTAGGACAGGCAGGTACAGCCCGGGGCGGGGGAGATGGCTCTAAGAGGCTAAGAGGAAGACCCGGAGCCGGAAGGCTGCCCCTCGGGGAGCGCACACGCAGCAGGCAGCGCGGGCGCTCGCAGCCTCGCCACCACTCGCCGACCCTGGCCCCGCTGCCAGCGCCCGCGAGGAATGAATGGGGGCTTCCCGGCCGGCCCCTCGGGCTTGCACTCACAAGCAATGTAGGCAACCAGGGCGATGCCCAGCAGTAGCTTCATCCTCCTGCGGTTGATGGCAGACACCAGGCGCAGTAGCGCCTTGCTCACCATCCCCAGGAGCGACGCCAGTCGAGGATACTGCCGCGCGCCGGGGCCCGCCTGCTGCACAAAGCGCGCGGCAGCAGCGGCGGCCAGGATAGCGGCGGCAGCGGCCGTATGTAAGCCCCGCCCCCTGGCTGTCCCGCGCTGGCTCCGCCCCCGCGAGCCCGGCTTCCTGCTGGTGGAGCTACTGCGCAAGCGCAACTCCGCCCCCTCTCCTCCACCGCCATTCCCCCCTCACTCTAACCCATCCCAGCATCTCCCTGTCCCGCAGGCGCAGTTGCTGCAGCTCGCAACTTGGTTTTCGAAGAATGTGACTGGGAGAATTAGCGCGGGCGTGGGCGCCGCACATGCGCGTCCTGGAAACTGCAGCGCGTGCGGGGCTTGTTTTCTTCTTTTCGTGGTTCTGCTAGAAACCAGTACTACTCGGTTTGTTAGGAAAGGTGTGTCTCTAAAACAAGCCCATATGCTTCCCGGAAGACAAGACTCTGGTCCTTGTGGTTTCAGAACCTTGCCTAGTGTGTGGGATGTAGTAGGCAGTCAAATGTTTCTATGAAGCAGAATACTGTGTTCATCTACGCTATTTTTTGATCCTTGTAAAACCCCACATGATTAACTTGGCATGTCTTTAAAGTTTTTTGAACGCCTCTCACAGAAAGTTGACTTTTTTCTGGGCTGGCTATTTGGCTTCTGGAATTTCAGTAGTGGCAGCAAAAATGGTAAATCCCTTAACAGCCTGAAGTCAAAACTAGGTGCATTTTTTTTCTCTGCTATGAACAACTAGGATGTCTCTTTTTAAAATAAAGAATTTTTTAAGTACTATTTTAAAAAGTAAGAGCTCTGGTAGCATAGTAGCTAAGGCACTTGACTGCTAACCAGAAGGCTGGCGGTTCAAACCCACCAGCCACTCCTGGGAAGGAAGATGGGGCAATCTACTTCCATAGTGATACTGCCTCGGAAACCCAAGGAAGGGTTGCCATGAGTCGGTCCGACTGGATGGCACATAACAACAACAACAACATTTTAAAAAGTAGTGTTTGATATACACACACACACACACACACACATATGTATGTATGTATATATTTGTTGTTGTTATGTGCTCACAGCGACCCCTCCTTGGGTTTCCTTGGGATACTGAAGTA
This sequence comes from Orycteropus afer afer, assembly GCF_000298275.1. Taxonomy (NCBI): domain Eukaryota; kingdom Metazoa; phylum Chordata; class Mammalia; order Tubulidentata; family Orycteropodidae; genus Orycteropus; species Orycteropus afer. Next base: position 21,467,113 of record NW_006921604.1, read on the forward strand.
GATTGCCCAACCTTCCTTCCCAGGAGTGGGTTTGAAAGGCCAGCCTTCTGGTTAGCAGTCACATACATGCCTTAGGCACTACACTACCAGAGCTCACGCTCGTGCTCTCTCTCTCTCTCTCTCTCTAGATCGATAGATATGTATATAGATATATATGCATATATATGATAAATTTAAAACAGGAAATGAGAGGATGGAATCATTCCTTACCTGTGCCTAGAAAAAACACTGAACATTTCATCATGTGTGTTCAGCCCAATCTTTTTATTAGTGCTTGTATATATTGTTGTTGTTGTTACATGCCGCAGAGTAGGCTCTGATTCATAGTGACCCTATGTACAGCAGAACAAAACACTGCCTGGTCCTGTACCAGCCTCACAATCCCTACTATACCCAAGCCCATCACTGCAGCCACAGTGTCAATCCATCTTGTTGAGGGCCTTCCCCTCTTTCATTAGCCCCCACTTCAGCAAGCATGACATCCTTCTCCAGAGAATAATGCCTTCTGACAACATGACCAAAGTAGGTGAGACAAAGTCTGGCCATTCTCGCTTCCAAGGAGAATTCCAGCTATGCTTCTTCCAGGACAGATTTGTTAGTTCTTTAAGCAATCCACGGTACGTTCAGCATTCTTTGCCAACACCACAAGTCAAAAGCATGAACTCTTCTTCGGTCTTCCTTATTCATTGTCCAGCTCTCACATGCATATGAGGCGATTGAAAATGCCATGGCTTGGGTCAGGCGCATCTTAGTCTTCAAGAAGACATCTGTTCTCTTCAGCACTAGAAAGAGATCTTTTGCAACAGATTTGCTCAATGCAATACATCTCTTGATGTCTTGACTCCTGCTTCCATTGGCATTGATTGTAGAACCAAGCAATATGAAGTCTCAGACAACTTCAATTTTTTTCCCCAGCTATCATGATGCTACTTATTGGTCTAGTTGTGAGGATTTTCATTTTCTTTATGTTGAGGTATAATCCATACTGCAGACTGCAGTCTTTAATTTTCATCAGTAAGTGCTCCAAGTCATCCTCACTTTCAACAAGCAAAATTGTCTCTGCATATCTCAGGTTGTTAATGAGCCATCCCCCAATCTGGATGCCATGTTCTTCTTCATATAGTCCAGTTTTTTGGATCATTTGCTCAGTGTACAGATTGAACAAATATGGTGAAAGGATACAACCCTGACACACTCCCTTTCTGATTTTAAACCATGCACTATGACCTTGTTCTATTCGAACAACAGTCTCCTGGTCTATGTACAGGTTCCTCATGAGTACAATTAAGTGTTCTGGAATTCCCGTTCTTCTCAGTGTTATCCACAATTTGTTATGATCCACACAATTGAATGCCTTTGCATAGTTAATAAAACACAAGTAAACATCTTTCTGGTATCCTTTGCTTTGAGCCAAAATCCATCTAACATTAGCTATGATGTTCCTCACACCACATCCACTTCTGAATCCAGCTTGCATTTCTGGAAGTTCTCTGTCAATATACCACTTTTAAATTATCTTCAGTAAGATTTTACTTGTGTGTGATATCAATAATATTGTTTGATAATTTCCACATTCTGTGAGATCACCTTTTTTTGAATGGGTATAAATATGGATTTCTTCCAGTCAGTTGGCCAGAGAGCTGTCTTCCAGATCTCCTGGCATGGATGAGTTAATGCCTCCTGCGCAGCATCAGTTTGTTTAAACATCTCAGTGGGTATTCCATCAATTCCTGGAGACTTGTTTTTCGCCAATTCCTTCAGTGCAGCTTCAACTTCTTACTTTAATACCATTGGTTCGTTATCATATGCTACGTCCTGAAATGGATGATCATCTACCAATTCTTTTTGGTACAGTGACTCTGTGTATTACTTCCATCTTTTTTTTTTTTTTTTTATGTTTCCTGCATCATTCAATATATTGCCCATGGAATCTTTCAATATTGCAACTCAAGGCTTAAATTTCCTCTTATGTTCTTTCAGCTTGAGAAATGCTGAGTGTGTTCTGCCCTTTCAGTTTTCCAACTCCAATTCTTGGCATATTTCATTATAGTAATTGACTTTGTCCTCTTGAGCTGCTCTTTGAAATCTTCTGTTCAGCTCCTTTATCTTGTCAATTCTTCCATCCACTCTAGCTACTCTTTGTTCAAGGGCAAGTTTCAGAGGCTCTTCTGACATCCATTTTGGTCTCTTCTTCCTTTCCTGTCTTTTTAATGACCTCTTGCTTTCTTCATGGATGATGTTCTTGATGTCATCCAACAATTGCTCTGGTTTTCAGTCATTGGTGTTCAATGCATCAAATCTATTCTTTAGATGGTCTCTAAATTCAGGAGGGATATAATCAAGGTCATATTTTGGCTCTTGTGGACTTCTTTTGTATTCAGCTTCAACTTGAAATGAGCAGTTGATGGTCTATTCCACAGTCAGTTCCTGGCCTTGTTTTGACTGAAGATACTGAGCTTCTCCATCGCATCCTGCCACTGATGTATATATATACATATATGATACACAAATACATGATAATACTGAAAGTATCATGGACTGCTAGAAGAACTAACAAATCTGTCCTGGAAGAAGTACCCCTGGAATGTTCCTTGGAAGTGAGAATACCCACATTTCTTCTCACTTACTTAGGTCATATTGTCAAAAGGGACCATTCCCTGGAGAAGGATATCATGCTTGTTGAAGTGGAGGGTTAGTGGAAAAAGGGGAAGGCCCTCAATGAGATGGATTGACACAGTGGCTGCAGTGATGGGCTCAGGTGTAGCAAGGATTGTGGGGCTGGCACAGGACCGGACACTGTTTTGTTATGTTGTACATAGGGTAGCTGTGAGTTGGAGCAGATTCGATGGCATCTAATAACAACAACATCTATCTATATGTGTGTGTGTGTCTTTACACACACATACACATATACACACATAGTTGTGGGGGTTAATTGATTTTATATGCAGTGGTGTGATGATCACATATGTGGTACTTGCATCTATTTCTTTGATAAGTAATTACTGAATGCTTACTGCAAGCAAGGAGATGTGTCAAAGGATACACAAATATTAGAAACTTATTGGATCTACAGGGAGACTGCTCCTACAGAAGAGAAAAGATCTGTGTGATGCCAAGTTAAGAGACACTCTGATATTACGTGCTAGTAAGCTATAAGCAGGGAAGGATTTCCCAATAAGCGAGGTACCCTGGACTTCCTTATTGACTAATCAGACATTGGAGCCTGCAAGATACATGCTGATCTTCAGCCAAAGGTTGAAATGAGAGCAGTGCTTCTGAACTCTTGGAACTTTAGACCTATTTACTAACGTGACAATCAATTACCCACCTCTAAATTTACTAGAAACTTCCAAGGAAAATGAATACTATGACTGTGGTAGTTAAAGTTGTATGTCAACTTGGTTGGGCCTGGTTGAGTGGCTGGGCAGCTGGTGGTAGTTATTCCCCATGATGAGACTGCCAATCATCTCCATGGTGGGATCTACCACAAGCAGCTGACTAGCTGCTTTAGGGATGTGTTCTGCTTCCCGAATATAAGCAGCAGCTTTACAAATGGTCTTTAGCTTATGGGGCACTTGAACCCTGCATGTAGCCATGTCATTGTTCAGCAGCCTGCCATGCTCTGCCAACCTTATGACTTTCGACGGACTTGAATTAATGGCCTGCCATGTGGTTTGGTAACATTGGGACTGTTGCCTTTTCACTTGTCAACCTTGGGTTTTTCAGCCTCAGTAGCTAGCAGCTGCCTGAGTGGAGAGATGCCTCTAGCTTCAGTGGGCCGGGAGCAAGAGGCAGAGCTGAAGCCCAAGGTCGAGGGGCTTTCACCCAGCCCTAGAGCCTGGCACTTAGAACTCGGACTTCTAGCCTCCTGAACTGTAAGATAATAAACTCTTGTTAGTTCAAGGCAACCCATTTGTGCTCTATTCCTGTCAGAGTGGCACTAGGTAACCAGAACAATGACTAACAATAAATCACAGCAGTTATATTGTACATACTGCAAATTACACAGCACAAATGACCAAGATTCTGATGCAGTTTCTCCCACCCCACCTTTCCCCATAACTCATTGAGAATCACTGAATTGAAAGAAGCAGTCTGGAGATTTCTCTAAGGGAAGAGATGTCAAAACTCTTTTCAAAAGATGCCAACCTCCCTGTTTCTGAAGTATCCAGGGAAGCTGCTAGATAGTACTTTCACTGAGGTAGACCTTTGGAATGAGAACTAAAAACCCTGCCTCAAACAAATCTGTTTTGTTTGTTTGTTTATCTGTGAGTCTAAGTTTCTTCATCATTAAAATTTTGGGATTGGGTTGTTAATTGCCATCAAGTCAACCCCTGATTTATAGCAACCATATGACTAAATAGAACTACCTCATAGGAATTTCTTGTCTGTAACCTTTATGAAAGCAGATCTCCAGGCCTTTCTTCCAAGGTCCCACTGTGTGAGTGGGTATAAACCACCAACCTTCCAGCTGGCAACCAATTACAAACAACTTGTGCCACCCAGTCTCCTTGTGATTTAGATCTGTGGTTTTTGAAAAATGATTAGGACAGGCGAAACTCTGAGCTCCTCTTATTCTATGATTTCATGATTTTTAGATTAAAGATAGGAGCTCTGGTAGAATAGTGCCTAAGGCACTTGACTGCTAACCAGAAAGCTGGAGGTTCAAACCCACCAAGCCACTCCTCAGACGAAAGTTTGGGCAATCTACTTCCGCAGTGATACTGCCTCAGAAACCCAAGGATGGGTTGTTATGAGTCGGGTCCGACTCGATGGCACATAACAACAACAACAGATTAAAGATAAGGAGCAGAGATGTGAGAAACATTTTGTTTTCTTGTTTTTGAGGTTTCCCTGAAGGTCAAATCAGATTGAAGGTTATACGATTTCAAATGTATGAAGTGGTAGGTAGGGTTTCTCCATACTTGTTATCAACTTAAGCAGATGTGAGATATAAGACATATGCTACTTCTATCTAGAATACTGTAATATCCAATACTCCTAATTTTTTTCTGCCACCAGAAATTATTGTCAACTTTTCCTGTCCCATTGGAGTAAGTTAATAGAAATAGCAGCAGCTCAAGGCTGGCGGTTCAAACCCACCAGCCACTCCTCAGAAGGAAGGTTGGGCAATCCTACTTCCGTAGTGATACTGCCTCGGAAACCCAAGGAGGGGTCACTATGAGCGCACATAACAACAACAACAACAACAGTCAAAGTGGCTGCGGCCACTGTCTTTATTGCCACCCTGAAGGCTGTAGCCAAAACCCAAATATCCAGCTCAACCAAAGCCAGAATTGAGGAGTAAACCATAGTATGTACCCAGTATGGGTGAGATGGTACAGAAAAGGCCTGAGGGAAAGGAGGTACCAAAAAGGTCCTTCCAAGCTCATTAGGGAAACCTGGACTTAGACACAGCCACTTCGCATGTTTTTCCTTTTCTCTTCCCCTCCTCCAGTCTGCTGTCCCATCTAAGCTTCTCCACAGTTACTCAGTCTCATTCCCTACCCCTCCTCGCCCTTGTAATCCTTTATTCTTGCAATATATATGTTAACAACAATATTTTTTTGAGCAAGTACTATTTATCAGGCAGTGTTCTTGACACTTCAGGTAATTAAAAAATGAATCATAATATGGAACCTCTCTACAGTATAAAAAGACAAAGAGGGGCAGAAAACTAATTCTTGATTAAAGTCCTACCATGTTCCAGGGACTGTTTTGTAAGATGTTTTTATTTATCATCGCATGTAATCCTTGTAACAGCCCACTGGTATGTTGTTGTTAATTGCCATGAGTCAGTTCTGACTCATGGTGCTCTTATGTATAACATAACAGAACAAAACATTGCCCAGTTCTACACTATCCTCACAGTGGTTGGTATATTTGAGTCCGTTGTTGCAGTTATTGTGTCAGTTTGTCTCATGGAAGGTTTCCCTCTTTTTTGCTGTCCCTTTACTTTACCAAGCATGACATCCTTCTCCAGTGATTGGTATTGCTTGATGATGTGTCCAAAATAAGATGAAGTCTCACCGTAATCCCTTCTAAGAAACATTCTGGCTGTATTTCCTCCAAGATTGATTTGTTCCTTCTTCTGGCAGTCCTTGGTATGTTCAATATTCCTTGCCAACATCATAATACAAAGGCATCAATTCTCTTTCAGTCTTCCTTATTCATTGTCCAGATTTTGCATGCACATGAGGCAATTGAAAATACCATGGCTTGGGTCAGGTACACCTTAGTCCTTAAAGTGACATCTTGGGTTTTTAATACTTTAACAAGGTCTTTTGCAGCAGATTTACCCTGTGCAATACATTGTTTGATTTCTTGACTGCTGCATCCATGGGCATAAATTGTAGATTCAAGTGAAATGAAATCCTTGAGAACTTCAATATTTTCTCCAATCCTAGAATCAGTCATTTCTCCATGGAGCCCTGATTCCTTTATTAGAAACCATGATCTGGTCACTAGATGTCTTCGCTTCTACTGAAGTATTGGTGCTTCTAGCCCATTTCAGCTGACAGAGTAAGGAAATACACACACACACACACACACACACACACACATATATATATATATATATATATATATGTATGTATTTATACACTGACCTGTGTATAAATAACCCTGGTGGTGCAATGGTTAAGTGCTTACCTGCTAACCAAAAGGTCACTGTTCAAACCCATCAGCAGCTCCATGATAGAAAAGTGCTGTCAATCTGCTCCCATAAAGATTACCACCTCGGAAACCCTATGGAGCATTTTTACCCTGTCATGTAGGGTCACTATGAGTCAGAGAATCAACTCAACAGCATGTAACAACAGCTTGTGTACATATCTATAAATATAGGAAACCATCTGTATCTAGGTAAGCTGGATGGTGCAAATGGTTAAATGCTAAGATATTAGCCAAAACGTTGGTGGTTCAAACCCACCTAGAGGGATCTTGGAAAATAGGCCTGGCAATCTGCTTGCAAAAGATCACAACCTTGGCACTCATGGAACAATTTTACTCTGCATACATAGAGTCACCATGAGTTGGAATCAACCTGATGAAAACTGACAACAAAACATCTGTATCTATATTAATCTTAACAAGAGTTCTTATTGATGTCCCCAACTCAAATTCATTACCACATGGATCATTCTCGCCTCCTCCCCTTGTTCATATGTAAACTATCACTCCAAAAAGAAGAAACCTAACTCTCACTCTCCATCATCCATTTTCTTTGCTGTTCAATTCCACTCTGCATGTATATAGGTCACATGTATATACAGTCTTTTGATCATTCTACCACTGTGAATGGCTATCTGTGCAGACTGCAACCTCTCTTCCATCCCTTCCTCCTCCACATGCACACTTTCCCTCTCTTCTCTCCTCTGCTCCTCCCTTTACCCTGAAACTCCTATTTACTTCTGTGCAGTACAGTTTGACTACCTTTGCTTTCCCTCCATATAGTCCGTTCCCTAGAGACCTCATCTTCCTCACTTAAACCTGCTAATAAAAATACCTTTCTAAACAAATATCCTCAGAAGGAAGGTTGGGCAATCTACTTCCATGGTGATACCACCTTGGAAACCCAATGAGGGGTCACTATGAGTCAGATCCAAGTTCAGGGTGGCAACAAAGTGAATTTTTGAGTTGTTCTAAACAAATACAGTTCCCTTCCTAAGAAGTACTCTAGTGTCACCTTTAAAATATCTTCTTAAGCCAAATCACCATAAAGAAAACCAGAAAGCCAAACAACTTGCCATCAAGTCTGCTCCAACTCATGGCAACCCCATGTGTGCAGAGTACAACAGAGCTCCATAGGATTTTCAAGGCTGTGGCCTTTTGGAAGCCTTTTTTTTTCTGAGGCACTTCAGGGTACATTTGAACCAGCTACTTTTTGGTTAATATGCACTTAACCATTAACACCACCCAGGGATTCCTTTAGGATAAAAAGTCTGGTCTTTATTCTGTAGACAGCAGGTTATATAATGTCTATTACTGAGCAGACAGCTCCTGTTGTTGAGACAGATTGTCCTGGCAGCATTGGATGGAATAGTTAGAGAGCAAACAGTCTCATGAAATGCACATGACTTAGAAGGCTCATGTAATAGTCCAGGAGAATAGAAATAGTAGTCCTGGCAAATAATAACAGAAATAAGCTAGCAGTTGTAGAACAATATAAATTGGCAACTGGTTGGTGGTAGAGATAAAAGGGGAGATAGATGAATCAAGTATGACTCTCATGTTGTATGCCCAGGTGACATATCCTCCTAGGGTGTTACCCAATGAAGACTGAAAGTATTTCACCCCCCCCAGGTATTTGCATTTTAATGAGACTCCTGGGTTGGAATTCACAGTTGGCAAATAAGTTTCAAATACATGCCAACTGCAATAGAGATATAGTGGTTGCCTAGAAAAAAGTCTTGGTGGCATAGTGGTTGAGTGTTCAGCCCAAGGTGACCAAAATGCAAACGTTGGAAGTTTGAATGCACCCTTTGCACTTTGGGAGAAAGGTGTGGAAGTCTGCTTCCATAAAGATTTAAGCCTTGGAAACTTCAAGGGGCACTTCTACTCTGTCCTATAGGATCGCTGTGGTAGTTAAGGTTGTGTGTCAACTTGGCTGGGCCTGGTTTTGAGTGGGTCAGCAGCTGGATGTAGTTATTCCCCATGATGAGATTGGTAATTAACTCCATGGTGGAATCTACTGGAGTAGCTGAGTAGCTGCTTTAGGGATGTGGGCTACTTCCAGTACACAAGAAGCAATTTTAAAGAAGGTCTCCAGTATATGGCACTCTTAGACCCTGCGTATAGCTGACATGTTGTCTGTCAATCTTGATACTCTTAATGTTGTTGTTGTTGTTGTTACGTGCCATCAAGTCAGACCCGACTCATAGCGACCCCTCCTTGGGTTTCCGAGGCAGTATCACTGCGAAGTAGATCGCCCCACTCTTAATGGACTTGAATAAATGGCCTGCCATGTGGTTTGATAATATCAGAACTGTGCCTTGTTACTTGTCGACCTTGGGTTTGTCAGCCTCAGCAGCCAGTAGCTGCCTAAGTGAAGAAAAACCTCCAGCTTCAGTGGGCTGGGAGTAAGAGGCAGAGCTAAAATCCAAGGTTGAGGGACTTTTACCCACCCCCTAGAGCCTGGCACTTTGAACTTGGACTTTTAGCCTCCAAAACTGTAAGAGAATAAACTGTTTCTTAAAGCCACCCCTTTGTGGTATACCTGTTAGAGTGGCACTTGAGGTAACCAAAACAGTCAATATGAGTCAGAATCAACTCAACAGCAGTGGGTTTGTTTTTTGGTTGGTTGCTGAAGCTCTGAGTTAGGTAGGGCTCCTTCATCTAGACTCAGGGGGGAAATGTGCTATGATCTGTCTTCATAGTTGTGGAGAGTAGGGCAGGGACTGTTGGATGTGTGACTTGTTTTGGTTTTCATCCTTCTATCTGCAAGTTCTCTTTCCATTTAGAAATTTTATGGTGGATTTCAGGTATTAAAAACTAATGCAGGAGATAATTTTGAACAAGAGCTTCTATATCATATCACATAGATAGTGTCATTCTTTGTCTAATCTAAAGCAAATCTTGCATTTCAGATTGAAATAACCAAGAGGTGTGGAAAGTGCCAGGTAGCAATGTTACTTGAAACAGACCTAGTGTTTTGCTCAAAATGCTGTGTGAAAAGACAATAATGAGTTAATAAATTTATTGAGATGAGATATCAACTACTACCAAGTCATGCATTCAGATCTCATAATATCAGAAATATTACACAAGAAAGCTTAAAGTGACTTTTAAGGTACAAAGACAGGTCAAGAGGAAATATTTCTTGTGTATGTACTTTTGTGTGCTGGTATGTAGACATATGTATGGGGTCTGTAGGTGCAGAGCTGGTACTAGGCTTTATAGCATTTTGGTTGGAAGCTGAAAAAGGCTGCCATTCCTTAATACACTTTACTTTGATTAGGCAGAAAATTGTCACACTAAGCCTATAAATCTGTTTTGTATGATATGGTGCCTTTGGGCTGTGTGTACCTGGTCTGGTCACTTAGTGCCACTCTGACAGCAATATATACTGCAAATGGGATGGCCTTTACAAACAAGAGTTTATTCTCTCACAGTTTGGAGGTTTTAAGTCCAAGTTCAAAGTGCCAGGCTCTAGGGGCTGTGTGAAAGCCCCTCGACCTTGGGCTTCAGGCCCACTGAAGCTAGAGACATCTCTTCACTTAGGCAGCTACTGGCTGGTGAGGCTAACAAGCCCAAAGCTGAAAATGGCACAGTCCCAATGTTACCAAAACAACATGGCAGGCCATTAATTCAAGTCCACTGTACGTACCAAGGTCGGCAGAGCATGGGAGGTTGGTGAACAATGACATGGCTACATGCAGGGTCCAAGCATGCCATAAGCTAGAGACCATTCCCAAAGCTGTTTCTTATAGATGGGAAGCAGACCATATCCCTAAGGCAGCTACTCGGCTGCTCACAGTATATTCCACCATGGAATTGATTATCAGTGTCATCATGGAGAATACTACGTTTAGCTGCCCAGCCCTCAACCAGGCCTAACCAAGTTTACACACAAACTTAACCACCACAGTAACCTACAACTGTACATGGTGACTCTGCCTGAAGTGGAGGTGGGATATAGTGATGCAATGAGGAGAAAAACAACTTCCCAGTATGCATCTGGAGCTACTCTGGAGTTATATCAATTGGACTTTCTGTGATTGTATTTTCTGCTACACAATCAATTATAATTTGTTAAGATACTTAGAGCAAACAGCTGACCCATTAAATAATCCGCTTCCTTCTGTCCTCCATGTCTCCCTCACTGTCTGGACCCGCAGTCAAGAACAGTGCCACAAGAAGTCAAACAGGAGGAAGTAATTGGCCTTGAAAAGAACCTATGCTTATGAAGTAATAAAACATGTAAAATAGATGTGAAGATAATTCCACACACATTTTGAGAAGGTGAAAAGTCTGAAGGAAAATGTTCATTTAGACATATGTGAAAAAATGGTACTTCATATGCAATCTTACTTTCAAATTACTAATATAAGAGATCTTATCATGGTAGCAAATCTTCATCACAAGATAATGTGCAGAACGCAAGGCTTTGAGTCATTGCAATGTTAATGGAATAATACCAAAGAGTTTTAGCAAAATAAAACATGGAGTGGAGTGGGAGAACAAGACAGGATTCAGTGCAAATTCATTTTAAAGATAGGTAAGCCTAGTTTAACACACAAGTTGAAGGTTCAACAGGTGTTGCTGTTGTTGTTATATGCCAGTTGAGTCAGACCCAACTCATAGCGACCCCTCCTTGGGTATCCGAGGCAGTATCACTACAGAAGTAGATTGCCCAACCTTCCTTCCGAGGAGTGGCTGGTGGGTTTGAACCGCCAGCCTTCTGGTTCCAAGAAATAGAAGCTCACAAAAGCCAAAGACCTTTCTCCCTAAACACCCCAGAAGAGGGTGTTCCTGAATGTGGAATTTGCTTAAGGGAAATTTGCTCTGAAGAAAAACTTCTAAAGAGATATCCTATGTGAATTTCTGAATAAAATTAAATAACGCTAAAATATCTACCAAAGTCTTTTCACAGGTGACTGTCAATCTCCCAAAGGAATTTGCTGAAATAAAAGCAGTGTTGGAACCATAAAGAAACAAGAGCCTTGTATAGTAGATTGTAATACTATATCATTGGATATACAATTTTGTGTGTGCTGTTAGTTAGAAGTTCAATTTAATTGGCTTAATTATCTTTATGAAGCTTTATGACAAGTAAAGGTATGTTTCTGATTAACTTGATTAATGTGGCCACCTTATTAGAGATTCGGCATCAGACCCTCCCTTCATCTTGTCATAGAGCAAAAATGGCAGAGTCTGGTTGAAATTATAAGTAAAGAGCTTTTATTGAGGGGTAAGACACTTTGCACTGGGAATCACAAAGTCCAGAGGATTCTGAACTAAGTAATCCAAGGAAGAGACAGTTAAATTTGTGTAAGAGATCACAAAGAAATTCAGTAAAAATGCAGTGATTGGTTAACTTACAGGTAATGGTTACAAAATTAGGTGATGGTACATCTGATTGGTAGGAGATTACATACCTTTCTGCCATAGAGCAGTGCGGTGTAGTAAATTCCTTAGTGTGGCTTTTCTACCCATAAGTCTTTGTAAACTCCAAGGTGGGAATTGCTATTAGCAACTGAGGAGATCCTGATTTTAAAGTCCCCACCTGGGTTATTTCTGTTGGG
>NW_006921604.1:21479991-21480645 GCF_000298275.1 Orycteropus afer afer
GTTTTTGCAAGCAGCATCACAGGGTCTGCTTAAATGAAAGCTAAATAGGTTTATTGGAGGATAGAGATGATCTGGACCAGGAAGATGTCTAAATACATACAGTGAAGATGGCCACTCCCCCAGACAATAAGGAAGAAAATATTTTTGTACAATTGGAGCAGGAACTAGAAGTCACAAAATCATAATTGACTGAAAGACAATCAGGGAAGTCAGAGGTGGAATATCTAAAAGCAGGGATTTAGCAGGGATAGATGGATAATCTATAGGTGGGATTACACCATTGGTTAAGGGTACAAAATTGCAAGTATATGTGCTCTTCAGTTCATTACAGGATGGTCACAGGACAATGGCAGGACAAATTTTTCAGGTAACCTCCTATAAAAATTATTAACCACTTCTGCTTCTGGGGGTCCATTGTGAAGTTTTATTGCTAATGCTGTACATCAAGATCCTTCAGTATAGCTATCACGTCTTGCATCTGTTTGATCTTAGTGGAAAGATCCTCTGGAAATAGAGTGTGATATCCTGCACCTGCCAGACCTCAGCAAAAAAGAATGTCTTGTTTAGGGTATGTGGTCAGCATCAAAGTTAGAGGAACTGCTGTTAGAAAAGGCAGCTTTAAAATTCAGCATGGATCCTATACTCATGTCAAGA
>NW_006921604.1:21485865-21488948 GCF_000298275.1 Orycteropus afer afer
CTTCTGCACAGGTGTATTCTGCTGTTTGCTCTTGGTTTGAGTCTTGGTCTTGTCTTGAATCAACCATCTTAGTTCATCAGGTGGTAAAGGAGGGCAGGGATACACAGGCTTCAAAACTGGTTAACACTGATGGGCTAGAAGACATCTCAAGAATGGCCTGTTATCAGGAAATGGCATCTAAGCAGTAAATTTACATTTGTGTTATTTCTTTTGCAGTATCCTTTCCTTACTCTCAGGATCTGAGGAATGTGATTGCCCTGTCCTGTGAGCTAGCTGTTCCTGTCTTGGTTTTGTAATCTTAGGAATGTAGGTACAGGGGCAGGTTTCTCATGTGATTATGGCTACACATAATAGAATAAGGCAATGTTTAAAATGAACAAGATTACTATGGAGCTCAGGTTATGAAGTTAGAACATATATTCCTCTCCCAGAAATTCTAATCGGTCTATACTACTACAATATGTTTCAAAAGTTGTTGCCCAACCCTTCCCCCAACTGGTTTGGAAGACACTTTAATAATACAGGAAAATGTTCACAATATAACAGTGAATGAAAAAAATTCAGGACCCAACACTGTATATACACAATGAGACAGGTCATATATGTAGAAACATGCACGTAGGAAAAGAAAAATGACCAGAAGGAATGCATCCAAATATTAACAGTAAGTAAAGGATAATTTGATTCAACCCAACACACATGTCATTAGTTAAGGGCTAAATTGGAGGTAGTGGGGGTTCAGAGGTAGAATTCTCACCTGTGGAGAACACCTGGGTTTGATTCCTGGCCAGTGCACCCCATGTGTAGCTACCACCCATCGGTCAGTGGAGGCTGCTATGTTGCTATGATGCTGAACAGGTTTCAGCAGAGCTCCCAGGCTAAGGTGGACTAGGAATAAAGGCCTGGTGATCTACTTACAAAAATCAGCCAGTGAAAGCCCTGTGGATCATAATGGTGTGATTCGCAAAAAAGTTGTTTTTAAAGTTACAAAGTAATCATTGAATTGGGTACATCTGGCCACAAAACAATCCTGAGACCCTCCTTCTGTGACTGCATGCAGGACATACGTAATTCTAAAGTTTGTTTTGAGTAGGCATCTATTCTAAGAATTCTTTTGGAGCTGGTTTCCTGAGCAGCAAACAATACCTGTAAGCAAATAAGATTACATTGTTCTCAGAAATTGCTTGCCAAGTAATTTTCTGAGGGTACAGTGGAGAGTTACAGGAACGACAGGGTGTATTACTGATTCAGACATTATTTTTTATTCAAAATGGGATTTTAGCTTTAGACCTTAGCAGAATCACCATCCCGTGTCAAAAGTCCTAAATTAATTTGGAGTGCTCTTACTCAGTCCTTACCACAATACCCGTGCTTTGCAAAAAGGAGATGGGACAAACTGTTGTGACTTATACGTGTTGTACAGAAGTAAAACAAGTCATAATGTGAAGTCTGCTTCAGTCAAGGATTTTCTTGAACCTTGTACTCTTGTGTTCTCTTCTGCTAAGAAGGTTGTTGTTGTTGTTGTTGTTGTTGTTGTTGTTGTTATGTACCCTCAAATCACACCTGACTCATAGTGACCCCTCCTTGGGTTTCCAAGGCAGTATCACTACAGAAGTAGATTGCCCCATCTTCCTTCCAAGGAGTGGCTGGTGGGTTTGAACCGCCAGCCTTCTGGTTAGCAGTCAAGTGCCTTAGCCACTATGCTACCAGAGCTCCATGAGAAAATATGCTTAGGCCTTTTTATTAAACTAGGCTAACATTTTCACTTAACAGAGACTACGTTATCCTACCAAAGGATGGGTAGCAGCCTCACTGGCACTTTTTCTTGGAGAAAAAGGCACATTACTGAGTATTCACAATAAAAAGACTGCAGTTTCTAATCTTGACCCTGCAACTGATGTGGCTCTGGACATGTCCTTAGCTTCCTTGAGTCTCCACCTGCAAAATGGGTTGAGTAATATATATCTTTCCAGATTGCTGTGAGAATTAGAGATAAAGGACAAAGAACAGTGCAGTCCTTGTCACATAATGAGCACTCAATAAATGCTAGTCATTATTACTGTTGTTAATGTTGGTTTTATTGGAGTTTAGGCTCAGAAGAGCTGACTCTTAGCAACAATAAAATGCATTGGTAAAACATGTGCTTTTTCAAAACTGTGAGACTAATGCTAGATTGAGAGCAACAGTAAGAACAGCAATTAGCATTATTGTTTGATTTCAATTAAATCCTTCAAATTTTCATTTATGATAACTCTTTGACTTGTACATTTTTTTGATCTTTTCTAATAAGTTTTTCCCTATTTTTTTTTGTGTTTGCAGAAAACAGGACTATGGTACAGAAAATGTAATATCAACACATGCTGACAACTGCTTTCACTACTGAAGAGAAAGGAAATACCTATTTTTAAAGTGCCATATCATTTTATAAAGGACTGTCACAAGTAGCAGATGTGCAAAAATACAGATTGTGACATAGTAGTTATGACAAAGGAAAGTGAATCGCCAAGAGAAATGTTATAATAACTCTCCTTGACCTTTAATCCATTTTTTCATCAAATGATAAGGGAACTCTCCTGTCTGTTGTTGCTGAAGATATGTCCCTATTAGCATTTGCCAGGCAAATGTTTTCACCCAATTTAAGGTTCTGACAATTGATAAATTCAATTGTACTATTAGGACTTTTACAGTTGAAAATGACAAAAATTAGCAGAGTATACCAAAAGAAAAGAATGATAGTAGAATAATCCACAAAATCAAAGAAAGAACAATAAAAAGTAGGGCGTCGGAGACTAGAACTGGGAGTTTGGTCAGTTGTCTCTCTCATGTATGTTCTCTTTCTCTCTCTTTCTCTCATGAGCACACACACAGAGACACACATACACACACCTGCACACACCCTTCATCTTCTCTGCCTAAGGCATTTGACTGCTAACCAGAAGGTTGGCAGTTCAAACCCACCAGCTGCTCTGCAAGAGGAAGATGGGGCAATCTAGTTCCGTAAAGATTTACCACCTCAGAAACCCAATGAGGGTTGCTATGGGTTGGAATCCACTTGATAGTGAGTTCAGTTTTTTTTTTTTTTT
>NW_006921604.1:21489233-21497977 GCF_000298275.1 Orycteropus afer afer
CTTATTTGTTTGGCTGCTTTTGCATTACAAATGCAGAGCTGAGTAGCTGTGATGGAGACTGTACATGGTACTCATTGCTTTGCATTGCTTTGCAGTATTCAGAGCAATTGAAGTGATGCAGTTATAACTCAACAGCATGTCAGTTGCCACATGTATTGCTATACAATCCATTGTATTTTTAAAATTACTTGTGCATACTCATTATGTCAAATTAAGAAAGGAAGAGAAAAGTAGACTTCAAATATAACTCTTTTAAGCCACAGTGGAGGGTGGATTCTTTTGTTATTGAATAAAATGGCAAAACACTGTGTTTATTATGCAGTGACACTGCTGGTAGGTGCTGTCAAGTTAGTTCTAACTCATAATTACCCTGTGTATAACAGAACAACACATAGCCTTGTCCTCCACCATCCTCCCAATTGTTGCTATGCTTGAGCCTATTGTTGCAGCCACTGTGCCAATCCATCTCATTGAAGGTCTTCCCATTTTTCACTAACTCTCTACTTCACCAAGCAGGATCTCCTTCTCTAGGTACTGGTCCCTTCTGACAACATGACCAAAGTATGTGAGATGAAGTCTGGCCCTTCTTGTCTCTAAGGAGCATTCTGGCTGTACCTCTTCCAAGACAGATTTGTTTGCTCTTCTGACAACCTAATAATTTCAGCAAACACCACAATTCAAATGCATCAATTTGTCTGTGGTCTTCCTTATTCATTGTCCAACTTTCATATGCATATGAGGTTATTGAAAATGCCAAGGCTTGGTTCAGGTGTCTCTTAGTCTTCAATGTGAAGACTAAGTGGTCTTTAACACTTTAAAGGGAAGTCTTTTGCACTGTAGCTGTGCTAAGAGAATAATATAAAGATTGACATTATCAGATTAAGCAATCACCACAACATCCCAATTCACAGGAGAACAACAGAAAAAAATAGAAAATTTAAAATAGAATACCTCATCTCAGCAGTAAATTTACATTTGTGTTATTTTTTACAAACCTGAAAAATAAAGATGAATCTATAAAGCAAGTGTTCCAATGACTCATTTGTTAGCTAAGCAAGGCTGACTGTTTACCAACGATGGGTTAATTAAATCATATTTTATTGTCGTGTCTAAAGAAATGGGTCCAGAGAAAATAACTTTGTTGAAAACTATAAGCTTTATGACAAAAAATAGTTACTCAAAGAGTTGAGGACACTGGGGCAACATTAATAGTTAACTAAAAAGCTTTTGATGAGTCAACAAATGTTTCTGATATTGCTCAGTATTTTTGTTTATTCAGAAGTCAGTGCCAAGTTTGAAGTAATTGAATCAGCCTCTATAAATAATCTGTGTGCAACAACTATGGTTGAAAGTATTTTAAAAAGTTTTGAGAAAACACATTCAGTATAAACTGAAGTGGAATCTGCTAAGATGCATTACATTTGCTGGCAGTGAAAATAAGTGTTAGGAGATTAAAAAGCTTAGTTGAACAAATTTACAAGGCTTGTGAAAATGTAGGTTATTCAAAGCCTCTGGCTATTCATTTAATTATTTATCAGTAGGTACTTGGTGAAAAATAATTAAATATATGTGTTATTGAAATACTAGTGTCAACAGTGGACTTAATTCATTCTCTGGGGTTTAACTACTGTCAGTTACATGAATTTGGCTTGGCAATGGTAAAATTCATTGTAATTTTTTTAAAACTCAGAGATGAGATTAAATTACTGAGCAAGAAGTAATGCACTCAACCACTGTTATTGAACATTGAATAGCTTTGGAAATTAGCTTCTGCTTTAGACTTGGTAATGCTTCTTAATGAATTTAATCTTAACTTACAAGGCAAAACAGTACTGTATGCAAAATTTATACTGTGGTAAAGCCATTTCAATGAGTAATGTTTAAATCACACATAATGTAAAGATGCTATATATATTTCTTGTGTTGTTAAAAATTAAAATAAGAAATGGTGTCTCCATTCCCACAAATTTATAGTAGATAAGTTTTCTGAACTCAAACTACAGTTTCAGAAGTGTTTTTTATGTCTTGATGCAATTGAAAAAGAAATGTCCATATTTCAATATTCATTTAACTGTATGATTGAGGAGCTTCCCCATTCAGTTGAAAGTGATTATTCTGAAATACAATGGTACACTAAATTCTAATAAAATTCTATAAATGCCCCCAAGCGATTAATATTCTCAATTAAAACCATATGCTCATAAATTTTTATCAGTATTTGGCAGTACCTAATGGATTTGATTTTAGCTTTAGTTTATCTGTGATAAAAGATATTTTCAGTGATGAAATACATGTCTCATTATAATCAGCCTTAACAGATGAACATTTATAATAGATTTTGATGATAAGAACACTAATTTTGAGCCCTAAGTAAGCAAAATATTGTTTCCCCCAGAAATTATGCTATTCTCAATAGTAGAACTGTATTTTAAAATATTATAATTATTGTATTTTTAATTTTGTCAATAATATTTGTGTAGGAGTGTGTTTTCTATCTTGTTATTTAAGTATCTCAGTGTTTAAAGCATTTGGCTGCTAACCAAAGGGTTGGTGGTTTGAACCCACCAACTGCTTTGTGGGAGAAAGATGAGACAGTCTGTTTTCATAAAGATTTACAGCCTTGGAAACTCTATGGGTCAGTTCTACTCTGTCTGATAGGATTGCTGAGTAGAATCGACTTGATGGCACTGAGTGGTGGTAAGTTATATCCTCAATTTTTCCTTCAGGCCTACATAGTCTAAAATATTTGCTATCTGGTTCTTTACAGAAAACGTTTGCTAACCCCTGCTCTTGAAGAAAGATAACTTTTATCACTTGTTCCACCTAGAAGAATTGGCCAAGATTTGGCCATGAACCTGTCCCTGAACTGATTACTGTGGCCAAGAGGATTAGGAATTACAATTGGATTGGCCTGAATCACATGCCAATCACTGTAGCCAGAGAGGTGAAATACTGCAATTGAACAGCCCCACATAACTGTATGGAGGAGGGAGAAAAGAGAAATTTCTGCAAAGAATTGGAAAAATTTGTTATGAATAGTATAGAAAGGACCATATTAGTTTAAAAAGACATGGAAAAAGGCAAGTTTGGGCCATAATACAAATGGTATCATGTCATGACAACACCCCATATACCATAGATATTTTAGAAATAAAAAATATATACACATTGTAATAATAATTTAAAAAATATCCTTATTGGGTTTCAATTTGATGAGAGCTGATTTGAGAATATAATAATCATACAGAAGTATGAAAAATATGAAGTGGAAGATGTTGTTGTTGTTATGTGCTGTCGAGTAGGATCCAACTCATAGCAACCCCTCCTTGGGTTTCTAGCAGAGAAACTGAAAATACAAGAGGAACGTCTTTAAACTACCAAAAGAAAGACATATCAGCTTTAAAAGAATAATAATTAGATTGAGCATAGTCATCTTGACCACCAAAATGGAAACTTGAAGACAGTAGAATAGCTTTAAAGTACTAAGGAAAAAATACTGGTCAGTCTTGAATTCCATAGCTAGTTAAGCTATCATTCAAGAAGGAAAGAAAAATTAAGCTATTTTCTAACATACAAATATTGAATTGCTACTTATAGATTGATAACAAGACTAAATAGAAAAGGGAGGTGAACAGGTTGATGAGAAGAGAGGATGAATTTGATTTTTGGAACATAGAGTTTGGGACATGTATCTAGGTGGAGACTGATAAAAATTTGAATCTAGAGTCCAGGGGAACTATCAGAAGGGAATATTGTTTTGATATTTAGCTGAATTTAATAATATCAAAGCCATGAACAAATTAATTATCCAAGGAAGATAGACTAGAATGAGAATAAGTGAGGATAAAATACCGGACCACTGTGAATGAATAGAGAAATGGGAGAATGGAATTATAGAAACCAAGAGAAGATTGGGTAGTAGGAAGAAAACTTTGGTTAGCAATATCAGATGCTATATAGAAGAAGCTCTGGTAGCTTAGTGCCTAAGGCACTTGACTGCTAACCAGAAGGCTGGCAGTTCAAACCCACCAGCCACTCCTCAGAAGGAAGATGGGGCAATCTACTTCCATAGTGATACTGTCTCAGAAACCCAAGGAGGGGTCGCTATGAGTTGGGCCCGACTTGACAGCATATAACAACAACAACAAAAGTCAGAGATGAAGGGTGGGAAAAGCCTTTTTGATTTGGGATCCCTTTGCCCCTAACAAACATCTGATTCAATTGGAGTTCAACCAGAGAAAAACTACTCAAAGTATTTTAAACTCAGGAAATTGAATACAGAGAATTTATTATGCAGATGACTGGATGGTCAGGCAACACAGTGACCGGCATAAACAGAAAGTCACTACTCCTCATCTGGAGGGACAAAGATAAGAGCCAGTGTTACCAGAGCACAGGGTCCAAAGTCACCAGCACATGCAAGAAGGACCACAGGTCTGTCTAGTGGGAGCTGGAGCCATGGAGAAAACAGCTGCTGCTGGAGCTGTGACTGAAGCAGAGAGAAGGATATAGACATGCCTTGGCTTCTCTCCTTCCTGCCCGGTCTCTTGCCAGTGTCAAGTCCCATTGGCAAACTCAGCTGCTAACCAGCTGGCTCAGGAGCTTGGAAATGCAACTTGCATGGAAATTGCCCACATGACACTGAACAGAGTAGGGGAATGTAAGAAATGGATCTCAGAGCAAAGAGGCCCAAGCCAAAACCCCTGGGCACTTTATTTACTTTCCTCCTTTTTTTTCCTCTCATAACTTAAGCCCAATCAAAATGAACCACTGTTCTCAGAGGTCTCCCTCAGCCCTGAGTTAATGATTCTCTGAGTATAATTCTCTTTTCTTTGCTGCTTGAAACCCCTCATTATCTACAACGTCCAGCTCAAATCCCACTTTTCCTTCTTTATTCTTCCTTCCTTATCCCCTAGTGAGAAGTCATCCTTTTCTGCTTTGATTGTCTCAACATCTTACTTCTGGCTATCTTATGGTATGTGTGGCCGTCAAGTTGATTCCAGTCTGATTTTAATTATTATGTGCACATATTATCTCTTCTAATAGACTGTGGAGTCCCTAGTTGATGCAAATGTTTAAGTGCTCAACTACTAATCAAAAAGCTGGTGGTTCAAACCCATCCAGGGGCACTGCGAAAGATGCATCTGGTGATCTGCTTTTGGAAGGTCACATCCTTGAAAACCCTACGGAGAGTTCTACTGTGCACAACTCAATAGAATCAGTTCAGTGGCATCAACAACAACAGACTGTGTGATCCCTGGGAGTGGAGAATACATCTTTTTCACTTCTCTATTTTTTATGGTGCCTTGATCATTGCAGGTATTCAATGAAAATTTGTTGGGTGATAGAATAAATGGATGGGTTAAAATGACATCACAATTCAAAAGTAGCATTAACTTTGTGTTAAAAGAGGTGATTTTAACAAGGAGATACCCGGATTACCCAGATTGCTATTACGGCAAAGGAGAGGCTGTAACCGTTTTTGTTTCTAAACACAATGGTCCCAGGTCTTCTGTTATTGCCTTTTGGGGTCTCTATGCCTGTTTTGGGGAGCTCTAGTGGCTCAGTGATTGAAGAGCTTGGCTGCTAACAGAAAACTTGACTGTTTGAAACTACGAGCAGCTCTGTGGGAGAAAGATGCAGTAGTCTTCTGCAAAGATTTACAGCCTTGGGAACCCTATGCGGCAGTTCTACTTCATCCTATAGGGTCACTCAGAGTTGGAATTGACTCTATGGCAGTAGGTTTGGTTTTGGTTTGAATTCCTATTTTATGTTTTCCCCATGCTTGGCCCATACTTTGCCACTTGCTTCATTCAAAGAGGAACTAATAATAATGGTTTATTAAGACTTTAGTAAAATGGTAGGATTTTCAATTATACTGTGATAATGCATATTGTTTTATTAAATTTTTGCTTCAATTCTGCCAGGAAGACATAAGTATTCCAATTTTTAATATAACTAAAAAGAGTTAGATTGTTTCCACCTTTTGGCTGTTGTGAATTTTGACGATGTGTACACACACATGATGGAATACTACTCAACCAGAAAGAGAAGTGAAGTCCTGATACATGCCACAACATGGATGGAGCTTGAAAACATTATGCTGAGTGAGATAAGTCAGTCACAAAAGGACAAATAGTATATGACTTCACTTATGTAAAGAGATAAGAACAGGCAAATGTATAGGGATCAAAGTTTATTAGTGGTTACCAGGAATTGGACGGCATATAACAACACCAACAACCAGGGAAGGGAGGGATGGAGAAAGGGGGAGTTCTTGTTTATGGAACACTGAGTTTCTGTTTATAGAGATGGAAAATTCACATTGATTAAGGGTAAGGGTTGCACAGCCAGTTACTATAAGTGATGTCAATAAGCTGTGCATGTATAAAAAGTAGAACAGGAAAAAAAAAAGTTTAGATAATTTTTGAAGTCAGGCAGCTGGTAAAAGAATTAGTTTAAACAAGTTGTAAAGGACATGGATGAGGTGCCTCTTCTAACTTCAAAAGGGAGAGAGAGAATCATTATCTGCACCAATAGCCCAAGGCTGATTCCTATGAGGCAGAGGTCAGACATGCCTCCACTGTCCAGTCTTTTTATTAAATCTGACACCTCCAATGGCACTCTTTATTTATCTGATGGGTTTGATGATTCATTGTAATGGCTACACACAACTCATAGACAATATTCACAACTATGAAGTTTATTAGGAAAGTAACATTAGATTTCCGGATCAGAAATGACTCAGGATACAGTTCCTCTTTCAGGAAAGTCTCTTCTCTGCAGTGCCTGTAGGCATGCCTCTCTTTGGCCCTCAGCCTCTCAGCCCCATGGCCCCTTGGCCTCTTGCTCTGCAGTGACAAGTGTTACAAAGCTCTTTTAGCTCTGCTTTTAGCATAGTGCCTAAGGCACTTGACTGCTCACCAAAAGGGCTGGCGGTTCAAACCCACCAGCCACTCCTTGGAAGGAAGGTTAGGCAATCCTACTTCCATAGTGATACTGCCTCGGAAACCCAAGGAGGGGTCGCTATGAGTCGGGGCCGACTCAATGGCAAACAGCAACAACAAGTGCCAGGGGGGAGCTCTGGTGGCTTAGTGCCTAAGGCATTTGGCAGCTAACTAGAAGGCTGGGGCATCAAACCCACCAGCCACTCCTTGGAAGGAAGACTGGGCAATCTACTTCCGTAGAGATACCGCCTCAGAAACCCAAGGAGGGGTCACTATGAGTAGGATTCGAGTCTACGGCAGTGAGTTTGGGTTTTTTTTTGGAATAAGAGCCAGAGGCATTCCACTCCATCCCTAATCCTAGCCTGAAGGAGCTCAGCTCTAGCTCTGTGGAAAGCCAAATATAGCTCCACCAGGTGCCTGGAGGCTGGCAGTTCAAACCCACCAGCCACTCCTCGGAAGGAAGGTTGGGCAATCCTACTTCCGTAGGATACTGCCTTGGAAACCCAAGGAGGGGTCGCTATGAGTCGGGGCCGACTCCACGGCAAATAACAACAACAACAGGTGCCTGGAGGCACCCTCCTCTACCAATAGGCTTCCTGCCTGAAGGTGCCCAGCTTTCTCACTCCATGGGCCAGTAAGCCTACCAGTGGTCTCCTCCTGCCTGTCTTCTTATTCTGCTATTTCTGCTGCTGCCACTTCTCTGTCACAATGTCTTGCCATTGCAGCAAAGTGATACAGCACTCTTTCTGTCTCATGGGTTGACGAGTTTCCCAACACAGGGATCCTGGGTCCAAAGGATGCACTCTGCTCCTAGCTCTTCTTTCTTGGTGGTAGTGAGATCTTCCCATTTCCACCTTTGGGATGGTTCAATTTAAGCCTAGCAGGATGGCAAAACTGACCAATCCCCACATTAGGTTTTCATTCACCTTATTTACATGGTCCAACCCCCACAAGAGTGCCATGTACTTTATTTACGTTATTAGCAAGGTATCCAATCCCCTTGGTGGGCCACAAGCATGCCACATAATCATTTACATAATCCCACCCACTCATCTGACAGGAGTCACAAAGACCATGGCTAGAAGGGTCACAGCAAGCAATTCACTGCACCACATCAGTGTATCTAATTTCAAAGCTAGAGCTTTAACCTCTACAAAATACTGTGGTTAAGTTCTAAAATCATCAATTTAAGCAAAAATAGTATGCTGGTAGAATTACTTAAATCCATTAAATTACTCATTACCAAAAAGCAAACCCACAGATTACTCATTAGGGCAAGTTTATTTGATTTTGGTGTGCAACCCACTGAATATCCTTATGTGCATTACACTTGAAAAACCACTGATGTAGTCTGGGGGTTCTCTACTTGACGGCATGTTAGAATTACTGATGGCATTTTTAAAAATACCCCCCTCAACACACACGAAAATTGGGATTTAGTTTGTCTGGGTAGGCCCCAGGCATCAGTTAGTGGTTCTAATATGCAACCAGGGTTGAAAATTGCAGAGATTCCAGGCTTTTTAAGAAAGAAAAAAATTAAGTGCCCATGTAATTGTCTGGACTTTTAAAAGTAAGATATATGGAGTCAGATGACTCCTTGGGTTCAGATCAAGAACTTTGGAGAAATTACCTAAATTTTTAGTGACTTGCTAACTACATTAAAGGGATTAATAATTTTTCCCACCTAATGTTGTTGTTGTTGTTATGTGCCGTTGAGTCAAACCCGACTCATGGCGACCCCTCCTTGGGTTTCCGAGGCAGTATCACTACAGAAGTAGGATTGCCCAACCTTCCTTC
>NW_006921604.1:21498077-21500794 GCF_000298275.1 Orycteropus afer afer
GAGGAGTGGCTGGTGGATTTGAACCGCCAGCCGTCTGGTTAGCAGGCAAGTGTCTTAGCCACTATGCTACCTAATAGAGCTGTTTTATGAATTAAATTGGTTAATACATGTGAAATTACTTAGAAAAGCACCTGGCACATTATAAATGCCCAATAATATTAGATATTATTCAGTCTTTTGTCTTTAACATAGTCATCAAATCCCTAACAGTGACTAAGGTTTATTCTATTATATTATGCAATTTATAACCTTAGTACAGTCTGGTTATCATTGCGATGGCTCAATAATATATCAAATATTTCCTAATATAAAGCAGAGATTTTTCCCCATCTGTGATAGTTAAAGTTGTGTGTCACCCTCAGTGGGTCATGGTTTTGAATGGGTGGGCAGCTAGATGAAGTTATTCCCCGTGGTGAGATTGTAATCACCTCTATGGTGGAATCTGCTGTGAATATAGCTAAGTAGCTGCCTTTGAGGTGTGCCCTGCTTCCAGTATATAAAGATACTGTGATAATGGTCTCTAGCTTTTGGCACATCTGGATTCTGCATTTGTCTGAGGCTTCATCTCAGTGGACTGCCATGTTGCCTGCTGATCTTGGGATTGTTCCTGGACTTGAACTAGTGGCCTGAAGTGTTGTCTGCTAATCTTGGGACTGTGCCATTTTACCTGTTGATCTTAAGTTTGTCAGTCTCGGCAGCCAGCAGCTTGGTGAGTCAGAAAAGGCTTCCAGCTCTAGTGAATGTGGAACAGGAGGCAGAACTGAAGCCCAACATTGAGAGGCCTTCACCCAACCCCTAGAGCTGGCATTTTGAACTCAGACTTCTAGCCTTCTAAATTGTAAGAGAATAAATGCTTGTTTGTTAAGCCATCTACCTGTGATATGTCCGTTATAGCAGCATTAGAAAACCAAGACATTCACCCCCCCCCCCAAAAAAAAATTAGTCTTCTGAAAAGAGCCACCTTATGTTACTACCAAACCAAAAACACCAAATTCACTGCCGTGGAGTCAGATCTGACTCATAGCAACCTTTCCTTGGGGTTCTGAGGTGGTATCACTATGGAAGTAGATTGCTCAAACTTCCTTCCGAGGAGTGGCTGGTGGGTTTGAACTGCCAGCCTTCTGGTTAGCAGTCAAATGCCTTAGGTACTATGCCACCAGAGCTCCTTATGTTACTACAGAGATTTATAATATAGGATACAAACCTGATTACTTTATTTGGAACAGCATTTAGCCTGGAAGAACATTAAACAATGCTGGTTTTTAATGCTTATAGAGGTTACTAAGAAATAATTAATTTCAAAAAAACATGAAGACATTTAGCACAAATTTAATAATAGTATGAGGGCCTCAACCTGCAGCTATTGAATATCATTGTACACAGGCTCTTTTAAGATCAGTTAAGAAAGAAATAGAGTATTCAAATAATATACATGTGTATGCATGTAAAAAATATATGAAAAATTCAGTTATTTTAATTATGAAAATTGATATTTATGATTTGGGTTTAATTTTCCACTGGCAGCATAATATACTGATTCAAAAAGCACTGTACCTTATTTCAGCTAAGAACTGAAAATGATATGCTGTAGTTTGATACTGCTTTAAAGGCTCAAAATAGATATTGTTTTAAAGACTCAAAATTTACTCTAGTAATGGTAAAAATAGTGATGTCAAATATTGACATAAAAAGTTTGAATAAAACATTGATTAACTTCCTATTTTTCTTTCACCCACTCCTTTCTTCTATGGAAGCAGGATACCTACTTTTATTGTTACTATTATTATTATTATTATTTTATTGTGATTTGGGTGAAAATTTACAGAGTAAATTCACTTTCCATGCAGCAGTTCACATACACTTTGTCTCATGACATTGACCACAATTTACCACAATGCAACAGCTCCCCTCCTACTTCCTCCTGATAATTACCTCTTCCCTGTGTCCATCCCTCCATGTACTCCTGCCCCCTGAGCTGTCTTCTAGTGCTTAAGCAGCCCTTCCTTCTCCCATGATTGTTCTCTCCAAGGAGTATATCTACCTCAGGTAAATGTTCAACTCAGAAATATGCCCGTCTTTTGCTTAGCTGGAAGCCACAGGTGTGGGTTCAATTCTAGACCTGAAGGGCAGCTAGGGACCACATCTCAGTGGTTCCACCAGGCTCCGTTGGATCAGCAAACCTGGTCTCCCACTCCCTTTTTTTTTCCTCCAAATGATTTTGGGTTTTGTCCACATTGTTCTCCCTCTCTATTTATCTCCTACATAGATCCCATTCCAAGTGGGTGACAGTAGTAGCCGGGCACCATCTAGGTCTTCTGGTCTCATCGTTGTACAGGCTGCAGATCAGATGGTGTATCAGTCGCTAGGACTAATTGTTTCCATGAATTTTTGGTTTTCTTCATTCT
This sequence comes from Orycteropus afer afer, assembly GCF_000298275.1. Lineage (NCBI taxonomy): Eukaryota > Metazoa > Chordata > Mammalia > Tubulidentata > Orycteropodidae > Orycteropus > Orycteropus afer. The sequence goes on from NW_006921604.1 coordinate 21,500,483, forward strand.
TCATTGCTCTGGATGAGGAGAGATCCATCGTAGCATCTAGATGGCAGCTTGCAAGCTTTTAAGATCCCAGTCGCTACTCACCAGAGTAGGAGGTGGAACAATGTTTTGTATAGTATGTTATGCCAATTGAGCTTAATGTCCCCTGTGACTATAGTTCTAAGCCCACAGGGTCAACTACTCGGTCCATCTGGGTATCTGGGTAACCAAGCAGTGACTACCACCTTGACCTTTGTCAGCTCTACTATACACGTGGGAATTCAGATCATACACATAAACTTATAGGACCATTGTCTGCCAACCCTATACATGTTC
>NW_006921604.1:21506632-21516645 GCF_000298275.1 Orycteropus afer afer
GTGAAGAGCAGCCAAAGGTGATTCAGGCTCTTTTTGGTGATTTTTTAATCATTGGCCCATTGGTGGGGAAGGAGGTGGTGGCTCTCACTCAGTGAGTGAAGTTGCAGGAGCTGTGGGTGTAGTTGTGTCTTATGGGGACTGTTGCTGTCTCCCACTCAGTTAGACAAAAATTACAATTGAATAACCATCCAAAAGTAAAAGCACATGGAAAAAAATGCATCATGTAATTACACAGGAACAGTTACCAAAAAAAGAAATAAGAGAAAAAGAAGAAGAAAAATACAAGAAAACCTGCAATATCTGGGGATAGGGCAATAAGAGAAAAAAGGTAGAGAAGGAGAATAATGAGGAATAAAATGGGAAAAATGCAAAAAGAAAAACAAAGAATGGGTTTTACCACGAGAAAAAAAGAATGAAAAAAATTTTGCAACCCGGAACAGGGAAAAGAAAAAAAGCTGAAAACTAGGACCTGGGAGGGGAAGAATTAAGAATAATAGTAAAAAAGACAAAAGTACTATTAATAATAGTAGTTTTAAAACAGACAAAGCAAGCAAACTAAAAATCAGAAAAAAGAAAGAAAGAAAAAGATAAAAATTAAAAAAGAAAAACTCAGGGGAGGGCAGGGCAGGGCATCCAGTCTCCATTCAAGCATACAGATTGGGAGGGAGTTCTTGCAGGCCTTGAAGGTGTGTGGGAGTGGGGATGGCCGTACCTCTGTTTATCATGCATGTGTGGGATATAAGAGTAACAAGGGGACTGTAGCACCTTTTCAGTCTTGCAGGTCCGGAGTGTCCTTGGGTTTACTGGCAAGCAGAACCTTTTCTTAAGCCCTGGAATCTGGGAAAGCACTGTCTCTTTAAATATCCAAAATGGTCAAGCTGCTTATAAACATTTAAAATGGCTCCACCCTCTGGACAGGCAAAAGTCCACAGCTCAGCCCACCTTCCTGTTCGCTGCTGCTTCGCCTTTTACTCCCCAGCCACCAGAGCAGTCCTCCGTGCAGTCCCTGGCTAACAGGGCTGATTTTTAGGTTATTCTTAGGTCCTACCACTCAGCAATCTCCAAGCTGTCTGTGCTGTCAGGATCACTCAGGATCACTGCCAGACCACAGCTCTGTATGTCTCCTTTTTTGGTATTTTCATGTGAATTTTTCTGCTAGTTGGGGTTTAGTCCACTTCTATATCCTTCCTTTCAAGGTTCTGTGGTCCAGGATTATCTTTTGTGTCTGTGTTGATTGGTTCCCCTTTTCTTTGTTGAAGCGGGTCTGTGCAGTCTTTCTGCCTATTTCACCATCTTACTGGAACTCCTGAATACTTAGTTTAGGTTGTTCTTCTCCTTACACATTCCCTTGGGCATCTGGCTTAAACCCACTGCCCATTTTTAGCTGATTATTGTGGTTTATGGAGTGAGATGACACTGAGAAAAGAGACAACAAACTTGGCGCAACCAAGATAAAGGAGAAATTGAGTCATCCCTGGCAGACCGAGAGGCCTGAAGGTGTCCACTCCCATACTCTCCCCCCTTGTTGAATTAATCTTTCTAGGCCGGTGCAAGAAGCTTGAAAAACACTTTCTCTTGACCAATGATGGCTTTTTAACACTGATCAGAAGAGCAACAAAGAGGTCTCAAGAGACAGCAACAACTCATCCCAATAACAAGAAGAAAGCATTGTCAACATTCCTCAAACCCTTCTACCCCTTAGCCCAATAGCCTTTAAAAACCCTAACCATTTCTCAGCTCAGGGAGACAGCCTTTTCATAGAAGTTATTCTCTCTCCTTGAGTATCAATACTCAATAAATTCTTTTGCTTTCTTGCTTAAAAAAAATTTTGACTAAAACAGTGTTTAAAGATTGTTTAAAGAAATCAAACCCACTGCCATCGAGTCAATTCTGACTCATAGTGATGCTTTAGGACAGAGTAGAACTGCCCCATAGGGTTTCCAATGCTATGAATGTTAATGGAAGTAAATTACCACATTTTCTTCCCTGGAATGGCTGGTGGTTCCAACAGACGACCTTTTGGTTAACAGCCAAATGTTTTAACATCTACACCACCAGAATTCCAAAGAAATAAAAGACTGGAAAAATGAGTATTTAATGATTTATCTATTGTATTAGTTTCTTAGTGCTGTTATAACAGAAATGAGTAGATTTAACACACAGAAATAAATTTTCTCACAGTTTGTTGTTGCTGTTAGGTGCCGTTGAGTTGTTGCTGACTCATAGTGATCCTATGTATAGCAGAACGGAACACTGCCCAGTCTGGTGCCAGCTCCATGATCCTTGCTATACCTGAGCTCATTGTTGTAGCCACTATGTCAATTCATCTTGTTGAAGACCTTCCCCTTTTTTGTTGACTCTCTACTTTACCGAACATGATATCCTTCTCCAGGGAATGGTTCCTTCTGACAACATGACCAAAGTAGGTGAGATGAAGTCTGGCCATTCTTGACTCCAAGGAGCATTCCAGCTGTACTTCGTCCAGGACAGATTTGTTAGTTCTTCTAGCAGACCATGGTACTTCCAGCATTCTTCACCAACACCACAACTCAAAAGCATCAACTCTTCTTCAGTCTTCCTTATTCATTGTCCTTCTCACAGTTTAGGAAGTTAGAAGTCCAAATTCAGGCCTTATAGGTGAAAGGTTTTCTTTCTCTCTCCGCTTTGGGAGTAAGTCCTTAGCTCTTCAGCTTCTGTTGCTCAGTTCCTAGTTGATCTTCATGTGATATGTACCTTCCCCTCCATTTGTTCTTGCTTCTCTGTGTGTAATCTACTCTTTTTTTATCTCAAAGGTGATCGGCTAAAGATACACCTTACATTCATATGGTCTCATTAACATAAGAAAGTAGTATCTCCAAATAGGATTACATCCATAAGTATCCTATTCAGTCAATTTTGACTCACTGTGACCCATTCAACAGAGAAGAACTGCTCCATAGGGTTTCCTAGCATGTAATCTTTTATGGGAGCAGTATGCCACATCTTTCTCCCTCTCCCCCAGGAGTGGTTGGGTGGGTTCCAACTGCCAAGCTTCCAATTAGCAGCCAAACTCTTAACCATTGCCCACCAGAGTGCTCCTTATCCACATATATGTTGTTGTTGTTGTTGTTATGTGTTGTCGAGTCGGACCCGACCCGTGGCGACCCCTCCTTGGGTTTCTGAGGCAGTATCACTACGGAAGTAGATTGTCCCATCTTCCTTCCAAGGAGTCGCTGGTGGGTTTGAACTGCCAGCCTCCTGGTTAGCAGTCAAGTGCCTTAGGCACTATCCTGCCAGAGCTCCTTATCCACATATATAGGGTTTAGGATTTACAACACATAATTTTGGGGGATACAATTCAATCCATAAAATCTATTATTTAATATAATGTCTTGAAATATGTATCACAACTAAATTAATAAATTAAATGTTATAAGTTGACATTTGATCAAATTTACTTTTCTATCCCTAGAAGTTTATACTTCAGGTTGTTTACAAAACAAAACAAAGAATATGTGTAAATGTTGAAAGTATTTAGCACAAGTACTAGTTCTTAGCAAGGGGCGAATCATGGTTTTTGGCTTTTAATTGAAATCTTGCTTCATCAGACCAACATACACTCTGGTCTCTGAAAAAAAGAGTGGAATGTGGATCCCTGTTTCCAGCATTTCCTGTGGCTCCTCTCTGAGAATTAATTACTCTTATGCTCCAGGGCAAAGAGTAATTATTATTCTGATAGGAAAAACAAAGCAAAGCAAAAAGAAAAACAAAGAGGGTTTTTCATTTCTTGATTTCTGAGCAAAGGCCTAGCCTGGTTCTAATATCAGGTGTGCAAGACTTGGGGCAGGAGAGATCAGATGGCAGAGGGAATGCTATCTAACACTGTGCCTCTCACTGTTTGACCACTGATATATCAGACAGATTGCCCCTGACATTCATGGGACTTCTTCCAACATCTTTTTATCACAGCCTTAACAACCGGCAATAAATAGCTAACAAGTCAGTCTTTGGAAAATATTGTTAAAGAGATGATAATTTTGAGGAATGCACTCAGGGGTGACTTGAGGACTGGCTTCCATGGAGCTAGAATTGGTTGTGAAGTAGTAAGTTTCACTAATGACAATGGGAAATACCAAATAATCAAGGGACTGTGCAGGGCTGAGAGCCATGCAGCATAGCTGAGATCCTGAGATGCCAGACAACAAACCCAGATTAGGGTCACATATACTGAAAGAGATAAAGTCTAGAAGATAGTGACAGAGCCATGAACCATGAGCCAGAAGCAGCCAACCCTGTGAGTGTGTGTTGGGGAGACAGGAGGGAGTTGTAGCTTCTACTCCTGTTGGTGTTTGTGGTCTGCCTTTATGGGCAAGTAGGAGTCACTGGAGAGTGTAGGGAGAGTGAGATAGCATTAAGGGACCAAGGACATTAAAAGGCTATGGCAGATTTCACATAACAGCTTTTCTATGCAAAATCTCCCTGGCCCACCTTGTTGATGTTTACTAGAGCACCAGAACAGAGGATTTCACTGGCAATAGGCTAAGACCAAATTTGAAAGTAGATCACTCTAGTGTGATCAGTAATTTTTGAAGTACTTAATGCCAAGCTTTTGTGTAATGAAAGATGTATAAGAACAAAATGCAAAGAAGTATTCGTAGTAAGAATCCTTTGAGTGGCGCATACTTGGATGCTAACCAAAAAGTTGGAGGTTTGAGTCTCTGTCCAGAGACATCTTGGAAGAAAGGCCTGATGATCCGGTACAGTAAGATCAGCCACTGGAAACCCTTTGGAGCACAGTCCCACTCTGACACACATGGAGTTGCCAGATTTGAAGTTGAGTCAGAGGCAAATGGTTGAACTGGTTGTTAGTGAGGAGTAGAATAGAGAAGAAACATCTTGAAGTTATTTCTTAGGGTTTTCCTTATTGTGCCCTTTTGTATCACGAAAGGTAATCTGTGATTTGCATATCTGACTGGAAACATTGTCTCTCCATTTGGATTTTAAATTCTGGTAATAATTCTGTTTTTTAAATGTGTATGCCAACTGTACATTGTGGATGTTCAATGAATACATATTGACCACCTGACTCTAGGGAAAGTGTATTATTCAGGCAAATTATGTTTTCTATTTGTTATTTGTGAAGTTTGCATTAGCCATTAAAGAGTGTGGTTTCTTTGGGAGTGTGCTGAGTAATTAACTTCCCATCAATGAAGAAAAAAAGCTATCATCAGATGTACAACATCACGTTTCACAAAGTCTGCTTTTGAAAATGATTATTATCATCACGTTAGAGGCAGAATCCTTGCCTTTTAAATAGTCACCTTCATTTTCTATAAATCTTTCCATTATTAAAAGTCCAATTAATTTTTAAGTACTCTAATTACATTGCTACATAGTGATAGCAGACAATTTTAAGAGTGAAAACTCCAAAGGCTTGCACAAATGTGTTAATAGCCCATCTTCAGTACTCACTTCTTTCCTTCCCAGGAGGAGCAGAGAAACATATTAGAGATGAAAAGGAATGTTCTCTAGCAGTTTTTGAAAAGTTGGCCCACTATCTAACCACTTTAATTAGTGCCTAAATTGGAAATTGGTATTATGTAGTACCTTTTACCAGGGAGTACAGCCTTGGAAAATATGCTTTGTCAAGCATGTTTGCATTTTATCTTCCTCTCTCCTTGCCTTTGACTAAAGTACAAATTATGTTCACAATAGGCTACTGAAAATGTGCTTTAAACTGAACTTCAGTTCACCTAGGAAGCATTTTGCTTTTTAAATGAAAAATAGTGAAACTCTGTTTTTTCAAAAAAGAAAAGCTCTTGGGAAGTTTACTATGCATAATGTAATACTTCTACCAAGATTAGAAAGAAAACCAAATTTTCTTTAATGACAGGTCCATTATCTTAATGTGATGTATAGTTGTCTCTGGGTATCTGTAGGGGATTGGTTCCAGGACCCCTCACGGATACCCAAATCTGCTGATGCTCAAGTCTTTTATATAAAATGGAGTAGTATTTTGCATAAACCATGCACATCCTCCTGTATACTTTAAATCTTTAAATTACTGATAGTACCTAATACAATGTAAATGCTACATAAATAGCACTTTACACTCCTTCTTAGCCTTTGAGAGATTGCTTTCATCATTTAATTGCCTTTTATCCCTCTATAATTAATTTTAATTTAACTGCTTTTTTTTTTTTACTGTGATTTGGGTGAAAGTTTACCCAGAAAATTGGTTTTCCAATCAACAATCCATACACATTCTGTTTTGTGACATTCACTGCAATCCCCACACTATAACAGCATTCTTCCTACTTCTCCCCTATGCCCAACTCTTCCCTTCATTCTTCCTTCCTATTGCCTCCCACTTTCCCAGCTCTATTCCTGGACAGGGTTGGGCAATCCTACTTCCGTAGTGATACTGCCTCGGAAACCCAAGGAGGGGTCGCTATGAGTCGGGGCCGACTCGACGGCAAAACAACAACAACAACAACATTCCTGGACAAATGTTGTCCTCTTGATCGCATATGCTTGATTGTTGTAATGAGTGCATACCCTCCTGATAGTACTATTTACCTATAGGTCTGCTGTTTGGCTGCCAGTTGAGTCATGGGAGTTAATTTCAGTTCCTAGCTTGAAAGGTGTCTAAGGGCCATAGTCTGGAGGGTTCCACCAGTTTTTATCAGACCGGTAAGCTTGGTCTTTTTTTTTTTTTTTAATGATTTTTGAGTCTTTTTCCACATTTCCCCCCACTCCGTCCAGGACCTCTTATTTTGATCCCTTTCAGAGTAGTTGGCAGTGGTAGCCAGGCACCATCTAGTTCTTTTGGTCAAAGGGTCATGGGGTTCACGTGCTCCATTGGTCTTTTGGACTGTTTCCTGTGTCTTTGATCTTCTTCACTCTTAATTTGCTCAGGAAGGGAGAGACCAATAGTTGCACCTTTTATTTTCCCAAAATTTCCATCTGTGGTTGGTTGAATCTGGGGATGCAGAACCCAGAGATACAGAGGTCAGACTGTATAGTACTTTGTTGAGCAATCAGATATCACATTTGTTGGTGGACTATGTACAAGAGTAGGTGAAGGGTGTCTTCATCCCCATATCCCTGCAATTGTTCAGGAACTAGCATCAGAATTGTCTTCCAATCATAACCTATTTAATGTGCCCAAGACTCAGTAGTGGTGGTAGAGAAAACTATCTCCTCTTGTGGAATGTCTCATCTTATTGGACAAGTTTAAATGAAGTAAGCAAGCAACTTCAAATGTTCTGTAGGAACCAGGCATTTGAGAACTGGAGAATGTCTCTGTGATGATTAATTTTGTGTCAATTAAGCTATGATTCCTAATGGTTTGGTCAAACATTAGACTAGTTGTTTTTAATGTAATGTAGTATAATGTAATGACCTTCCATAATGTAATCAATCAATCAGTAAAAAGTGTGTGTTTTACCTCCAGATTGTAAGTAGGAATTTTGGCAGAACTCCATTTTTCTCTCTACTTGGCACTCTGTATCCCCTGACCTATAGATCTTGGGACAAAAGTTTGTAGAGTTTCCAGCTTGCTGCCTAACCTACAGATTTGGATTAGCCAGGCCCTACAATCCCATGAGCCAGTAGGAATCTCCAGCCAGCTGCCTGACCTATGAATTTTGGACTTGTCAGCCACTACAATCGCATGAGCCTATCTCTTTCTCTCTCCCTCTCTATTTTGCATATTTTGTGGTTGCCAGTGCTTTTTCCCCACCTGTTTGTATTTTGGGGTTCATAGTGATACCTAGGGAGCTCTGGTAGCGTAATGCCTAAGGAACTTGATTGCTAACCAGAGGGCTGGTAGTTCGAACTCACCAGCCACTCCTCAGAAGGAAGGTTGGACAATCTACTTCTGTAGTGATAACTGCCTTGGAAACCCAAGAAGAGGTAACTATGAGTCGGGGCCAACTCAACAGCACCTAACAACAACAACAACAACAGCAACGACAACAGTGATACCTAACCCCTAGTTTGTTGTAAATGTCTTCTATGGATTTTGGATTATGCTATCCAGTTGCTCTTTTTTTTGTTTTTAAGTATGGAAATTTGAGAAGATCTAAAAAAACTATGCTCTTATTGCTACTGCTGTCTTCCCCAGTCTGCCCCCAATTTTTAAAAAATATTTTATTAAAAATGTTTTTAAATTATGGTAGAAATATATGCAACAAATCATTTGCCTTTTCAACATTCTTCATGTGTACATTTCAGTAACATTAGTTGTGTTTATCACACTGCCAGTCCTTATCATTATCTGTTTCCAAAATTTCCCATCACCCTTAATAAAAGCTCAGTGTTCCTCTTCCTCCCTCCCTCTCACTTGTCTCTGGTAACCACTAATAAACTTTGGTCTCTATACACTTGCCTATATTTTGTATAAGTGGGAAAAAAACCACCAAAAATTTGTACCTGTGTGACTGACTTATAAAAATACTTTTTTACTATCAAAAATTTTAAACATATATAAAAGTTCATCACTCAGCTTCAATAATGATCAGTTCATGGCCAATCTTGTTTCCCTTTTACCTTACTTATTTGATCCTGAATTATTTTGAAGTAAATCTCAAACATGATATCATTTCACTTATAAGTATTTCAGAATATTTTTAAGATAAGGACATTTAAAAGTAACTGCAATACCATTGTTGTTGTTGTTGTTATGTGCCGTAGAGTCAGACCCGACTCATAGTGACCCCTCCTTGGGTTTCCAAGGCAGTATCACTACGGAAGTAGATTGCCCTATCTTCCTTCCGAAGAGTGGCTGGGCAATATCATTATCATGCTTAAAATATTAACCATCATCATCATATATCAAAGCAGTCATTACATTTTTTTTTTTTTTTAAGGGAGGGCCCTCTGTAAGAACATTCTTATCTTCCTTACATAGTTTTCGTTCTGTTTCACTCACTGCATCTCATATTCATCTTTGTAAATAAATGACCGTTGAAGGAATGAATGATGCTTCACAGAATTTTCATTCAGTTCTGAAGATTTGCTTAAAATTAACAAACCAAGCAACCAACTCTTAAGACAGACTGAAAAAAGTCAATTACAAGAGGCAATTTCTATTTCAATTTGACAAATTTTGTATGAAGAATTTCATCAGACTCACTGCCCAAAATATATGAGAAAGTCATGAGGCTGTTTAGGGAGAGGTGTTGACCTATGTAATTTTAAAAACAGGTAAGGTTTTTAAAAATTGCCCTGTAAGGTGAATTAGGGCAATAGCATAGATACCTCTTTGTGCAGTTTCTATGAATTTGGATCAGACTTTTATCACTCACTAAGCTGTTCTAAGTGATAAACTTTAGTAACTTTCCTCATTTGTGTTGGTAATGAATCAGACTCTGTTATAAGCTATTTTCAGGTTCCCATTGACTCCGTCTGTGCATAGTTCCTGCAGTAGACACAATCAAGTTATGCTAAACAGAGTGTCAACTCCTAAGTTAGCTGCATTTGGCCTTTGTTCTTCTTAGAGTCCCTAGGTAGTGCAAATAGTTAACACGCTCAGCTGTTATCTGAAAGTTCGGAGGTTTGAGTCTACTCTGATATGCCTTGGAAGAAAGACCTGGCAATCTGTTGTTTGTTGTTGTTAAGTGCCTTCTAGTGGTTTCCGACTCATAGTGACCCCATGCACAGCAGAACGAAACACTGCCCGATCCTGCACCAGCTCCACAATTCCTGCTATACTTGAGCCCATCATCACAGCCACCGTGTCAATCCATCTCGTTGAAGGCCTCCCCCTCTTTCGTCTACCCTCCACCCTACCAAACATGACATCCTTCTCCAGGAAATGGTCCCTTCTTAGAACATGACCAAAATAGGTGAGATGAAGTCTGGCCATTCTTGCTTCCAAGGAGCATTCTGACTGCACTTCCTTCAGGACAGATCTGTTCTTTTAGCAGTCCATGGTACTTTCAGCATTATTCACCAGCACCACACTCAAAAACATCAACTCTTCTTCGGTCTTTCTTATTCATTGTCCAGCTCTCACATGCATACGAGGT
>NW_006921604.1:21520804-21531424 GCF_000298275.1 Orycteropus afer afer
CAGTCAAGTGCCTTAGACACTATGCTACCAGAGCTCCCAAGTATAAATATACTAAAACAAAATTTAGCAAGTTTGTGCTCCCCCCTAAAAAAAACCACACCCACTGCCATCAAGTTGATTCTGACTCATAGTATCTCCCACTGGGTTTCTAAGGGGGTAAATCTTTACAGAAGTAGATCAGCCAGTCTTGGTTCTACAGAGTGTCTGGTGAGTTTGAACCACCAACCTTCTGGTTAACAGTCAGATGCCTTAGGCACTGTGCTACCAGAGCTCCTTGTGCTCCCTCCTACTCTCCAACTATTTTTGTTTATTTATTTATTGCAGCTCCCCAACTTGATGGTACTGCCCCCTAACTTATGCCTTACATTGTGAAAATCTATGTAACAAAACTATGAATTGCCCTTAAACCATGAACAGATTTCCTGAGAGAAAATCTCCAGTTAACAGACCTGCACTTGGCCCTTGGTTCATTACACTTGATTCCATATGTCCCTGGGGGTCTCTCCTTCTGATTCCACCAGGTCCCTAAAGAGAGAAGTACTAGGCTTTGATATAGAAGACCTGGGTTCAAATCTTAGCATAGCCATTTAGAGTTGTGTGAACTTGGGCAATTTACTGCACGTTTCTGAGTTTTACTATCTGGCTTTCCACAGGAGTATGGAGAAGATTAAAGGACATAAGTATCTGAAAGCCCCCAGTACCCTGTGCGTGGTGCACATAAGGGGTTGAGGACATGAAGAGCAGCAGGAGTGCTTCACTTCTTGTTTTAACTCACTCAACTCCGGTGAAGCAGAAACATTTGACTGCACCCCAGCACTCCTCAGAATGCTAACCACAGTGCCTGGCACACAAGATAGATACTCAAAAATTAATTGCCGAAATGGCACAGCAGCTGTAATGGCAGCTTGCTGTTGGATGCAAAAATTCCATCTAGTGGTGCTTTCAGTTTTGAAAGGGTGACCACTCTGAACTGTTCTGTGTTGGCCATCACTACCAGCAGTCTTGTTAAGCACCTTCCTCTGCCCCTAAGTCTGTAGCAGCTAAACCTTCCACTTGTAAGGAATTTGCAAAACATTTTCATGAATATTCTTTTATTTAATTCTTACTACAGCCCTATAAACCAAATAGCTGTAGAGAGTTTATATGACTAGTTTAAGATCACACAGATGACCAGAACTTGGGCCTTCCGAGCCCAAAAGTGCTCTTCTTTGTGCAACATAGCTGTTTCTTATATTAGGTGCATGCTCCTCCCCTACAAACTCAATTTTTCTTCTCAAGGAAGAAGGGCTGGGACCATCAATGAGGAAGAACTACATAAATTATATTTATTTGAAACAATCTTAGATGTATTATACAGCAGTGCCATCAGCATATCAAATAGAACTCTAAACATGGAAGCTGTTTTTCTTTCTTTGAAAATCTAATATGATTGATTTTCCAACTGTCAGGAAGTTGGTAAATGTTCAACCCCCTAGAATACTACTAAACTCTAAAACAAAAACCAAACTCACCGCCTTTGAGTTGATTTTGACTCATAGCAACCCCTCCTTGGGGTTTTGAGGTGGTACCTCTACAGAAATCGATTGACCAATCTTCCTTCTGAGGAGTGGCTGGTGGGTTTGAACCACCAGCCTTCTGGTTAGTGGTCAAATGCCTTAGAACTACACCATCAGAGCTCCCATACTACTAGAGTACACAAAATGGAACCCCATGCCCTAGAGAACTGGAGACATCCCTGACTTTCATTTTGAGTGTTTTTGAACAGTTTAATAGGCTTATAGATTTTAGGGTTGGAAACTGCAAGATTATCTGGATAAACAGGAAATGGAGGCTGGAATTGAATGCATTGCTCAACACTTGAACGTACTTCTAAGGTTCTGCTTCTTGGGGTCCTCAACTCATGGACAATTAGTGGTGGGTTGTTAAAAGAAGTGGAGATTGGCAGGGCAGGCACATTGACAGCCATGAGTGGTGACAATTTGACAGCAAGCGAAGGAACAGCAAAGCTGACTCTCAGATCCAGAATTAGCCATGCCTAACAGCCAGGGGATATTTTATGCAGGGACAAACAACCCTACAGTCCCCAGTAAGTCCCAAGACATCCTTGTACTCATAGCTCACTTAAAATAATTAATGTTCGTGATGACCTTTGTCGTCAAGAAAAGTCAGATTATACTCTATTTACTCTTATTTCGAAAGGGAATAAGTGCTAATACAGACGGTCCCTGGGTTATGAATGATATCTATTCCTAAGTGTGTCTTTAAATGAATGTGTAAGTATGCCAGAGCAGGTACATATAGTACTTATTTAGCCTTAGTTTTTTTATTTTTTATTTTGATTTGGGTGAAGATTTACAGAGCAAATTCACTTTCCATACAGCAGTTCACATACAATTTGTCTCATGACATTGACCACAGTTTACCACAATTATTTAGCCTTACTTTAGTGTAAGAAAAGCCTTGAAGCTTCTTCAAAGATTTAAAAGTTGTATGTGCAGCAAGTGAAGGTGATTGTAATGAAGTATTTATTGGGAGTAGGGGTTAGTTCAATTGTTTCAAAATGAAAATAAATTTACATAATGCTAAAGGGCAAATAAGAGTTGTTCTCCACCACCACTTGTCTGTCAGTTTGTTGCATTGTGGTGGCTTGCCTGTTACTGTGAGGCTGGAGGCTAGGTCACGAGTATATCCAATACCAGCGGGGTCACCCATGGTGGAAAGATTTCAGCAGAGCTTCTAGACTAAGACAGACTGGGAAGAAGAACAGGGCCATCACTTCTGAAAAAAATTGGTCACTGAAAACTTTATGAATAGCAGTGAAACACTGTCTGATATATTACTGGAAAATTTTATGAATAGCCCTGAAACACTGTCTGATATAGTGCTAGAATATGAGCCCCACAGGTTGAAGGGCACTCAAAATATGACTGGGGAAGATCTGCCTCATTGAAGTAGAGATGACCTTAGTGACATGGATGAAGTAAAGCTTTCGGGACCTTCATTGGCTGATGAGGCATAACTCAAAATGGGAAGAAACAGCTGCAAACATCCATTAACAATCAGAACATGAAATGTATGAAGTATGAATCTAGGAAAACTGGAAGTTGTCAAAATGAAATGGAATGCATAAAGATTGATATCCTAGGCATTAGTGAGCTGAAATGGACTGGTATTGGCCATTTTGAATCAGATAAATATATGGTCTACTGTATTGCTGGGAATGACAAATTGAAGAGGAATGGGGTTGCACTCATCCTCAAAAAAGAACATCTCAAGATCCACTCTGAAGTACAATGCTGTCAGTGATAGGGTAATAGCCATATGCCTACAAAGAAGATCAGTTAATACTACTATTATTCAAATTTACCCACCAACCACTAAAGCCAAAGATGAAGATATTGAATACTTTTTCCCACTTCTGCAGTCTGAAATTGACCAAACATGCAATCAAGATGAATTGTTTATTATTGATGATTGGAACATAAATTTAGAAACAGAGAATTATTAGTAGTTGGAAAATATGGTCTTGATGACAGAAATGATCCTGGAGATCTCATGATAGAGTTTTGCAAAAACAACAACATAATCATAGCAAATACCTTTTTTCAACAACATAAACAGCAGCTATACATGTGAAACTTGCTAAATGCAATACACTGGAATCCTATTGACTACATCTGAGGAAAGAGGTGATAGAGAAGCTCAATATCATCAGTCAAAGCAAGACCAGGAATTGACTGTGGAACAGACCATCAATTGCTTATATTCAAGTTCAAGCTGAAGCTGAAGAAAATTAAAACAAGTCTATGAGAACCAAAGTACAACCTTGACTATATACCACCTGAATTTAGAGACCAACTCAAAAATAGATTGGCACCAATGACATAAGACCAAATGAGTTGTGGGATAACATCAAGAACATCATACATGAAGAAAGCAAAAAATCATTTCAAAAACAGGAAAGATAGAAAAGACCAAAAGGGATGTCAGAAGAGACTCTATAACTTGCTCTTGAATGTAGAGTAGCTAAAGGGAATGGAAGAAATGATAGCATAAAAACATTGAACAGATTTCAAATGGTGTCTTGAAAATACAAAGTCAATTATTATAGTGAAATGTGCAAAAACCTGGAGTTAGAAAACCAAAAGGGAAGAACATGCTTGGCACTTCTCAAGCTGAAAGAACTGAAGAAAAAATTCAAGCCTCAAGTTGCAATATTGAAAGATTCATGGGCAAAATATGGATGATGCAGGAAGCATCTAAAGAAGATAGAAGGAATACACACCATCACAGTACCAAAAGAATTGGTCAATGATCAATTATTTCAGGAGGTACCACATGAGCAAGAACCAATGGTTGAAGGAAGAAGTCCAAGCTGCACTGCAGGGGTTGACAAAAAACAAGGCTCCAGCAATTGATGAAATACCCATTGGACCATTTAATGAACAGATGCATTGCTGGAGCCACTTACTCGTTTATGCCAAGAAATTTGGAAGATAGCTACAGGGCCAACTGACTGGAAGAGATTCATATTTGTGCCTATTCCAAAGACACATGATCCAGCAGAATGTGGAAATTATCAAACAATATCATTAATATCACCCACAAGTAAAATTTTGCTGAAGGTAATTAAAAAATGGTTGCAGCAGTATGTTGACAGGGAACTTCAAGAAATATAAACTGGATTCAGAAGAGGATATGGGATGAGAGCTATTATTGCTGATATCAAATGGATCTTGGCTGAAAACAAAGAATACCAGAAAGATGTTTACCTGAGTTTTATTGACTATGCAAACCATTCGACTGTGTGGATCATAACAAATTATGGATAAAATTGTGAAGAATGGAAATTCAAGAACATTTAATTGTGTTCATGAGGAACATTTACATGGACCAGGAGGCTGTCATTTGAACAGAACAAGGGATATTGCATAGTTTAAAATCAGTAAAGGAGTGTGTCAGGATTGTATCTTTTCATCATACTTAGTCAATCTGTATATTGAGTAGATAATCAGAGAAGATGGACTATATGAAGAAGAACGTAGCATCAGGATTGGAGGAAGACTCATTAACAACCTGCAATATGCAGATGACACAACTTTACTTGCTGAAAGTGAAGAGGACTCGAAGCACTTACTGATGAAGATCAAAGACTGCAGTCCTCAATATGGGTTACATCTCAACAAAAGGAAAACAAAAATCATCACAACTGGACCAATAAGCAACATCATGATAAATGGAGAAAAGATTGAAGTTGTCAGGGATTTTACTTTACTTTTATCCACAATGAACACCCATGGAAGCAAAAGTCAAGAAATCAGATGTTACATTGCACTGGGAAAATCTGCTGCAAATGACCTCTCTAAAATATTAAGAAGCAAAGATGTCACTTTAAAGACTATGATTCGACTAACCCAAGCCATGGTATTTTCAATTGCCTCATAGGGGGGCTCTGGTACCATAGTGCCTAAGACACTTGACTACTAACCAGAATGCTGGTGGTTCAAACCCACCAGCCACTCCTTGGAAGGAAGGTTGGGCAATCTATTTCCGTAGTAATACTGCCTCGGAAACCCAAGGAGGGGTCACTCTGAGTTGGGTCCTACTTGACAGCACATAACAACAACAACAACAACATATGCATGTGAAAGTTAGATAAAAAATAAGAAAGACTGAAGAAGAGTTGATGTCTTTGAATTGTGGTATCAGAGAATACTGGTCATACCATGGATTGCCAGAAGAATGAACAAATCTGACCTGGAAGAAGTGCAGCTGGAATGCTCCTCAGAAGCAAGAATGGAGATACTTCATCTCACCTACTTTGGTCATGTTGTCAGAAGGGACCATTCCCTGGAGGAGGATATCATGCTCTGTAAAGTGGAGGGTCAGCAAAAAAAGGGAAAGCCCTCAATGAGATGGATTGACACACTGGCTACAACAATGGGCTCAAGCACAGAAAGGATTGTGAGGATGGTGCATGACCAAGTAGTGTTTCGTTCTGTTGTACATTGGCTTGCTGTGGGTCAGAGCCAACTTGATGGCACCAAACAACAACAAAAGTTGTCCTTAAGCCAGTGTTCATAATCCAGGGATTTACTGTGCATTTTGTTAACAACAACAATAGTAATTAAGACGTGTTGAGTGTTATAGGCCAAGAAAACCAAAACCAAACTCATTGCTATCGAGTTGATTCTGACTCATAGCAACCCCACTGGGTTTTCAAGGCTGTAAATCTTTACTGAAGCAGATTGTCTCATCTTTGTTCCACTGAGTGGCTGCTTGATTCGAACCACCAACTTTTTGCTTAGTAGCCAAATGCCATAACTATACACCAGCAAAGCTGCTTGCTGTGTGCTGGGATCTGTGTTAAATGCTTTATAGGGATTATCTCATTTTAGGAATATTTCCATTCAAAATGGGCTTAATTAAAAAAGTTTTAGTGCTTGAAGGAGGAAGTTGAATTTGGCTGAAAAATTCATTTATGTGGAAAAGCTCATTTGCTAAGAGGATTTGACTAAATGATGAGTTTCGCATGCTATGTATTAATAAAAATTTAAAAAGATACCTGCTAAGGATGAAATTGTGTCCCCCAAAGACAGGTGCTGTAAATCCTAACCCCTGGAAGAAAGACTGGTCAATCTACTTCCATACAGATTTACCACTTTGAAAACCCAAAAGGGGTTGCTGTGAATCGGAATCTATTCGATGGCAGTGAGTTTGGTTTTTATACATATGGTTATAATCCCATTTGTGAATGATTTATTTGTCATGTTAATGACACTGTATTATTTCAGGTTGTACCTTAACCAGGGCTTCAAAGTGGTTCTTCCTGGTTTAGTCACAGCCAAAGGAGTGAAACAGGAACAGATCTGAATTTGTAAAATGTGGGTATACCAGAATGGTAACTGAAACAGGAAAAATTACAGGCCAGCTCCATGCTAGAAACTTAATCTGTCCCTTAGAGAACAAAGGCAGTGTGTGCATTGCACAGCAACCAAATCTCTTGACTGAAAGAGGCAGAAACGATGGTGCCCTGCTCACAGATGGCAGCGACCATGCTGCTTTGAATATGTTCTGTTCTCCACTGTCCTGGCAATAATCCAATCTTCCATATCAGGGTCCTGAAAGGGCTCACCACACCTCTTCTGAGTCTCCTGTTCCAGGGCTTTGATCCCTAATTTTTCTGGTTGTGGTTATCATTCTGGTACATCCACATCTTAAACATTCAGGGCTGTTCTGACTTTGCTGCATCAGCCATGACTGAAATAGTTCAAACCCTGATCTTGAGTCAAGAACACTGTTAAATTAAGAAGCCTGGTCTTAACGTCTTTTGAGATACATAAGAGATTAAACAAGCAAATAGCAAGCAGAGATGGAAGAAAAGAGGTGCCATGCTACATGAAGATCACCAAAGAGCCAAGGAACAAGAACCTTTCCCCAGAGCTGACACAGAGAGAGAAACTTCCCCTAGAGCCAGTGCCACACATGTGGACTTCTAGCCTGCTAAACTGTGAGATAAGAAATTTCTACCCGTTTAAGCCACCCTGGTAGCATACTGCCTAAGGCACTTGACTGCTAACCAGAGGGATGGCAGTTCAAACCCACCAACCACTCCTCGGAAGGAAGATGGGGCAATCTACTTCCATAGTGATACTGCCTCAGAAACCCAAGGAGGGGTCCCTATGAGTCAGGGCTGACTCAATGGCACATAACAACAACAACAACAACAAAGCCACCCACTTGTGGTATTTCTGTTAGAGCAACACTAGGCAACTAAGATGACACCTGTGGCTAATTCTGCTTTTCTATTGGTCTTTAGGCAATTTCCAATTCTACACTCTCACCAGAATTTGGTAATTTTTAGTTGTCTGACTTGAGCACTTTATTGCATGCTTCTGAGTTTCAATATCCTGCTCTCTATAGGAATATAGAAAAGAATAAAGAGCATATATATATATGAAAGCACAGCACTCCATGCAACCTATCTTTAAGTATATATATGTCTCCTGTGTCCTTCAAGGGCCTTTGGAAGTCCAACCTCCTTGAGGAAGTCTGGGTCAACTACCTAGTCCTCAATCCCTTTCTCTGAACTCCCGTAGCCCTCTCACTTCTTTTACAATTCATTTCATAGACATCATGTGCACTCTGGCTTTGCTGTTTGTCTTTTTATGTGTATGGCTTGGAGCTACTTATGTCAGTGATCATATGCTTTATTTCTTTGAACTATCAGTTTGGAACACTCAACCAGATCATTTGATGATTGCTATTGATGAAGATAATCACTCTTGTCACAATAGAATCATTCATCCATTCTCTGACAGATTCAGCTGAGGGCTTTCTCATCTGCACAGCGGAGATTATACCACCTTCCTCATGAGGGTTGTTGTGGGCATTAACTAGAATAACTTCAGCGTTGCTACATAAATATTAGCTCTTTCTAGTGTATTTTAAGTATGATTCAATTTAGTAAAATATGGAGTGTGCACAAGTTTTGGGGAACAAAGCTCTAGCAGACACCTTTGAGGGAATCTACTCAGCTTTGGGCCCTGAGAAGTGCCCACACCTACTGCTACTGGATTTGCAGTATTAACCCTTAAGCTACCCCTTCCTAGGCCTCCTTGTTTGATTCCCTGACTCAAGCTATGCTACTCAAATTTTCCTCCCTCAAATTTAGGATTGAGTTGTTTGAAATGCTGTCTCTAGACAAGTCTATATTGAAGTAGGTGTTCCTGGGTGGTACAAACAGTTAACGTGCTCAGCTGCTAACCAAAAGGTTAGTGGTTCAAGTCTAGCCAGAGGTGCCTGAGAGGAAAGTCCTGAGGATCAACTTCCAGAAAATTAGAAAATCTTATGGAACACAATTCTACTCTGAATACATGTAGCTGGCGTGAGTCAGAATCAACTCTATGGCAATGGGTTTTTATACTGAAGCAGAGACAGTGGCTTTCAGAGAGTGAGAATGAAGGAGACTTTGCAAAAACAGCCAGGAGAAGATTCTGTATGACCCTGTAGAGATGGAGATAATGACCTCTGTCCTGACACTCCTGTTTTTGGTTCTGTTCCTTCAGGAGGCCCAGCTGTTCTTCATGCTGTTGGATTCCAAAAAATTCTCTATATTATGCTTAAGCTGTTTTGAGAGACTTTTTTTTTTTTTTTTTTAAACAGGAATAGCCTCAATTAAAGCAACCTATATTGTAAGGTAGACCTGTCCTCTATTCTCTAATCAAGTCAGATGTTCTGAACTTTAAAAGAACAAAAACATTTGCCTCTTTATTATAAGCATTCTCTGAAAGACTAAAGAGACTGTCAAGATCTATTTTCCCAGGAATTTCTTTCCTGAGTATGAAATGTCAGAAAGTGTATTTTGTTTTTCATACTTGTGCATTTTATTAGCCCTAGTAATTAGTACTTATAAAACACAGTAATGCAAGACTGTTCCAGAAAGTAGGTGGGGCCTGGGACAAGTCACACTCTGTCTTTTCTACCTCCAAATCCAAAATCCTCCTTTAGTTTTCATTCTTTTAAATTTCTGTAACCCTTGGCACACTCTACTAATTATTTTCATTCATTCCTTTCCTCAAAAAGATCCTACTATGTAGTGACTGGGGTATTAAAAGCTTTCGAGTGGCCATCTAAGATGCAACTATTGGTCTCCCCTTGTCTGGAGCAAAGAAGAGTGAAGAAAATCGGTCATATGGAAACAATTAGTCTCAGGGACTAATGGACATGGGAACCTCAGCCTTCAAGATCCTGAGACCAAAAGAACTAGATGGTGCCTGGCTACCAATGCCAACCACTCAGAAAGGGATCAAAATTGGAAAGCCTGGATAGAGAGGGAGGAAAAATGTGGAACAAAATTCAAAAACACAAAAATGATCAAAATTACTAGTCAGATAGAGACTGGTAAAATCCCTGAGAATATGGCCCCAGCTTGCTTATCTTTCAGGCCTGGAACTGGACTCACTTCCATGAATTAGCTCTCAGCCAAACAGTAGAAAGGCCTATGAACAGAACACCTACCATAGGGAGATGCGTTCCTTGGAACAATCAACCATGAGAGATCTGAAGGGCAGCATATATATAGGGGGAAAGTGGACAGACAGGAATCCATGGGTAAGAAGGACACAGGGAAGGAGTAGTCACAGGGAAGAGATGGGAGGAGAGCTGTTTATTGTTGGGACTATAATCAGTGCTGTGAAACAAAATGTGTATGAACTGTTGAGAGTAAAACAAATCTGCTTTATAAATTTGCACCCAAATCACAATAAAAATTTTGTTAAAAAGAGAATGATTAAAAAAATAAAATAAAGATCCTGCTAGAGTTACTCTGACTTGAAAGTCTTCTTTCCTTTCATAGAAAATGATCTTTCTTTATCCCAATGACATCTCCTTTGGTAATTCCTTAGGTGTAGGTTTTCTGAAGCTTTTTTTTTTTTTCTTCTCTTTTTCTAATCTTTCTTTCTTTCTTTTTTTTTTTTTTTTGGTCCCTTTGTCTCCCAGATCAGCTCCTGGACAAAACATGGTGTTTCTCTGCTCAGTTTTTTTTTTTTTTTTTTTTAGGATTTGGGTGAAGATTTACAGAGTAAATTCACTTTTCATACAGCAGTTCACATATACTTC
>NW_006921604.1:21538098-21546091 GCF_000298275.1 Orycteropus afer afer
ATTGTTGTTATGTGCTGTCGAGTTGGACCCGACTCATAGCGAGCCTTCCTTGGGTTTCCAAGGCGGTATCACTATGGAAGTAGATTGCCCAACCTTCCTTCTGAGGAGTGGCTGGTGGGTTTGAACTGCCAGCCTTCTGGTTAGTAGTCAAGTACCTTAGACACTATGCTACCAGAGCTCCCAGGATCGCTATTAGTTGGAATCAACTCGAATGGGAACAGTTCGCCCTTTCTTCTCCTGTGGAGCCAGTGGGTGGATTTAGTCAGATGAATGCTTAACCATTGCACCAACAGGACTCCTTAATGACTTACTGTGCCTAAACATAGAAATCTAAACCTTTTACTGTAGGATTCAAACACCTTCATAAAGGATCTATTCTACCTTCCAACTACATTTTCTCCTTAGCACACTACACCCTCTGCATCTTCTATGCTGGACTGCTGTCTGTTGGCACATCATGCTTTCATTCATTCTTTTTTTCTCATCCTGTATTTCTCCTTATCTTTTTCTATTGAAATGCTCCATGATGTCTTCCCTGATCCTCTCAATTAATTGGGCCCGATTGCCCTTCCTCTGACCTTCCATAATGCCATGCTTGTACTATTAATATATATTACAGTGTTTATTTCTTTCTATAGGCATACCTCAGAGATATTGTGGGTTCAAATCTAGACCATCAAAATAAAGCGACTATTGCAATAAAGTGCGTCACACAAACTTTTTGGTTTCCTGGTGCATATAAAAGTTATGTTTACACTAGGGTTTAGTCTATTAAGTGTGCAATTATGAAAATGTTTGAAATGTGAGAGTTACCAAAATTTGACACAGAAACATGAAGTGAGCACGTGTTATTGGATAAATGGCACTCATAGGCTTGCTCAATGCAGGGTTGCCACAAACCTTCAATTTGTAAAAAACTCAATATCTGTGAAGTGCAATAAAGTGAAGAACAATAAAACAGAATATGCCTGTACTTCATACGTAACACCACATACTGCAGAGTGAAATGCTGCTATCTGGTCCTGTGCCATCTTCAGACTTGTTGAGCACATTGTGGCAGCCACTGTGTATTTTGAATATCTTCCAACCTAGGGGCCTCAACTTCCAGCACTATACCAAAAAAAAAACAAAAACAAAAAACCAAACTCACTGTCGTGGAGTCGGATCTGACTCATAGCGACCACTCTTTGGGTTTCCGAGGCGCTATCATTATGCAAGTTGATTGCCCAATCTAGTGGACAATATTCTGTATGATCTGTAGGGTTTTCATTGACTAATTTTCAGAAGTAGATCATCAGACCTTTCTTCTTCCTAGTCTGTCTTAGGCTGGAATCTCCATTTAGATCTGTTCACCAAAGGTGATACAGCTTGTATTGGAAATATTGGTGGCATAGCTTTCGGCATTATAGCAACACAAAAGCCATCATAGAACAACAAACTGATAAGCAGGTGCTGACAACCTCAAATTAAAGTTGCTTATTTTTCACTGGAATCTCTGAGTGGTGCAAACAATGAACACATCAGCAGTTAACTGAAAGTTTGGGGCTTTGAGTCCACTCAGAGACGCTTTGAAAGAGAGCCTGGAGATCTACTTCTGAAAAATCCAGCCACTGAAAACCCGATCGAGCACAGTTCTACTCTGATGCACTCTGCTACACTCATGGGGTCACTGTGAATTGGGATTGACTTGATAGTAACCTGTACTCCTCATTAGATTGTTAGTTCTTTGGGGGCAGGGAAGCACCTCCTTCTTGTTATACTCCACAGGTGTGTGAATTGTTTTGTAAGTAATTGGTTGCCAAGTGTAGTGGTTATGAAGCCTGGGCCCCCAAATCGGTCTACTGAAGTTGGAATCCAACTCTATTCTGTACTAGGTGTGGTGGCCTTGGGCAAATCTCCCAACTGCTTCAATTTTAAGATTACATTTCTGTGAGATGAAAATAATAATAGTACTGGTGTCATAGGTTGTTGTAAGGATTAAATGACGAATAAATAGGGGTTAGTACAGAGCCTATAAGAAATGCTTTGTGTTAGTCCTTATTATAAATTAACCTAAATGTTCTGGGCATCATTGAAAAGTGAATCCCAAAATATTTATCCTTAGGGGAGTTTATATCATGAAATAGGATACTTTTACTCAACTTTACCTTACTGAGGATGTAGGTGTTTATAGGCTAATTTCAGGCTGTCATACTTAAAGTTTTATTTATTTATTTATTTTCAGGACCTAAGTCAGCTATTTCTTGTCTGGCTGATTTCCTGCTTGAGTGATACCCTATCTGCCATCACAGTTCTTCTTAAACTTGAGTGCACATCAGGATCCCCTGAATGGCTTGTTAAAACAGATGGCTGGATTCCACCCTGAGTCTGATTCAGAAGGTCTGGGAAAACCAGCCAACCAGATGCCATCAAGTTAGCTGTAGCTCATGGAGACCCCATGTGTGTCAGAGCAGAACTGTAGTCTGTAGAGTTTTCAATGGCTGTGACCTTCTGGAGTAGACTGCTTGGCCTCTCTTCTGAGGTACCTCCAGGTGGACTTGAACCTCCAACCTTTCTGCTAGTAGCTGATGCTTAACTGGTTGGACATCCCAGGAGATAGAGCTTAAGAATTTGCATTTTTAACAGATTCCCAAGTGAAGCTCATGTTACTGGTCCAGGGACTACACATTGAGAACAAATGATCAAGAGTCAGCTCCCAAATCCAAGGGCCTCATTGTAGTTTTCTAGGGTTGGGTAGCCTGGAAAATGAATGTTTATAATTCCATACAGAGAAAAGATCAGCAGAAAACAAATGATCATTTGGTCTCCAGGCTTTTCTGAAACATTATGTTAATAATTTGTAGATTATTAACTTGCTGATCTCTAAAACATCTTTAAATTATTGAAGTTGGCATCTTAGGTGGAAATATTTCAATGCTACATTAGACAGATGCTGACTTGGGAATTCTCTAGTTACCTTACCTGATTTGTTTCATTCTGTGATGTTTCTCTTATTTGCCAGTCTAGTATAACCAAAATGTCCATCTTCCTGACAGAGGAGTTGGCAGTCCCCAAGTAGGTGTTGTCATGGACTGGTTACTGTCAAAGTCCAGCCTTGGCTTGGTTACTGATATCAAATTCTCTACTGGGGGTGACAAATCTTTCTTGTCAGTGGTAGAGTTAGGTTGAAAGGGGATATGGTACATGAACCTGTGGAGGTTGGGTACACATCCCTACAGTCTATAAGGAACTTACTCCTTCTGGCTGCACTCTCTCTGGGACAGACATAGCAACCAATAATAGCTGCTGGCACCTACCATTTAGAAGATGGGATTCTTGAAGGTGAGATTATGCTCAAATTATTTTCAATGTGTGTATGTGTATATGTGTAGAGAGCATTCTGAAGGATGAGAAGAATTAGTTTGTTTAATCATCCCAACAACTCTTTGCAAGAGTTCTGTTATCCTTATCATATAGATGAGGAAAGTGGGGCTTGGTGAATGTTTAGTAACATTGAGCTCCCAACTAATAGGCTATCAGCTAGAGAAACAATAGTCTTGTCTCTTATTGCCAATGCTATATGATCAGACAGTTTCTCCTTTCCTTCCTTTCT
The DNA here is from genome assembly GCF_000298275.1 of Orycteropus afer afer. Taxonomy (NCBI): domain Eukaryota; kingdom Metazoa; phylum Chordata; class Mammalia; order Tubulidentata; family Orycteropodidae; genus Orycteropus; species Orycteropus afer. The sequence goes on from NW_006921604.1 coordinate 21,541,691, forward strand.
TCCTTCCTTCCCTCCTTGTTCATATATTTATTAAGCACCTACTATATGCAAAGCCAGGGCCCTGGATGGGACAAAGATTTTGCACTCAACTACTAACCAAAACGTTGGTGGTTTGAACCCACCCAGTGGTACCATGGAAGAATGGTCTGGCAATTTGCTTCTGTAGAGATTAAAGCCTGGAAATCCCTATGGAGCAGTTCTATTCTGTAACACACGCGGACACCAAGAGTCAGAATCAACTCAACAGCAATGGGTTTGATTTGCTTTTGGTTGTCCACAAAACATTATGTAAAACATTCTGAAGAATAAGAAGATGAAGTCTAAAAGTTTCCTTTAGAAACTGTAAGCCAGTTCTTCTCACCCCCCAAAAATTCATATATTTATTACTGAATGAGTATATTAATGTGGAAGCATAAAAACAAGGAAAAAAATCAATATATTGCAATAAAATGTCCATCTGTTCAGAAAATGATGATATTTTCAGTTTACTATGATAAGATGCTCAGAACCTTGATGTAGATTAATACGTGTGCTCTCACTCAAAAGATTCCTTGTACTTATAGACCCAGCTTGGTTCTTCTTCAACAACTCCTCTTGGAGTACCCGATTTATTACCAGTTTTCATTAGAATCCATTGGGGAATGACTTAAAGTTAGTAACTAATCATAATATAATGTTGTTGTTGTTGTTATGTGCCATCAAGTTGGACCCAACTCACTGTGACCCCTCCTTGGGTTTCCAAGGTGGTATCACTACAGAAGTAGATTGACCAACCTTCCTTCCAAGGAGTGGCTGGTGGGTTTGAACCGCCAGCCTTCTAGTCAGCAGTCAAGTGCTTTAGGCACTATGCCACCAGAGCTCCTATAATCATAATGTAATAGAAAGGAAATATTGGCTATCACTATTATTTAATAAAAAGGAGCTCTGGTGGCATAGTGCTTAAGGTATTGGACTGCTAACTGGAAGGCTGGTGGTTCAAACTCAGCCACTCCATGAAAGGAAGACTGGGCAATCTACTTTTGTAAAAACGTACCATCTTGGAAACCCAAAGGGGGTTGCTATGAGTCAGAATTGACTCGATGGCAGTGAGTTCTGGATTATTTAATAAAGGAACAAAGAATAGAATATGAAAGAGTTAGAGTGACAGTAATCCAGGGCTTAATATGATACAATACTTTCACCATTACTAAGTTTTATTACAAAGATGACCAGGGTCATAATTAAGGAATTCTAGCATGAACAGTGGGAGCTCTGATAGCGTAGTGCCTAAGGCACTTGACTCCTAACGAGAAAGCTGGCGGTACAAACACACCAGCCACTCCTTGGAAGAAAGGTTGGACAATCTACTTCCATAGTGATACCACCTTGGAAAACCAAGGAGAGGTTGCTATGGGTTGGGTCCAACTCGACGGCACATAGCAACAACAAGCACGAATAGTTGTTATTAGGTAAATGACTTTGGATGCAAGTAACAGAAAATCTAAATTAAGTGACTTAAATCAATTTGGTGTCTCATGTTACCTGGAAGTGCAGAGAAAGGCCATGGTATAGGCAATGGCTCCATGATTTTATCAGGCACCATGTTCCTTCCTTTGCTCTGTTCTGCTACCCTCAAGCTGAGCTTTTTTCCCAAGCCTATTTCCTGATTTGGCTTTAAGATGGCAACAGCTGTCATCACACCTAGGCATCCCATCTACACATGACAAGGTCTGGTGAGAAAAGAATTGTTTTTCCTTGTGACCCTTTTTATGAGAGGAAAGCCTTTCCAAGAAGCTTCCCTCAAGGCTCATTTGGCCACTCCTGAGCAAATTCCTGACAAAGGAAACCAGATTGCCAGGTTTAGCTTAGCGCAATCATAATTTAACTGAATCTAGAGCAAAATTAGGACTCTGCCAGCATGGTAGAAGGATGTGGCTATTGTGGACAGTAATTGCATAGGCTTCAATTGTCATGAAATTTAGACTGCCCAACAGAGTTATATTGCAAAATGACATATTCAATAAATAGTCCTGAGGGTAAGCCCGTTGTGTATCTTTTGCTTTGCATGAAAGTTGCAAGTGAAGTCTACTGCTTTTCCTTGCCTCATAAGTCACTAAAAAAAAAAACCAAAAACAAACAAACAAACAAAAAAAACCAAATGCAATGCCATCAAATCAATTATGACTCATAGTGACCCCTCCTTGGGTTTCTGAGGCGGTAGCCCTACAGAAGTAGATTGCCCAACCTTCCTTCTGAGGAGTGGCTGGTGGGTTTGAACCTCCAGCCTTCTGATTAGCAGTCAAATGTCTTGGGTACTATGCCACCAGAGCTCCCAGTCACTGAGATAGGCATTGATAATCGTCAGCTTATAGCTGGAAGCAAGCTTTTAGTGACTCACTTGAATAGATGCCTATCAATTTGCTGGAATTTATTCTTGTTACAATGGCAATAATAAGATGTTAATTGACAGGAACTGTGGTCATACTTTTATTAATTGTATTAGGAGCAATTTCTTCCAGGTGAATTTTCAGCTTGGAGGATTGTATGAATAAGAACCCCGGGAGTTGTTTATGTGGTGACATGGTTTAGTAGAAGGTGCAGTGTCATTAAATTCAAACAATATTAAAAGCCTGCACAGCAGCAAAAGGTAAAAGTACCTGCTTGTATTGTTTTGTGCCCAACTTCACAGCACCCCTTCCACTGCCATCTGAAGATGGAGATTTCCACTGCCTTGCATGGCTCTGGGCTGGAGCTGGCTAATGTAAAATAGTCTGGACATATGGACGTTGAAGGTAAGCAGAGATGTTACTCTTTTTTTTTTTTTTTTTTAATTAGGATTTGGGTGAAGATTTACAGAGTAAATTCACTTTTCATACAGCAGTTCACATATACTTTGTCTCATGTCATTGACCAAAATTTACAATGCAGCAGCTCCCCTCCCACTTCCTCCCCATAGTTACCTCCTCCCAGTGTCCATCCCTTCATACTCTTCGAGAGGCCCATTGTCTGCCAACCCTGTATATGATCTTGGATACACTCTCCATTTAGACATACATAATTGTTTAGCTTGTTCACCCATCTATCCGTCCCTATACCCATGTTTGCTTTCATTGACAACTCAGTATTGTATTTACAAAGGGGTTCATATTTGTTGTTTGTACTGCCCATGTAACTCTCTCTGTCTTTCAGAGATGTTACTCTTGAGAAGGTGTTGGACTCAGACATGATAGGTTCACAGATCTTTCCATAAGCTCCGATTTTGTGGACCCAGAACTTTTGCAGCTCTCTCTAGGAACTCCTGCTTTGTGGCTGTGATTGGATTCTAGTTTTCCACCCTTTTGGGTGCTAGGATGAGAATTTTACTGCTGACTTCTCTGACCTTTGGTGTGGTTAAAACATTGAGCTACCAACCAAAAGTTAAGCGGTTTGAACCCACCAGCCACTCTGTAGGAGAAAAATGAGGCTGTCTGCTTTTGTAAAGATTTACAGCTTTGGAAACCCTATAGAGCATTTCTACTCTGTCCTGCAGGGTCACTATGAGTTGGGATCGACTCTATGGCATTGGGTATTGGTATTCCTGCACTTCCCCACCTTTTCCAATAGCCACGAAGTTCCAGATTGACCTTAAACTCTGTTTTCCTTATCAAATCCTGACTGTTTATATCTTCTGACATTTATTTCTCTTTCCAAATCCACCCTTCAACACATACACATACACACACTAACACACACGTTTGTGCACCAGTTTTGCGAATTCAACTTTCTTCCCCAGAGTTAACCACTGTTAACAGGTTGACTTGTATCAGTCCTTTTATAAACACACAAATACATCACTTTTGGGGAAAATAAATACAAATGAGATCATATTATTCATTATCATTTAGCAGTTTCTTTTTCTTTTATATAACTTGAGTAAATTTTCATGATCTAGATATAAGAGTTCCATAGCATTCTATCATATGAATAGACTACAAGCTATTTAATCATTCCCATATTAATGAGCATGTGGGTTGTTTCCAGTATTTTGCTACTGTTAATACTGCTGCAACAAATATCTTTGTAAGACTATCTGGGTGCACATAATAAGTGTCTCTATAGGATAGACTCTAGAGTTGTAATTACTGGGACAAAGAGCATGCACATGTAAAATTTTGATATGTATTGAAAATTGTTCACCAAAAGCTATGCCAATTTTCATCTCATCAACATCATATCATGATTACTAATTCCTTATTTGGTGTATAAAATGCCAAGATAAAGGGTCACTTGTTGCTTCTCAGAACTTTATAATCTTCTATAACTTATATCTCTACAGCTTCCAGTATAGATGTTAAATCTATGGGCCAATGAGTTTATGACAAAAAAATTTCCTGAGGAGTAAATCTAGAATGTTGGTGTTAGGTCCTGTCGAGTCATTTCCGA
>NW_006921604.1:21549423-21558901 GCF_000298275.1 Orycteropus afer afer
CCTTCTTCCTAGTCTGTCTCAGTCTGTAAGCTGGGCTGATACCTGTGCACCATGTGCATCCTGCTGGGTTTGAAACACCAGTGGCTTAGCCTCAAGACTCACATCAACACAACACCACAGTAGGACAAACCGACAGACAAGTTTGTCTTCTTGTTGGAAACCTCTCGTACCTCCCTTCCCTGGGTCCCTGAGACTGACTCCTCTTGTGTCCCGGTTTCTGGGCCTTTTAATCCCTTTTCTCCTGCTCTCCCGCCCTGCTCCTTTGGGCATGCCTGAGTCCTCTCTCCTTACCTGGATCCCTGAGGCTGACTGCTCCTCTGTCCGGGTTCCTGGCTTTTAATCCCCTTTCTCCCAATTTCCCACCCTGCTGTTTTGGGCGAGCCTGGGTTCTCTCTCCTCACCTGGATCCCTGCAGCTGACTGCTCCTCTGGCTGGGTTCTGGACAAATCTAGAATATAAATACCCAAACTAAAAACCAAACCCACAGCCATTGAGTCAATTTTGACTCATAGTGACCCCCTTAGGGTTTTCAAGGCTGTAAAACTTTACAGAAGCAGGATGTCTCATCTTTCTCCCTTGGTGCAGCCGGTAGGTTTGAACCTCTGACCTTTTGGTTAGCAGCCCAAAGCTTTAACCACAGCTCCAGGAAAGCTTCTTAGAATGTAAACTCAGAATTATTAATTCCCAATCTTTATTACTGAATATAACATCTTAATTTGGTGTTCTTGATTCTTAGCCTAGGACATTTTCAAGGATTGTTGTTGTTGTTGTTGTTGTTTGCCGTCGAGTCGGCCCCAACTCATAGCGACCCCTCCTTGGGTTTCTGAGGCAGTATCACTACGGAAGTAGGATTGCCCAACCTTCCTTCTGAGGAGTGGCTGGTGGGTTTGAACAGCCAGCCTTCTGGTTAGTAGTCAACTGCTTTAGCCACTATGCTACCAGAGCTCCATGTCAGCTTGTAGTAGCTGGCAATTCTTCCAGTCCCTGGGCTTTTGCTGTGTGTGTCATCTTTGTATGGTGTCTTCCCTCTGTGTGTGTCCCTGTTTATTCTGCCTTTTTTTTTTTTAATAATTCAGAAGTGTTTACTTTTAGGACCTACCCTATACTGTCATAATCTAGTTAACATAACAAAAGAAAACCTCCCATTTCTAAACAGAATCATCTTTACAAGCACAGGTGTGGGGTTTTATGACATATCTTTGAGGAACACAGTTCAATCTTCAATATATGGTCTAATTCCCAGCAATTTCATAGATTTAACCTAATATTAAAGCACTAGAAACACTGTAGACATCAATTTAACAAACATTTATTGATGGGCTTATTGTATGTCTATTATTGTTGTTAGTCCAGGTTCTTTAGAGAAATAGAAACAGTGATACATATATATATATATATATATATATATATATATATATATGGGAGCTCTGGTAGCATAGTACCTAAGGCACTTGACTGCTAACCAGAAGGCTGGTGGTTCAAACCCGTCAGTCACTCCTTGGAAGGAAGAAAGGTTGGGCAATCTACTTCTGTAGTGATACTGCCTCGGAAACCCAAGGAGGGGTCACTATGAGTTGGATCCACCGACTCAATGACAGTGAGTTTGGTTTGTTAGATACACACACACACACACACACATTGTTGTTGTTGTTATATGGTGATACCACCTTGAAAACCCAAAGAGGGGTCGCTATGAGTCAAATTGACTCAATGACAGTGAGTTTGTTTTTTGTTTAACTCTACCACTTGTCTGTAAATTTGTCATACTATGGTGGCTTACATGTTCCTGTGATATTGGAAGGTGATCACTGGTATTTTAAATCCCAGCAGGCCCACCCAGGGTGGAAAGTTTTCAGCAGAGCTTCCAGACTAAGATAGATTAGGAAGAAAGAAGAGGTGGTTCACTTCTGAAAAAACTTAGCCACTGAAAACCTTATGAATAGCAGTGAGCCATTGTCTGATATAGTGCCAGAAGATGAGCACCCTCAGGTTGGAAGACACCCAAAATATGACTGGGGAAGAGTTGCCTCCTCAAAGTAGAGTTGACCTTAATGAAGTAGATGGAGTGAAGCTTTTGGGACATTCAGTTGCTGATGTGGCAAGACTCAAAATGGGAAGAAATAGCTGCAAACATCCCTTAATAATCAGAACATGGAATGTACTAAGTACAAATTTAGGAACACTTTAAGTTGTCAAAAATGAAATGGAATGGCTAAAGATCAGTATCCTAAGCCTTTGTGAGAGGAACTGGACTGGTATTGGCCATTTTTAATCAGCAATCATGATCTACTATGCCGGGAATGACAAATTGAAGAGGAATGGCATCACATTCATCATCAGAAAGAACACTTCAACAACTATCCTGAAGTACAATGTAGTCAATCATAGGATAATATCCATATGCCTACAAGAAAGACCCATTAATACTACTATGATTCAAATTTATGCTACCAACAACTAAAGCCATAGATGAAGAAATTGAAGATTTTTACCAACTTCTATAGTCTGAAATTGACCAAACATGCAATCAAGATGCATTGATAATTCCTGATTATTGGAATGCAAAAGTTCATCAGTAGTTGGAAAATATAGCCTAGGGGATAGAAATGATGCCAGAGATGGCATGATAGAATTTTCTAAGACCAATGACTTATTCATTGCAAATACATTTTTTAAACAATATAAAGGGTGACTATATATGTGGACCTCACCAGATGGAATATACAGGGATCAAATTCACTATATGTGGTGGTTATGTTTTTGTGTCAACTTGGCTTGGCCTGTTTGAGTGGCTGGGCAGCTGGTGGTAGTTATTCCCCATGATAAGAATAGCAATCAGCTCCATGGTGGGATCTACCACAAGCAGCTGAGTAGCTGCCTTTGGGTATATGGCTTGCTTCCTGTATATAAGCAACAGCTTTAGGAATGATCTCTAGCCTATGGCACACTTGGACCCTGCATGTAGCTGTGTCATTGCTCAGCAGCCTGCTATGCTCTCCTAACCTTGGGACTTACAATAGACTTACATTAATAGCCTGCCATGTGGTTTGGTAATATCGGAACTGTGCCTTTTTACTTGTCAATCTTGGGACTTCTCAGCCTCAGCAGCCAGCAGCTGTCTGCGTGAAGAAATGCCTCTAGCTCCAGTGGGCCAGGAACAGGAGGCAGAGCTGGACCCCAAGGTTGAGGGGCTTTCACCCAGCCCCTAGAGCCTGGCACTTTGAACTTGGACTTAAAGCTTCCAAATGGTAAGAATAAACTCTTGTTTGTTAAAGCCATCCATTTGTGGTATATATATTCTTGACAGATTGGCACTAGGTAATCAGAACACTCTATCTGTGGAAAGGACAATGAAGATGCTAAATATTATCAGTCAGAAGAAAACCAAGGGCTGATTATGGAACAATAATATCAATTGCTCATATACAAGTTTAAGTTGAAACTAAATAAAATTAAAACTAGTCCACGAAATCCAAAATATGACCTTGAGTACATCTCACCTGAATTTAGAGATCATCTGAAGAATAGATTTGATGCCCTGAACACAAATGACCAAAGACCAGCTGAGTTGTGGGATGACATCATGAGCATCATACATGAAGAAAACAAAAGGTAATTAAAAAGGCAGGAAAGGAAGAAAAGACCAAAATGGATGTCAGGAGATACTCTAACACTTGTTCTTGAATGAGAGTCACTAAAGAGAATGGATGAAATGATGAAATAAAAGATCTGAACAGAAAATTTCAAAGGGTAGCTCAGGAAGACAAAATAACGTTATGATGAAGTATGCAAAGATCTGGAGTTAGAAAGTCAAAAAGGAAGAACAAGTTTGGCATTTCTCAAGGTGAAAGAATTGAAGAAAAAATTCAAGCCTTAGATTGCAATACTGGAAGGATTCTGTGGGCAAAATATTGAACAATACATCAAAAGAAACATCAAAAGAAGATGGAAAGAATGCACAGAGTCAGTGTACCAAAACAAATTTTGTACCAAAATCAACTATTTCAGTAGGTATCATACGATCAAAAAATGATGGTACTGAAGGAAGAAATCCAAGCTGCACTGAGGGAACTGGTGAAAAACAAGGTTTCAGGAAGTGATGGAATACTCATTAAGATGTTTCAACAAAAAGATGCAGTGCTGGAGGTGCTTACTCATTTATGCCAAGAAAATTGGAAGACAGCTACCTGGCTAACCGACTAGAAGAGATTCATATTTGTGCCCATTCCAAGGAAAGGTCATCCAACAGAATGGGGAAATTATTGAACAATATCATTAGTATCACATACAAATAAAATTTTGCTGAAGATAATTCAATTGCTCATGAATCTTGGCTGAAGGCAAAGAATACCAGAAAGCTGTGTACCTGTGTTTTATTGACTACACAAAGGCATTTGACTGTAACAAAGTATGGATGATATGAAGAATTGGAATTCCAGAACACTTAATTATGCTCATGAGGCACATGTACATAGACCAAGAGGCAGTTATTTGAACAAAATAAGTGGATATCACATGGTTTAAAATCAGGAAACGTGTGTGACAGAGCTGCATCATTTCTCCATACTTATTCAAACTGTATGCTGAACAAATAATTGGAAAAGTTGGACTATATGAAGAACTCAGAATCAGGATTGGAAGAAGACTCATTAACAACCAATAATATGCAGATGACACAACTCTGCTTGCTGAAATTGAAGATGACTTGACACACTTACTGATGAAGACTAAAGACTGGAATATGGGTTACACCTCAACATAGAGTAAATAAAAATCTTCACAAATGAAACAACAAGCAATATAAAGATAAATGGAGAAAAGATTAAAGTTGTCAAGGATTTCATTTTACTTGGATCCACAATGACCATGAAAGCAACAGTCAAGAAATCAGAGGACATATTGCATTGGGCAAATCTGCTGTAAAGATGTCACTTTGAATTCTAAGGTATGTCTGACGCAAGCCATTGTCTTTTTTATAGCCACATGTGCATGTGAAAGCTGGACAATGACTAAGGAAGACTCCAGGAGAATTGATACATTTGAATTTGGTGTTGGTGAAGAGTTTTGAATATACCATGGACTGCCAGAAAAACAAATTTGTCTCAGAAGAAGTGCAGCTGAATGCTCTCTAGAAGCGAGAATGGCCAGACTTCTCTCTTGTACTTTGGTCATGTTATCGGGAGGGACCAATCCTTGGAGAAGAATATCATCCTTAGTAAAGTCAGCTTAAAAGGGGAAGAGCCTCAATGAGATGTATTGTTATAGTGGCTGAAACATAGATTATGGGACCAAGTAAAATGAAATCCTGCAATGATGGGCCTAAGCATAGCAAGGATTGTGAGGATGACACAATGACTAGCGGTGTTTTGTTCTGTTGTACATAGGGTTGCTGTTAGTCAAAACTGACTCAAAGACACCTGAAACATACATGTGAGAGAGAGAGAGAGAGAGATTTACTTCAATGGACTGGCTCACAAAATTGTGGTGGCTAACAAGTCCCAAATCTGTAGGTCAGGTTATAGGCTGGAGATGCAAGCTGGCTCACGGGTCTGTGGGTGCTGCCAAGTACACAATCTGTAGATAATGTGGCAAGTTGGAGACTCTTACACTTTACAACCCAAGACTGCAGAGTAAAGAGAAATACAGAGTCCTGTCAAAATGTTTATTTATAGTCTGGAGACAGACCACACCATAAGGAAATTCTCTTTTCAACAGATTGATTGTTTGCAATACATTAGATTGCATTATAGAACAATAGCTAGACTAGTGTTTGGCCAAACCACTGGGAACCATAGCCTAACAATGTTGACACAGAAAATTAACCACCACAACTGTGTACCAGGCACTATGTAAGATTAAAGATAATATTGTGAGTAATGTAAAGATAATATTAAGCTTAATGAATTCACAATAATGACAGTGAATGAATGATTTCTTGGGTTTTTGTGGTTTGACATCTCTTTTTTTCCCACAGGATCACAACACTTTGAGGCAGACATCTAATCTTTCACTTACTTTTTGTTATTTAGTAGAATAATTTTTTTGTTTAGTAGAATGCTTTGCACATGGTTTGTTGTTGCTGTTATGTGCCCTCAAGCCAGACCTGACTCAGAGCGACCCCTCCTTGGGTTTCCGAGGTGGTATCACTACGGAAGTAGATTGCCAACCTTCCTTCCAAGGAGTGGCTGGTGGGTTTGAATCTCCAGCCATCTGGTTAGCAGTCAGATGCCTTAGGCACTATGCTACCACATGGTAGACTATATAAATACTGTCCTGGATTGAATTGTGTCCCCCTAAAATATGTGTCAACTTGGCTAGAGCATGATTCTCAGTGGTTTGGCAGTTTTGTAATGAGGTACTCATGCCCTGTGATGTGATCTGATGTGATCAACCAATCTGTTGTAAGGGGATTAGAGTGAGATGCAACACCTTTACTCAGGTCATACCCCTGATCCAGTCGATGAAAGGGGAATTTCCCTGGGTGGGTGGCGGTTGTGGCCTGCATCACCTTTTTAATCTTAGAAGAGATTAAAGAAGAGAGAAGTGAGCAGAGGGATATGGACCTACTACTGCCAAGAAAGAAGAATAGGGAGTGGAGTGTGTCCTCTGGCCTCAAGATCCCTGGTCTGAGAACCTCCTAGACCCAAGGGAAGATTGAAGGCAAGAGACATGACTATCTCAAAGGACTGAATGGCCCACAGATGCTGAAAAGGAGACAAGGATCTTCCTCCCAAACTGTGAGCTGACAGAAAGAGAAAGCCTTCCCCTAGAGCTAGTCCCATAGACTTCTACCTTCCTAAATTGTGAGAGAATAAATTTCTGGTTTTTTAAAGCCATCCATTTGTGGTATTTGTGTTATAGCAGCATTATACTTCATAAAACAAAATAAAACAAATACACTTCATAAAAAGTGCTTTTGTAGGTTACATTCTGATGGAATACAATTAAAAAAATAAACAGCACCTTCTATACCAAAACTAATCAAACACTGCCATCGAGTTGTTTCCAACTCATAGTGACCCCTCCTTGACTTTCCAAGGCAGCACGTCCAAAGAAGTAGATTGCCTAATCTTCCTTCTGAGGAGTGGTTGGTGGCTTTGAACTGCCAGCCCTCTGGTTAGCAGTCAGATGCCTTAGGCAATATACCACCAGAGCTCCCTTCTATAGCAAGCAGCAAAAAGCCAGTCTCCCTCCCCAAAGGAAATGAGCAATTATATAGTAGTTATATTGGGATCATCTTTGCCTATTTTTTAACCTGGTTGTTTTATTCTTATTATTGAATTTTAAGAGTTTATATGTTCTAAAGCCTCTGGGTGGCACAAATTATTTGCAGTTAACTACTCACCTAAAGGTTGGTTGCCCGAACCCATTCAGTGGTGTTAAGAAAGGCCTGGCAACATGCTCCCATAAAGATTACAGCCAAGAAAACCCTATGGAGCGGTTCTACTCTGTAACACCTGGGGTCTCCATGAGTTTGAATGATTTTTTTTCCTGGTTTTATATATTTTGGATGAAAATCTTTGAAGAAATATGACTTAAAAATATTATTTTCCTGACTGTGGCTTATCTTTTAATTCTTGTAACTGTGTCTTTTGCAGAATAAAATTTTAAATTTTAATAAATTCTAATGTATCAGTTTTTCTTTCATGGATCATACATTCAGTGTTACACCTAAAAACTCTTTACTGAAATCAAGATCACAATGCTTTTTGACTGTTTTCTTTGGTAAGCTTTATATTATCATCATTTTGCCTCTGATCTGTTTTGAGTTAATTTGTGTCTGGGCTGAGGTGTGGATTCAGGTTCATTTTACTTACTTACTTTTTTCCAAATGGATATCCAATTTTTCCAGCATCATTTGTTGAAAAATTATCATTTCTGTACTGAATTATCTTTTTACCTTTGTCAAAGATCTTTTACCTATATATGTATACATTTCTACTCTATTCCATTGACTTCTATTTTCTGTCCTTTCATCAATTCCATACTGCTTTGATACTCTAGCTTTAGAATACATTTCAAGCACTTTTTGAAATTGCGTAGTATGAGTCCTCTGATTTTCTTTCTTTAACTGTTTTTCCCAAATTGTTTTGTCCATTTTTGTTCCCTTGTTTTTCCATGTAAATTTTAGAATCTTATTTATAAATGCAAATTTATAAAGCAGCCTGCTGGGAGATTGGTTGGGATTGTGTTGGTGCTATAGATCAAATTTGGGAATAATTTACTTCTTAACAATATTGAATCATTCGATCCATGAATACAAAACCACTCTTTTTCAAAGTATTGGCACCAGGAGCTCTAGTAGCATAGTGCCTAAGGCACTTGACTGCTAACCACCAGCCACTCCTCAGAAGGAAGATGGGGCACTCTACTTCCATAGTGACACTGCCTCGGCAACCCAAGGAGGGGTTGCTATGAGTCCAGTCTGACTCGATGGCACACAACAACAACAACAACATAGCATCTATTAGTTAAAAAGCAGGTCAGGGTAATAGCCTTCTCCTTCTTAATCTCATTACCCTCTTTATGTTACAATGGGAGCAAGTTTCAGAACAAGTGTTACAACATAAGCAATAATTATCAAGTACACATAGAAGTATACAATCTAGTCTTTGAATCTGTCCTTAAAGTCCCTTTGGCTTATATATTGCAACCTTTTCTTTGTCTCTCTCTTTTTTTTTTTTTTTTTAAAGTATAAGGGATGGCTGGGAGGAGGCAGCCACTGGCTCTTTCACAGGAACTGGTAGGGATGGCTAGGAGGCAGTGGCAGATGGATTTTGGAGGGCCAGAACTGGTAAGGAAGTGGAGCAGCTTGGAACAGCTAAGGGAGACAAACTCGTCTGTCAGTTTGTCATCCTGTGGTGGCTTGTGTGTTGCTTTGAGGCTGGAAGCTGTGCCAACAGTGTTTCAAGTACCAACAGTGTTAGCCATGGTGAACAGGTTTCAGCGGCGCTTCCAGCCTAAGACAGACTTGGAAGAAGGAAGAGGTCATCTACTTCTCAAAGAATTGGCCAGTGAAAACCTTATGAATAGTGGTGAAACAAAGTCTGATATATTACTGAAATATAGCCCTGAAACATTGTTTGACATAGTACAGAGGATGAACCCCTCAAGTCTGAAGGTACTCAAAATATGACTAGGACAGAGCTGCCTCCTCAGAATAGAGCCAACCTTGAGATGTGGATGGAGTCAAGCTTTCAGGACCTCCTTTTGCTGATGTGGAACAACTCAAGATAAGAAGAAACAGCTGCAAATACCCACCAATAATTAGAATATGGAATGTATGAAATATGAATCTAGGAAAATAGGAAATTGTCAAAAATGAAATGGAACACATAAAGATCGATATCCTAGGCCTTAGTGAGCTGAAATGGACTGTTTTTGGCCATTTTGAATCAGACAACCATATGATCTACTATGCTGGGAATGACAAATTGAAGAGGAATGGAATGACATTCATTGTCACAAAGAATGTTTC
>NW_006921604.1:21559001-21570867 GCF_000298275.1 Orycteropus afer afer
TACATACCAACCACCAAAGCCAAAAATGAGGAAATTGAAGATTTTTACTAATTTCTGCAGTCTGAAATTGACCAAACATGCAATCAAGATGTGTTAATTATCACTGGTGATTGGAATGCAAAAGTTGGAAACAAAGAAGAATCACCGGTAGTTGGAAAATATGGTCTTGGTGATAGAAATGACACTGGAGATTTCATGACAGAATTTTGCAAGACCAATGACTTACTCATTGCAAATATCTTTTTTCGACAACACAAACGGTAGCTATACACATGGACTTCACCAGATGGAGTACACAGGAATCAGATTGACTATATCTGTGGCAAGAGGTGATGGAAAAGCTCAATCAATACCTTTAGCCAAAACAAGGCCAGGAGCCAATTGTGGAACAGACTATCAACTTGCTCATATGCAAGTTTCAGGTGAAACTGAAGACAATTGAAACAACTCCACGAGAGCCAAAATATGTCCTTGATTTTATCCCTCCTGAATTTAGAGACCATCTAAAGAATAGATTTGATGCATTGAACACCAACAACTGAAAACCAGAAGAATTGTGGGATGACATCAAGAAGAACATCCATGAAGAAAGCAAAAGGTCATTAAAAAGACAGGAAAGGAAGAAAAGACCAAAGTGGATGTCAGAGGAGACTGAAACTTGCCTTAGAATGGAGAGTAGCTAAAGCAAATGGGAGAATTGACAGGAAAAAAGAGCTGAACAGAAGATTTCAAAGAGCAGCTTGAGAAGACAAAGTCAATTATTATAATGAAATGTGTCAAGTGTTGGAGTTAGAAAACCAAAAGAAAAGAACATGCTCAGCATTTCTTAAGCTGAAAGAACTGAGGAGAAAATTTAAGCCTTGAATTGCAATATTGAAAGATTCCATGGGTAATATGTTGAATAATGCAGAAATCATCAAAAGAAGATGGATGGAATACATAGAGTCACTGTACCAAAAAGAATTGGTAGATGATCATCCATTTCAGGAAGTGGCATATGATCAAGAACCAATGGTATTGAAGGAAGAAGTTGAAGCTGCACTGAAGGAATTGGAGAAAAACAAGGCTTCAGGAATTGATGGAATACCCACTGAGATATTTCAACAAACAGATGCTCCACTGGAGGCACTCACTTAGCTATGTCAAGAGATTTGGAAGAGAGATACCTGGCCAACTGACTGAAGAGATCCATATTTGTACCCATTCCAAAGACAGGGGATCCCACAGATTGTGGAAATTTTCAAACAATATCATTGCTATCACACGTAAGTAAAATCATACTGAAGATAATTCAAAAATGGTTGCAGCAGGATATTGCCAGAACTTCCAGAAATGCAAGCTGGATTCAGAAGAGGATGTGGAGCGAAGAATATCATAGCTCGTTGTCAGATGGACCTTGGCTCAAAGCAAAGAATACCAGAAAGATGTTTACTTGTGTTTTATTGACTCTGCAAAGGCATTCAATTGTGTGGATCATAACAAATTGTGGATAACATTGAGAAGAATGGGAATTCCAGAACGCTTCATTGTACTCATGAGGAACCTGTACCTTGACCAGGAGGCTGTTGTTTGAATGCAAGATACTTCATGGTTTAAAATCAGGAAGGGAGTCTATCAGGGTTGTATCCTTTCACCATACTTATTCAATCTTTATGCTGAGCAAATAATCTGAGAAGCTGGACTATATGAAGAAGAATGTGGCATCAGGATTGGAGGAAGGCTTATTAACAACCTGTGATATGAAGATGACACAACTTTGCTTGTTGAAAGTGAGGATGACTTAGAGCACTTACTGATGAAAATTAAAGACTACAGTCTACAGTATGGATTACACCTCAATATAAAGAAAACAAAAGTCCTCACAACTGGACCAATAAGCAGCATCACGATAGGTGGAGAAAAGATTTAAGTTGTCAAAGACTTCATATTACTTGGTTCTACAATCAACGCCAGTGGAAGCAGCAGTCAAAACTTCAAAAGACGTATTGCATTGGGCAAATCTGCTGCAAAAGACCTCTTTCAAGCGCTGAAGAACAAAGATACCTCCTTGAAGAGTAGGATGCACCTAATACAAGCCATGATATTTTCAATCACCTCATATGCATGTGAGAGCTGGACAATGAATATGGAAGATCGAAGAAGAATTGATGCTTTTGAGTTGTGGTGTTGGCAAAGAAGGCTGAAAGTACTGTGGACTGCTAAAAGGACTAACAAATCTGTCCTGGAGGAAGTGCAGCCAGAATGCTCCTTGGAAGCAAGAATGACCACACTTTATCTCAACTACTTTGGTCGTGTTGTCAGAAGGGACCAATCTCTGGAGAAGGATATCATGCTTGGTAAAGTGGAAGGCCAACAAATGGGGAAGGCCCTCCATGAGATGGATAGACACAGTGGCTGCAGTGATGGGCTCAGGTATAGTGGGGATAGTGAGGCTGGCACAGGACCAGGCAGTGTTTCATTGGGTTGTACATGAGGTCACTATCAGTTGGATACAACTCGACAGCACATAACAACAACAACAAGAAGTGACTTTTACATTTTTGAACATGTTAATGTGTTTTAGGTGAAATTTTACACAGCAAATTAGTTTCCCATTCACCAATTTATGCACAAATTGTTTCGTGACATTGGCTGCTATTCTGCAATGTGTCAGCATTCTCCTCATTTCCACCCTATCTCCATCTCTTTAGTTTCCCTGCCCCACCTTGGCTTCTCATCTTTGCTTTTGGGTAGATGCTGTCCGTTTTGTCTTACGTAGTTGATTGTTCTATGAAGCACATTCCTCATGGGTATTATTGTTTGTTTTATAGGCCAATCTATTATTTATCTGAAAGGTGACCTCCAGGAGTAGCTACAGTTCCAGGTGTCTTAGGGCAATAGTCTCAGGGGTTCATCCTAAGGTCACTCATCTTCCTTGATTATTAACAATGAAGACAATTGAAGGTTTATGGTAGTTTCTAGTATGAGGTCATTAAGTAGAATCTTTCAGCTGGTAACTAATCACTCCACCCCTGGAATGTATATTCCTGAATAAAGTATGATTGTTTAAATTAAGGAGTTTTAAAGATAGTCATAGCATTCACGAGAATGCTTTTTTCAGACTTTCACTGTTCTTGTTGACCTCCTACTGTTATAGAGCAGTTGCCCTTCCACAATGTCAACAATAGACTAGAACACTGTCTGGACCTGTGTCATCCCCCAACCAGCTGCAAGTCAGACCTTTGTGATCCATAGAGTTTTCACTGGCTTATTTCCAGAAGTAGATTGTTAAGCCTTTCTTCCTAATCCATCTTAGTCTGGAAGCTCTGCTGAAACCTGTTCAGCATCACAGCAACATGTAAGCTTCCACTGAGAGTTATGTGGTGGCTGTGCACGAGGTACATTGGCCAGTAGTAATTGAACCTGGGTCTCCCACGTGAAAGGCAAGAATTCTACCACAGAACTACCTCTGCCCCTTCAGATCTCCTGCTACAGGAAGCATAATGGACCAAGGGCTCAGCTGCTGTGCTTGGAAGTCATCAGTGTTTCTGGGCTGCATTGTGCAGTGGGGACACTAAAGCAGAGCTGATTATGAGATATGGGACTCCTTTGTTATTTGACTTTAGCTCAAGGACTCTCCAACAATTTTGAGCAACTTTTCTGCATAGCAGTCTAGGATTTTTTCATCCAATCTTCTTTCCCTCTCTCCTTTATTGAGGCCAAAGTTGCACTGTGGTCTGAAGTCTTTCCCAGCCTTTTCTATCTCCCTCACTATTTCCTTTCATACAGGAACTTCCCATAATAAAATCCTGCACAGTTAATCTTGTCTTGTATGTATGTTTCAAAATATCTTGACTAACATCATGTTATAAACTAGAACAATTTTGGAGTTGAGCGGTCAGGACTTGGTAATGACTTCCAAAGGGAATTTGGAAAAGATTTTCACACAGGATTTCCTTTAAGGAATCATCATTTCAAGTACAAACATGACTCAGTAAGATGGTCAGAAAATGACAGCAGTGTCGATGGAGATTCTCCATGTAAGAGGGACATGAAGTATCAAGTTCACTTCATACCACTGTGTAATTGCTCAGTGAGTCCTAGACCCTGGGGGAAGCTGTGAAGATACTGGCATGTGAGGGTGGGCATGACTGGTGAGGATATTTGAGAAGGAAGGTGAAGAATGTGAGAAGCATTTTGGTGATGTTTCTGAGGGGTAGTGGAGGGCAATGTGGTCCTTGACCTCTTGTGTCCACATGATGGGGTGATTGTGCTTGTTAGTCTCTGCTTCTTCAAAAACCTCCATTCTCTGCCCTGTCCTGCAGATTGTTCTCTGCAGATAGCATCACCTGGGCTTTCTTGCCCTCTGATTTCTGGCTAGGTTCAGTCAACGGCAGACACTAGATCAAGGAGAAGAGAACGTTAGGGGCACCTATTCTCCCTGCTCCCTGCTTGACTGGCCATAATTGTGCTCCTCTTCATAGCTCAGAATAGGTGCCCTCTCCTACAGCAGTAACTCTTGGCAGGTTATAGTAACTCCTCCTGCCCTTGTACCTTCAGGACTAGGGGGAAGTAAGGTATACCCTGGGTGCTCCACTAGCCCTTGTTAGTTCTCTTAACTCTTCTCCTACCTCTGTAAATAGTCCCCTTGGTAAACTTTCTTCAGTTAAAACCTTTGAATGTGTCATCTGTTTCCTACTGGGACCATGCTAATAATGCAGTTGTTTGGAAGGTCAAACAGAATACTGTTGTTAGATGCCATCAAGTTAATTCAGACTCATAGTGACCCTATATGATAGAAAAGAGCTGCTCCATAGCGTTTTCTAGGCTGTAATCTTTATGGGAGTAGACCATTAGGTCTTTTCTCCCATGGAGCAGTTGGTGGGGTCAAACCTCCAACCTTTCAGTTTGCAGCCAAGTGCTTAACCACTGCATCACTAAGGATCCTTGTGCAAGGTAACATGTGTGTGTGTGTATGCGTATGGTATTGTTTTGTGATGTGTTTATCGAATTACAATCCATTGACTGTTTTTATGTACCTAATTTCATAGCTCTGACAGGGTCCTATTCCAAGTCACAGAGCCAGGTGGTATTAAAACTTAGATATCTCCTCTTCTACTCCAAATCCAGTGCTATTTCCACCACATCACACCACTTCATGTAGTATAAAATTAGAATATTACCTAAATCAGAAGGTCTGTGAATAAAAATAAATGATTTAATTCCTTGATTTCTCCTCAGTAAAGACATATAATTGATATTTCACCTACTGCAGACTTCCTTTTAAGGCTTTTGACTCTACTTGTCACCTCTAGATTTTCTTTTATGCTGTTTAAAACACAGAATGAGTATTTCCTGCTGTCTCATTATTTCTTGTAGGGTTATTTTTGATCTGCTATGCATAGTTATATATTCTTCCTCATGCAGTACCAAAACATTTGTACCAGCAAGAGTCCCACCAGGTGATGTTCTTAGAAAATTCTGCTTTTTGTTGTTTTTGCTTTAAATGATGGGTCTGTCTGCAGCTACCTAATTCAACTCATTGAGGCTGCACTTTTTTCCATAATTGAGCCTTTCAAAAAAAAGAAAATGATAAATAAATTAATGAATACTTATAAGAGTTAAGTGAATAATACTAGCATTATTTGTAAATCAAATGAATCAAGTCACTTTAAAAGAGCTCTTAATGATTACTTACTTTCGTAACTTTGAACAATCAAAAACATTAATATGTGAGGAAATTTAAGTTTGCCCTTTAACTAGAAATCTATAATTTAGTCATCAACAGGTAATTGTTCATAGAGGTAACATGATTATAATGTGTGTTAATTTGTTTGGTTAATCATTAAGCTATCCTATAATCCTAATGGATTTTTAAGGGCAAAACAATTCATTTAAGATTGATTGCTAGTGTAACGTGTAACGTTTCAGTTAATCCTTAATGATACCTATAATTAGAGAGTGGGGAAAATAATTCTTAATCCTTAAAACCTTAAATAGTGAAACCATAGTTTTAGTTTTAAGGGTCTTCTTCACTTTTCCCTAGAAAAAGTGATGTTTCACCAAGGCATTGAATGGATGTGCCATTTTCTTCTATTGTAGGAATGACTCTTTTCGTATGGAGGCATCTTGAGTATCCTTTGATATTTTGGTCCATTTAAAATGAAACAATGACATTCTTGGTAATATTTGACAACAGCCAACACTTGGAAGCAATATAGTTTTTTAAAATCATTCAGAGTGGTGACATAGAACAGTGGTTTTCAGCCAGGAGCAATTTTGCATCCCCACCCCCACCCCAGGGTACCTTTGGCAATGCCTACGGTCATTTCTGATTACCACCATTGTTAGAGATTGAATTGTGTTCCCCCAAAATATGTGTTGGAATTCTAACCCCCATATGGAGTTAGTACCAGTTGGGGATAGAGTTTGCTATGTTAGTAAGGCTATAGCAGTGTAGGGTGTGTCCTAAACCTAATCACTTCTGAGTTGTAAGGAGCAACATAAATATAGAGACAAGGAAGCCCACATGAGGGAAGACAGATGCCAAGTGAAGATCTCCAACAAACCAAGGAGTGCTGGAAGAGACAAGGGTCTTCCCTCAAAGCTGACAGAGAGACACTGCCCCTTGAGTTAGTGCTCTGAACTTGTACTTTCAGCCTTCTAAAATGTGAGGAAATAAATTTTTCTTCTTTAAAGCCATCTGTTTTTGGTATTTCTGTTACAGAAGCACTTGATAACTAAGACAATAACTAAGAAGGAAATGTTACTGTCATTTAATGGGTAGGGGCCAGGGACACCATTAAATGTTCTACACTGCACAGGACAGCTTGTGACAGCAAAGAATTATCTAGTCTAAAATGTCAATAGTGCACTGCTGAGAAACACTAGTACAGAGTACTGAGAGTGGTGGTACTGAGAATGGGTTTTCCTTGAACGTCCATGGACCCTCTCAGCTTCAGTCTGACTCAGCCTTCTCGGGAGGAAATGTCAGAAACCAGGTTATAGTTGAACAGTTTCAGAAAAACTCACTTTTTGATCAGGTCAAGAAGCTAGATGCTATAGGCTTTTTTTTTTTTTTTTCTAATTTGTTCTGAGAGGTCAAAATACATATATGCATTTTTAAAGTGGACTACAGCCAAGGAAATATTTCCTTTATGACTTCCAAAAGTTTTCCTTTCCTCTTTTTCTTCATTGTTCATTGAGAGTCAATGTTTACCATTTGTCCATTATATCACAGATACAACAAAAACAGATTGAAAGGTGGGGAGTTTTTTCCAAACAGAAAAATTGTTAGCCACAATAACCTATGAGAGAAAGTGGCAGCAATTTAGAATGTTTTTGAGAACTGAACAAATTTAAGTTATACAAAAGGCCTGCACTGTAAAATGAATTTGAGCTTCTAATTGGTTTAGCCTCTTTTTATTTAGAAGAAAGAACTGACAAATGGCAATATCCATTCTCAGGATAAACAAATCTTGACTTGTATGGAAGATGAGCTGGGTCTTACCATTGACTTTGAATACCCTTGGCTCAATCACTTCCCTCTTGCTACCTTCAAAACATAATACATATCATAGTCGCCCATCTCATGCTCATTAGAGATATGAAAATCAATAAGAAAACATTTGCAAAGTACTTTGGGCTCCTTGGAGGAAGGGCCTTGGAGAAGGAAGCTGTATCATTATTCACTTTAGACTCAGCATAGTCATAAAATAGAGGGGAACATGCTGAGCAGAGTGTTTTGTGATGACTTCATCTTTTTCAAAGCTAATAGTTATTAGGAGCTAATATAGCTCCATATGGAGAGCTTGTCACATAGCTCACATTACCATCATAATGATTTTGTCTGGGTCTTTCTTTTGAAGCTCTGAGAGGAAAGACAGGCAAATGAAGGGGAGAGAAAAAAGCATAGTAAAAATTACAGTAAAATTTCCATTTGATACCTTTAACTCAATTTTCAGGTTCATTTCATTGGAAAGTTCTTAATGCAGATGTCAATGGTGTGTGAAAATGTTTGACAGCTCAAACAGGCATAAACTTGGAATAGTAGAATTTGCCACTGAAATCTTTGGCCAATTCATCTTATTTGGCCCTTAACATATTCGTTATTAGGGATTTAGTAAATTCCTTTTCATTATATGGAAGTGACACACATAGTTTAATATTAAAAATACACCTTTAACCTAAAAAGAGCAAGAAAGTACCCATAGATCTGAGATAAGAGAAACTAGAGAAACATTTATTATATGGAGGAATTTTATAGCAAGTAATGTATTTGTTAAGAATCAGCTATTGGGTTGTGGGACTATTTTGAATAAAAAGACATCAGTATGAACAGAAAAGAAATTGTGCAGCTTGCTTCCAAAGAATAATAGGACTTTGGTAAAAAGTAACAGCAATACAGTAACAGCAAAATAAAACCCTTCTGGTCTCTAATAGGTGGGTGGTTTGTACTATACATTGGATTTCAGAGTCACAGGCTTGGAACCTGGGAGAAGAAGTCAGGCAGATGATTTCTCACTGTGGCACGTGCTGAAGTGTGTCTGTCACAGTTGCAGAGGTGTAGCCTCAATGCCACTTAAGAGAGTAGAGCTTAACACAAGCCATGTGAGCCAAGAATGAAGTCAAAGGGACTTTCTCAAGAACAGAACTTAGATATTCATCACATCATTCAAGAAAGGAGAATGGACAAGTTTAAAAATGCATGAACAGAGAGTACTATAATCATGGCCAAGGTGCTCAAATAATTTATTTTAGAAGGATCAGCACAAGACTGGCACCTATGAAGTGGAGGTTAAAGACGTCCCAAATGTTCAAGTTTTCCATCATGTCTAACACTCCATCATCTCCCACATCCATCACCTCTAACATCAACTTCCCCTCTTCCCCTCAGTACTCTTCTTCTGGTCTTTGTTGTTGTTATGTGCCATGGAGTTGGGTCCTATAATTTGCTGTAATATCTCACAGAACTCACAAACTGCCAAGGAAATGGCTCACGTGGTTGTGGAGGCTGGCAAGTCTGAAATGCATGGGTCAGGCATCATTCTGTTGGATTTCCCTTACTCACATGGATGCAGGGACCAACGAATCCAAATTGACCACCTGCTATCTCACAAGGCTGCAGAAGCTGGTGAGTCGGGTCAGATCATAGGCTACTGTCTTAAGGCCCAAGAACCAGAGGTCAGATGATGATTAACCAGATGCAAGATCCAGAGCAAGAGAGATAAATTTGCCAGAACATTCATATATATTGGATGCAGATAATACCTTCAAGGAAACTAAGGGTGGTAAATTGAGTCACACCCTCTAGTAAGGCAGTGACTCAAGATACATCCCACCCTAATCCTGTCTCATTAACAATAATGGAAAACTCACTCCAAAATCAAACTATAACTACAGCCATGTTGTTGTTGTTATGTGCCATCAAGTCAGATCTGACTCATAGCGACCCCTCCTTGGGTTGCCAAGGCATTTCACTACGGAAGTAGATTGCCCAACCATCTGACAAGTGGCTGGTGGGTTTGAACCGCCAGCCTTCTGGTTAGCAGTCAAGTGTCTTAGGCACTATGCCACCAGAGCTCCCCTAGAATTTGCAGTAGACCACAAACTGGAGGACTATTGGCTAGAAGAGCCAGATTAACTAATTCACTGTATTGCACAAGGTCAGTGTGAAATTTCCTTGGAGACTAGTAGTTTAGAAAGCTAAATTATTCAATATCATTCTTTCTGTTTTATTTATTTATTTTTTGCTTGTTTTACTGTCAAGGAGCTTATGGTGTGTCAGGTCTCTGATTTCTGTCATTGAGTTGAGCATTTCTTACTTCTATGCACATAATGACTTGCAAAGTAATCTGTATGGAACTCCACAATCACTCAATAGTGTACAGGCTTCCAGTGCAGGAACATTTTCATTTGTATTCTGAATTTACCTCTTCATATCTGTGTGTCCTTGGGCAAATTACTTAACAGCTCAAGTTTCACTAGTTTTGTCATCTTCTTTACAATATTGTTAGGATTAGAGGACATGTATGACTAACAAAGTATTGGGAATATAGAGGAATGTAAAATATGTTAGTTATAATAAGAATTATTATAATTTTGCTTTTAAATCTTTTATTTTACAAATTCATTCATTTTACTTCAAAATATATACAAAGTGTTTTTGTTTGAAAACTTTTTATTGTGATTTGAGTGAAGGGTTTACAGAGTGAATTAGTTTTCCATCCAACAATTCATACATATTTTGTTTTGTGACATTGATTGCCATCCCCACAATGTAACTACTCTCTTCCTGCTTTCTTCATTTGTCCTTCTTCCCATCATTTCCTGCCTTCTGAGGTTTATCCCTGAGCAAATGCTGCCCTTTTGAACTCTTATGGTTGATTGCTCTAAGGATTGTGTCTCTCCCTGAGTGTTGTGGTTATGTTTGTGTGTCAACTTGGCCTGGCCTGGTTGGGTGGCTGGGCAGCTGGATGTAGTATTTCTCATGATGAGACTGGTAATCAACTCCATGGTGGAATCTACTGGGAGCAGCTGAGGAGTTGTCTTTAGGTATGTGGTCTGCTTCCTGTATATAAGGAGCAGCTTTGAGAATGGTCCTAGCCTATGGCCCACTTGGACCCTGCATGTAGCCGTGTCGTTGCTCAGCAGTCTGCTATGCTCTGCCGACCATGGGACATAAAATGGACTTAAGTTAATGGCCTGCCATGTGGTTTGGTAACATCAGGACTGTGCCTTTTTACTTGTCAACCTTGGAGCTTCTCAGCCTCAGTAGCTAGCAGCTGTCTGAGTGAAGAATGCCTCTAGCTTCAGTGGGCCGGGAGCAGGAGGCAGAGATGGACCCCAAGGTTGAGGGGCTTTCACCCAGCCCCTAGAGCCTGGTACTTTGAACTTGGACTTAAAGCCTCCAATTTGTGAGAGAATAAACTCTTGTTTATTAAAGCCATCCCATTTGTGGTATATTTTTGTCACAGCGGCACTATGTAACCAGAACACTGAGTTATAATTATTTTGGAACATATTGGCCACCTATAGTTCATAAGAATGAAAGTAATTTTTAAACCCCTAACCCATCCAGGAGAAGGATCTCTGGTGGAGCAGTGGGTAAGGCATTTGGCTATAAACCAGAAGGTTGGTGGTTCAAACCACCAGCTGCTCTGCATAAGGAAGATGGGGCAATCTACTTCTGTAAAGATTTACAGCTTTGGAAACCTAATGGGGTCACCATGAGTTGGAATCAACTCAATGGCAGCTGGTTTGGTTTTTGGATTTGGAACCCATCAAGACTCCAAGAATGACTTAGTACCAGGGAAGGAACTTATCAGCATGTACCACAGAATGTTTTAAAGAAACTTTCCCACCAACTTTAGGTATTTCAGTGTTTGCTGAATTGAATTCCAAATGCTAATTTAGAGGAGGCTGCTGAGAGAATCCCAGAGTTTTTAAACAAACACAGGTAGCATTATAAACACCATTAATATTGCAGACTGTAAATATCAGATTCTCAAATTTATTTTATGTTTTTTAAAAATTCCCAGGAGCAGAGGCATAATTCTCCACTGAAACAATTTGTTATTTATTATCTCATTTTCTTTCATCATGTTTAATTGACTTTACCATCATACTTTATAGAAGTGGGAATTCTCAAAGAAATCAAAGGAACTAGAATGCACTATCTAGGAAACATAGCAAGAGACTGGTCCCTACTAATATGCATTCCCTAGGTGTGTTGGATTGGGTTCT
Source organism: Orycteropus afer afer (assembly GCF_000298275.1). Lineage (NCBI taxonomy): Eukaryota > Metazoa > Chordata > Mammalia > Tubulidentata > Orycteropodidae > Orycteropus > Orycteropus afer. The sequence goes on from NW_006921604.1 coordinate 21,570,726, forward strand.
CTAGAGAAACACAAAACCCAGCAAAGTATATATATATATATATATTTATAGAGAGAGAAAGAGAGAGAGAGAGAAATTTATCTTAGATAAATGGCTCACAAACGTGTAGAAGCCGACAAGTTCAAGCTGAAAAGTTCGTCTC
>NW_006921604.1:21571047-21575341 GCF_000298275.1 Orycteropus afer afer
ATAGTCCGGAATGCCGTTCTTCCAGCTTGTCCCTGGGATAGCATTGCAGGTAGGCCACACCCCTGGGGAAACTCCCCTTGGGCAGACCGGCCGCTTAGAACTCAGTCATGTGATCCATCATGGGAACCACCACTCACAACTGGAGTCCAGCCTAGTTGACACATCTTCAACTATCACACTAGGTCATTAATAATTTAGGCAAATAAAGAACTTTGTTAGGATCAGAAGGTGTGTCATATTGTCTGATTGTTTTTCCCACCCAGGAAAATTGATATTCAGTTATATCAGTCTAGACTGTTCCTTAGCTTACAATCTAAAACTCTCTTTTATTACCTCCATTCTGTCAACGTCATTACTCTCTTTTCAATTTCACTAAGTAGAGAGAAGTAGGCATGCTTCAGGTCTGCAGTGTGGGGACTGGACTACTTATTTATAAACCTGTCACTGCTTAGTTTCCATTTTCTTTTGAATATTCTTAAACTATTAAACTAAGAACTTTTCAGTTAAGGTGGTGGCAGAAGAAAGAAGAAGGACAAATACTTCTTTCATCAGTAATGCAATTTTTTTAAAAAAATACTTTTTATTGTAGTAAATATATATATGTTTATGTAACCAAACATTTGACATTTCAGCAATGTTCACATGTACAATTCAGTGAAATTAGTCATGTTCATCAAGTTGTTCAACCATTACCTTTAACAGAAGCTCAGAGTCTCCTAAGCATTGAGTCATCCTGTTTACGCTGATAACCACACATAAACTTTACCAGTTGCTGTCAAGTAGATTCTGACTCATGGAGACCCCCTATGAACAGAACTGGACTCCAGACGGTTATCAAGGCAGTGACCTTTCAGAAGCAGATTGCCAGGTCTTTCTTCTGTGACGCCTCTGAGTGGATTTAAACCACCAGTCTTTCAGTTAGTAGCCAAATGATTATCTGGTCGCACCACCCAAGGACTTTTTGGTCTCCATAGACTTGCCTATTCTAGATTTTTAATATAAGTGGTATCATACAGTATTTGTTCTTTCATTAAAGACTGGCTTCTTTCACTTAGCATAATGTTTCCAAGGTTCATCCATGGTGTGGCGTGTGTCAGGACTTAGTTTCTCTCTATGGCTGAGACATAGTCCATTGTTTATACTACATTTTGCTTATTCATTCATCTGTTGGTGGACATTTAAGCTGTTTCTATCTTTTGGCTGTTGTCAAAACTGTGGCAATGAACATTGGTGTGGTGTTTGCATTTCTGCTTTCAGTTCTTTTGGGTGTATACCCCTAGGAGTAGAATGGCTGGATTGGAATGTGATTTTTATAAGTAGATACGTACATAAAACATATCTATGAAAGATAAATAGCAGCAATTAAAAAAAGCAGAGGACGACAGTCCAAAACCAAGCCTTTATGAGAACCAAGGGAAGAGAGTAAAGAATCTGGTGTAAAAGCAGTACTGGGTAGTGCCTAACCCCACTGAATTCTGATGAATTGCATGAATGCTCTCCAATTGGAGACCAGCAGACAGAGGAGGTGAGGGAGAAGCCCTAGGAAAAGTTAAGGAAACTCTTCTTAGAGTAGACAATTTCTTCATAATTGTGGGACCTTGGCAGAGGCAGAAGGAAGTACTAGGACTTGACATTTTCTAAGACTGTGCTATGTTGGGGAGAAAGAGCAACACTTCTGTGGGTTTATGGGCTCTGGTAAGGAGAGTAATCGGACTCTAGAAGACAGGAAGCACAGTTAAGATTCAGGAAGGATGGTACTTAGCCTCATAAAGCTACTCCCACTTTCCCTGCATGTGTATCCTTAAAGTTCAGAAGAGAAATTTTGAAAACTCCCAGCACTCACTCAAACTGTATGCAGGTGAGAAGAGAAAACAAACAATTTTATAAAACTTGAAAGAGGTGTCAAAGAGTATTCAGCTGCCTCTAAGAGAACAAATAGAAGGTCTAGAGTGAGCTGTCAAATTTAAACATAAGGAAGATGGAAATGAATGGTTAATATTTAGGCACAAAAGAAAAGAAAGTAGGAAAATGGCAAGTGAAAAGACAAATCAAGAAACCAATTTAGAAGAAAACACACTCCTTAACAAGAAGCAGTTTATTCACAAATGTTTTAAGTAGTTATTGTTGTTGTTAGTTGCCTTTGAGTCAATTACGACTCCTGATGATCCCATGTGTATGGGGATCATCTGTAGAGCTGCTCCATAGGGTTTTAAAGGCAGTGACCTTTTGGAAGCAGGTCACCTGTCCTATCTTCTGAGGCACCTCTGGGTAAGTTTTGACCACCAACTTTTTAGTTAGTAGTCCAGAGCTTATTATTTTATGCCACCAGGGACACAAGCAATAGCAGAACTTAATAGTAAAATCAATGAAATATAAGCTCAAAGATGAAAAGAGACCAGCAAATGAGATGAGAAGAGGTATTACAGAGCTAAAAAGCCAACATATTGTTACAGATCTAAATAAGCAAAAATTATTGAAAAAATTATTGAAAAATTAGTAAAAAATGAGAAAGGTATAGAGCAGACAAAGATGAAAAAGGTAAGGATGATTTGTGTTGCCTAAGATGAGAAAAAAATAATGGAACAGAGAAAGATTTTAGGGCTATCACAAAGAAAAATTTATCAGAAACATCACAATAACAGATTATGCAGTTCCAAAAAAAAAAAAAAAAAAAAAGCACAATGCATATCATGAAAGGCTTAACATAGAGCTATGAGCTTTGAGGTCCATTAATTGAACTTCAAGAATGATGAAAGACTATTTCAGGCACCCACGCACAAAAAAAGGCAAGGCATCAACAAAGCAAAAAAAAAAAGTCCACGTGGCCTCAAACTTCTATATAGTATGTAAGGAGACAATGGGGCCAATGTCCACAAAGTTCTGGGGGAAATAAATTATAATACAAGAATGTTATGCAGAGAAAGTTGTTTTTCATACTTAGAGACAATAGGCAGAAATAAAAGAATTCTAGGAAGATAGCTCAGATAAGCACTTTAAAAATTTTTTGCAATATATATTGCAATATATGTTATATTTTGTAAATATAACAACAAAGCTTACAAATTCTAAGTATCAACTTGAATATTTTTATAAAAGAATACACTTATGTAGCTATCACCCAGTTAAAGATACGTTGTTGTTGTTATGTGCTGTGGAGTTGCCCTGACTCATAGCGACCCCTCCTTGGGTTGCCGAGGCAGTATCACTATGGAAATAGATTGCCCAACCTTCCTCCGAGGAGTGGCTGGTGGGTTTGAACCACCAGCCTCCTGGTTAGCAGTCAAGTGCCTTAGGTACTATGCTACCAAAACTCCTAGATAAAGATATACAGTAACACTTTTACCCCCAAAAGCCTCCCTTGATGCCTCTTTTTGGTTATCAGCATGTTCCCAAAGATAACCACTATTCTGACTTCAATACCATAGATTCATTTTGTCTTTTTTTTTTAACTTTATGTAAGTGAAATCATGTAGTATCCACTTTTTTGGGGACCTGGTTTCTTTGCTTGGTATTACATCTGTGCAATTTACCCATGTTATCACATAAAACAGTAGTTAGTCATATAATTTTGGATTATATCCTGGAAATTTTGAACATTATGTATGAACTTCTGGGCCCTGTTAAAAATCTATTTTTTTTTAACTTTTTACTGTGCTTTAGGTGAAGTTTTCCAGCACAAATCAGTTTTGCATTCAACAATTCATACACATTTTGTTTCATGTAATTGATTGCAATCCCACAATGTAACAGCACTCGCTCATTCCATTTCTTCTTTGTTTTCACTGTTTCCATTCTTCCTTCTCTTCTAATGTTTTCTGTCTTCTGAACTTTGTTCTTGGACAAATGCTGCCTTTTTTATTTCAATTGGTTATTTTTTCTGAGGAGTATGTACCTCTCTAGTGTAATTGTTTATTCACCTTGTAGACTTATCCATTGTTTGGCTGAAAGATGAGTCATGAGGGTGAGTTTAATTTCAAGACTGAAGGGTGACTGAAGGCTATAGTGGGAGAGGTTCCATAAGTCTCCATCTGAACAATAAACCTGGTGTTTTTTTAAAATTTTGGGTTGTGTTCCACATTTTTCTCCTACTCTATCTGGGACCTTCTAATGTGAACCCTTTCATTTGGCTATTGTAAATAGTGCTGCGATGAACATGGGTGTGCATATATCTGTTCTTATCATGGTTCTCACCTCTTTAAGGTATATACCTAGTAATGGAATGGCTGGGTCAAATGCTATTTCTAATTCCAACTTTTGAAGGAATCGCCATACTGCTTTCCACAATGGTTGTACC
>NW_006921604.1:21579949-21581533 GCF_000298275.1 Orycteropus afer afer
GGAGGACAGGGCAGGGCACCCAGGCTCCATCTGAGCACACAGACTGTGGTGGAATTCCTGTGGCCCCAGAAGGTGGATTGGAGTGGGGGATGGCCACACCTCTGTTCACCCAGTAGGTGTGGTGTATAAAAGTAACAAAAGGAATGTTGCACCTTGTCAGTCTTGCAGGTCTGGAGTGCCCTTGGGGTTACTGGCAAGCAGAACGTGTTCTTAAGCCCCAGGATTCTGTGAGAGCACTGTCTCTTTAAATATGCAAAATAGTCAAGCAGCTTGTAAACATTCAAAATGGTGGCGCCCTCCGGACCAGCAAAAGTCCACAGCTCAACCCTCGTTTTTCTTCCCCTTCTTTGTTTATTCCCCAGCCACCAGAGCAGTCCTCCGTGCTGTCCCTGGCTAGCAGGGCTGATTTTTAGGTTAATTCATAGGTCCTACCACCACTTGGCACTCTCAAAGCTGTCTGTGCCGAGTGCTGTCAGGATTGCTCAGGATCACTGCCAAACCACAGCTCCGTCTGTCTCCTTTTTTGGTATTTTCATGCAAATTCTTCTGCTAGTTGAGGTTTAGTCCACTTCTATATCCTTCCCTTCAAGGCTCAGGGATCCAGGATTATATTCTGTGTTTGTGTTAATTGGTTTCCTTTTTTCTTTGTTGAAGAGGGTGTGTGCAGTCTTTCTGCCTCGTCTGTCATCTTACCGGAACTCTAATGTGAACCCTTTCAAAGCAGTCAGTAGTGGTAGCTGGGCACCATCTAGGTCTCAAGGTCATGGAGTCTGAGATTTGTATGGTCCATCAGTCTTCCGGGCTAATTGGTTCCACGTGTCTTTGATTTTCTTCACTCTTCTTTGATCTGGACAGGGAGAGACCAATACTTGAACCTTAGATGGCTGCTCACAAGCTTTTAAGACTCTAATTGTTGCTACCAAAGTAGGATGTAGAACATTGTCTTTATGGACTGTGTTGAACCACCTGACCTTGATGTCCCCCAAGACTGTGATCTTAAGCCCCAGGCCCAGTGAGTCATTCTTTCAAGGTGTTTGGTTATGGCTAAAAAGTTTTCATAACATTGCTCCCTGTATGCTGTACTATATTCATGGATATATTTGCAGTATATGTAAATACATATGTAGAAATATTCTCTATTAAATCTATATATATTTATGGGTACAGTCCCATTCTCCTTCCCGCATCTAGTTTGTATATCTATCTATGTATTCACTCATACATTATTGTTATTACTGTTATTGCAGGATTGTCTGTGTTATAGTTTTTATCTTTATTGCCTTTAACTCTTGTTCTCCTCTTTGTGTCTTCTTTTGGCTTGATCATTTTTTGCTGACTTCACCCTTATTGTATATTGCCTTCCCTGTCACCCAAGTTAACATGTGTCTACCCTCTAGTTAGTGATTTATCCTCCTTTCCCCTCCAACTCTTGTTGTTGTCAGGTGCCCTGGACTTGGCTTCGACTCATTCAGACCCTATACACAACAGAATGAAACCCTGCCAGGTCTTGTACCATCCTCACAATCATTGCTACACTTGAGTCCATCACTGCAACGACTGCGTCAATCCTTTTGGTTTAAGGTC
>NW_006921604.1:21581863-21584574 GCF_000298275.1 Orycteropus afer afer
CAGAATTTCCCAGGGCAATACAACATCTGAGTTCTTTACTACTGCTTCCATGGGTGTAGATTGTGGATCCAAGTAAAATGACATTCATGAAAACTTCCATCTTTTCTCCATTTATTGTAATGCTGCTTATTGGTCCAGTTGTGAGGATTTTCATTTTCTTCATGTTAATTTGTAATCTATACATCAGTAAGTACTTCAAGTCAACTTCACTTTCAGCAAGGAAGGTTGTATCATCTGCATATTTATAGTGAGTCTTCCTCCAATCCAGATGCTATATTCTTTTTATATAGTGCAGCTTCCCAGATTATTTGCTCAGCATACAGATTATATAAGTGTGGTAAAAGGATACATCCCTGACACACATTTTTCCTGATTTTAAAACATGCAGTATTCCCTTGTTTTGTTTGAACGACAGCCTCTAGGCCTATATATACATTCCTCATGAGCATAATTAAGTGTTCTGGAATTCCAATCCTTTGCAATGTTATCTATAATTTGTTATGATCTACGTAGTCAATTGCTTATGCATAGTTAGTGAAAACAGAGGTAAACACCTTTCTGTTATTCTTTGCATTCAGCCAAGATCCATCTGACATCAACAATGATACCCCTTGCTCCATGTCCTCTTCTGAATCCAGCTTGAATGTCTGAAAGTTCCCTGTCAATATACTCCTGCAACCGTTTTTGAATTATCTTCAGTAAAAGCTTACTTGTGTGTGATATTAATGATATTGTTTGATAACTTCCACATTCTGTTGGATCACTTTTGTTTGGAATGGGCACCAATGTTGGTCTCTTCCTGTCAGTTGTCCTCTAAAATATCTAAAAGTAGCTGTCTTCTAAAATATCTTGGTAAAAAATATGTAAGCACTTCCAGTGTTGTATCCATTTGTTGAAACATCTCAATGGATATTCCATCAATTTCTGGAGCCTTGTTTTCCTTTGACCAGTTCCTTCAGTGCAGCTTGGCCTTCTTCCTTCAATATTGTTGGTTCTTGATTGTAAGCTACCTTCAGAAATAGTTGATTATCAATCCCTGGTATCATCAGTGAATATTTCTTTTTGTGTGAAAACCTATCTGTGACTTTTTTAATAGTGGTTTTATACTATATTTGTTCTTTTGTGATTGACTAATTTCACTCAGCATAATATCCTCTAGGTTCATCCATGCTATGAAGTGTTTTGCAGATTCATCATTATTCTTTCATGGTGTGTAGTAATATATTGTGTTTATGTACTATTGTTTGTTTATAAGGGTTCCAGTCTCTCCACACCCTCCACACCCTGCATTTGTTTATCCATTGATGGGCATTTAGGTTGTTTCCATCTTTTTGCTATTGTGAATGGTGCTGTGATGAACATGGGTGAGTATATATATATTTGTATCATGGTTCTTATTTCTGCAGGATATATACCTAGTAGTGGAATTGCTGGATCATATAGTATTTCTATTTCCAAATTTTAAGGAAGTGTTATACCATTTTCCACAGTGGTTTTAGCATTTTATAATCCCACCAGCAGTATTTGAGTGTTCTAATCTCTCCACATCCTTGTCTGCATTTGTTGTTTTCTTTTCTTTAAACTTTTCTGTTAATACTGGGGTGAGATGATATCTCATTGTTTTAATTTGCATTTCTCTAATGGCTAATGATTGCGAATATTTCTTCATGTGTTTGCTGACCACCTGAATGTCTTCTTGGTGAACTGTCTATTCATGTCTTCTGCCCATTTTTTTAAATTGTGTTATTTGTCTTTTTATTGTTGAGGTGTTGAAGTTTTCCATAAATTTTAAGGATTAGTCCCTTGTTCAATATATTGTCGTCAATTTTTTCCCCAGTCTGCACATTCTCTTTTCACTCTTTCAATGTTATATCTTGATGTACAGAAGTGTCAAATTTTTAAGAGGTCCCAGTCATCTAGTTTGTCTTCTGCTATCTGTGCGTTTTAAGTTATGTTTAACTGTGTATTTATGCCATGTATTAGGCTTCTTAAATTTGTCTGTTTTTTTTTTTTTAATGATCTTCATAGTTTCAGGTTTTACATTTAGGTCTTTAATCCATCTTGAATTAGTTTATGTGTGTGGTATGAGATATGTTAAAATCTTTTGAAGCATCCCCCACCCGACCCTCTGCTGAAGCTGGCCATCTCACACAGCCTCACCTATTCTGTGAACTTTGGTTCCAGTGTCACTTTAGTATTCAAAATTTCTGCAGTGCTATGTTATCTGCCACTCAGGCGTTAGTCTGGGACTTGTGAGGTTGTCTTTATAGTTCAGTTCTTAAAGCTTTTGCTGTGTTGATTACAGCCAATTCCATGCATGTGCAGATTAGGAATACACCCAGACATCACACATAGATTGAGAAGATTTCTCTCTCTAGCTTCTTCCTCTCCAAGATCTTCACCATACTTTCTCGCTCCTGGGGGTCCTTTTCCTGGTACTCTGGAAAAAAGCCAATGTTTTAGCTTCCTTGATGTTGTTGTACATTCCTGCAACTAGGATAATCTGGTTGCAAAGTAGTGAGAAAAACAGCCTGTGGAACTTCCATCACTATGGGGTTAGAACTTCTCTACTGGGACTCACCTCAGTGGGCCAGAAGTATTAAAAGAACCCTGTTCTATATCTGACAAGGGACTTATCTCTAGAATTTATAGAACACTCCAACACCTCAATAACAAAAAGACAAACAATCCAATTAAAAAATGGGCAGAAG
>NW_006921604.1:21586559-21587505 GCF_000298275.1 Orycteropus afer afer
GGGGTGAACACTCATATCAGGTAGATACACTCCTTGGAGCAATCAATCATGGGAGACCAGAAGAGCAGTGTTTGCTGGAGACAGCTCAGGGGGTGGGAGTGTATGGGAGGGAAGGACACAAGGAAGAGGTAGCTATGGGGAGGAATTGGGAAGAGAGCTGTTACATTGTGAAGAATTGAATTGCAGTCAATGACATGAGACAAAATGTTTATGAACTACTGTATGGAAAATGAATTTGCTCTGTAAAATTTCACCCAAATCACAATAAAATTCTAAAAAAAATAATGATCTTAAAAAGGATTGCCTACAATAGAACCACACGCCCCCAAAATCATGTATATTATTAGTCTTTTTTGTTGTTGTAAGTTGCCATCGAGTCAGTTCCAACTCATGCCAAGCCCATGTGTGCAGAATAGAACTGTTGCAAAGGATTTCAAGGCTCTGATCTTTCAGAAGCAGATCAACATGCTTGTCTTCCAAGGCCCTTGGGTGGGTTTGAATCACCAAGCTTCTGGCTACTACTTGAGTGTTTCACTGTTTGCACCACCACTCACAAGCTTTAATGTCTGCACATTATGCATCTATCTTAACTTATTTAATTTCCTAATATTTAGGTGCTTTACATTTTTTTATTATATAAGTAATGTTTTTGTGAACATCTGTGGAAGTACGCTTGATTCATTTTTTTTAATCATAATTTCATTTTTTTAATTTTTATTGTGATTTGGGTGAAAGTTTACAGAGCAAATTCATTTTCTGTATAGCAGTTCATACACATTTTGTTTCATGACATTGACTGCAATTCCCTGCAATGTAATACTTCTCTTCCCACTTCCTCCCTGTCGTTGCCTCTTCCCTATGTCTTTCTTTCCTATGCATTCCTGTCCCCTGAGCTATCTCCCTGTGCAAACACTGCCCTTCTGTTCTCTCATGATTGATAGTTCTA
>NW_006921604.1:21587785-21591413 GCF_000298275.1 Orycteropus afer afer
AAGTCTTTTTCTCCAAATTACACAGTAAGGAAACGGTAGAGGTGGGATTTAAAGACTGAAGGTGCTAAGTAAATGTTGGTCAAATGAATCAGGAAGATGGATGTAGACAACTTTGAGGCCACAGGCCCTGAGTTTTATTTTATGTCTGTGACACTGACTTGCAACATGACTCTGGGACATTCACTTCACTTTTGTGCCTTAGTGTTCTCATGAGTGAAGGAATGATACCTCACTGAGTTTGAGAGGATCATGAGAGATCCAGTACATACTGTTTGGCCAAGAATGGGTGCTCAGCCAATATCTGTTCCCATCTCAGATCAAGTTCTAAACCCTCTATGATAATAACAGCTAACATTGATGACTATGGACTAAGTGACTGGCACTATTCTGTGCTCAAGCATTAACTCAAAACATTCTTGTAGCAATCTAGGAGGTGTAACCATTAGCATAATATTCTATTTACATTTTTTGCCTCTTTAAAGAAAGGCAATTTTAATAGTTGTATAGGAATCTCATCTTTGATTTTCTATGTTTTCAAAGGTATTTCTGATTTTTTTACTTTTTATTTTGAGATAATCTCAAATTTACAGAAAATCTGCAGGAATATTATAGAGATTAAATTGTTAACTTTATCTCATTTGCTTTATCACCCCTTTTCTCCACCTATAGATATATGAAATCGATATTTTCTGTACCATTCGAGAGTAGATGGCGGAGCCCTGGTGGTGCAGTGGTTAAGCACTTGCCCACTAACAGAAAAGTTGTTGATTCGGACCCTCTAGCTGCTCCATGGGAGAAAGGCCTGGTGATTTGCTTCTGAAAAGATTGTTATTGCTGTTTGGTGCCATCGAGTCGGCTCCGACTCATAGCGACCCTCAGTGCATATTTCCTAAAAATAAAGATGTCCCTTTACATGACCAGTACAGTGATATTTTTGTTATTGTGTGCTATCAAGTCTATTTCAACTCATAGCAATACTATATTAGCCCCATTTTAAAGATGAGGAAACTGAGGAATAGAAGCTCATCTGATGTAGAACCCTCCAACCCTCTTGAGAGAATAGAAATTTACCTGCCCCTCCTGCCCATTTTTAACCTATACAAAGTGGAGAAATATAATCCCTATGTACCTGTCACCAAGTTGCAGTAATTCTCAACATGCACTAATCTTGTTTTATCTATATTTTCCTTCATTTCCCCTCCCTCATTTTGAATTATTTTAATGTAAACACTGGACATTTGATCATTTCATTCTTAAATACTTAAGAATGTCTCTTTAACAGATGAAGATTCTTTTTTTTAAGCAGAATTTTTATTTTAAATGCAAAAAAAAAATACCTTACATGTAAAAACATCAACAATGGTACTTAGTACTACTTAATGTCCAGAGAGAAGCTCTGGTAGAGTAGTGCCTAAGGCACTTGACTGCTAACCAGAAGGCTGGTGGTTCAAACCCACCAGGCACTCCTCGGAAGGAAGGTTGGGCAATCTATTTCTGTAGTGATACTGCCTCGGAAACCCAAAGAGGGGTCGCTATGAGTCAGGTCCGACTCCATGGCAAATAACAACAACAACAATGTTCAGCTAGAGTTCAAGTTTCTGGAAACAAGTTGGGTTTTTGGAATCAAATCCACATACTATATTTAGTTGATATGTTCCTTTTATGTTTATATCTTTTTGCCATTGAAGAAACTGGTTGATTGTCTCATTTTTTAAGGTGGCTACTTTTATGACATAGTTGGAGAAAATATTGAAGTTGTCAAAGACTTCACATTGCTTGGTTCTACAATCAATGCCAGTGAAAGCAGGTTTCCGAGGTGGTTTCACTATGGAAGTAGATTGCCCAACTGTCCTTCCAAGGAATGGCTGGTGGACTTGAACCGCCAGCCTTCTGGTTAGCAGTCAAATGCTTTAGGCACTACATCACTGCTGCAAAGGACCTCTTTTAAGTGCTGAAGAGCAAAGATGTTTCCTTAAGGACTAAGGTGAATCTGACAGAAGCCATGGTATTTTCAGTTGCCTAATATGCATGTGAGAGCTGGACAATGAATAAGGAAGACCCATGAAAAGTTGATGCCTTTGAGATGTGGTGCTGGTGAAGAATGCTAAAAGTACCATGGACTGCTAAAAGAACTAACAAATCTGTCCTTGAGGAAGTGGAACCAGAATGCTCCTTGGAAACGAGAATGGCTAGACTTCGTCTCACCTACTTTGCTCATGTTGTAAGGAGGGATCCCTGGAGAAGGATGTCATGCTAGGTAAGATGGAGGATTGCGGAAAGAGGGGAAGTCCCTCAACGAGATGGATTGACACAGTGGTTGTGGTGATGGGCTCAAGTATAGCAAGGGTCGGGGAGCTGGTGAGGGACAGGGCAGTGCTTCATTCTGCTGTGCATGGGGTTCCTGAGTTGGAAATGACTCGATGGCTCCTAAGAACAACAACTTTTATGACTTTTTTCTGAATTCAGTTTGTTTAATGACAGTTTCCTTATCTCTTATTGCCAAGTTCATACACCCTCACACTTGACTTTGTTCAGCCAGGTCTTCTACCTATATGAGTCTGCTGCATCCTGTCTGAGCCCAACTATTCCCTCTCTTATTGTTGGTAGTTGCCATTAAGTCAATTTTGACTCTGGCCACCCCATGTTTGTATAGTAGAATGGCTCCATAGGTTTTCAAGGCTGTGACCTCTCAGAAGCAGATCTCCAGGCCTGTCTTCCAAGGAGCCTCTTAGTGGGTTCAAACCACCAATTGTTTTGGCTAGCAAGTAGTCTAATGTTTAACTGTTTCATCACCCAGGGATCCCCTACCACCTGGTTATCTCGTCTCATAGGTCTCAACTTAAAGAGAAGCCATCCCCAATTCCCTTGACTAGTAAATTCCTCCTATTATACATCCTCATAGCATTATGTACATTCCTTTATATCACTCCTAAGAGTTATAATTTTATTACATTTATTTGTGTGAATCTTTGTTTAGTGTCTGTCTCTATTATTATACTCAAGCTCCAAGAGAGTGGGGACAGTGTTCTCTTTTTATCATTGTGTTCCCAGTACTGGCACGAAGCCTGGCATGTGGTAAATGCTCAAGGAATATTTGTAGAATGAAGGAATAAACTGGTTTATATGCTTTAAAAAGTACTTACATAATCTTGCATCTATGAGATAAAGAAGTAAGCCATTTTATATTCCCCCCATCTCTGCAGCTTTCTCTGCATTTAGATTTTTGAATTTACAGAATTTCTGCAACACCATTTTACAATGTTCACATTTTGAACCATAAATTACTACTGTTTTGTAACTTTGGGTCTATTCAAATGAATTCAGTGCTCACCCCCAGTCCTTTTCCCCATGGTTTTATTCATCTCTTAGCTGCTGGTTTGAGTCCCTGACATCGGTCTTCAGGGAGGGCTCCTGTGTGCTATGGTTCATGACACATTTGAAAATGCCTGTCTGTTTTCTATATACTTGAATGACAGCTTGGCTAGGAATAAAATGGTTAGGTTATATGTGTCAGTTGGAAAGAATGTCAAGATTTCATGTTTTACTTTTTATCACAGTGAAACAATATATTTCAATCAAATTATAATAGGCTTTATACTTTAAGTAATTTCTAATCTCACAGTTCTTC
>NW_006921604.1:21591849-21626809 GCF_000298275.1 Orycteropus afer afer
TATATCTATATATCTATATATAATTATTGTGAAGAGAAACTTCAATACTAGTTTTGTACCTTAGAAAAACTTTTACACATATGCTAAAAATCTATACAAAATAATGTTTATTTCAATGTGTTTATAAGAGCTTAAAACATGAAAACAACCTAAATGTCTCAGAGTAGAATAGATAAATAATTGTGTTTCATTCATATAATGTAATACTACAAGTCAAAATAAATGAGTCAGAGCTCAATAGAAAAACATAGACAGATCCTCACAACAAAATGCAGAGATAATCTACAGATTGTGAGAAAAATTTTGGCAACCATTTATCTGATCTGATAAGGCTTAACATCCAAAATACATATTTTAAAAAATCCTTCTACAGCTTAACAGCAAAAGGTAATCACCAAGACAGGCAAAGGACATGAACAGACATTTTACCAAAGAAGAAAGAAATACAAATGGTCAAACAAGCACATGATGTTCAACATCATTAGCCACTAGGGAAATGCAAATCAAAAGCACAAGGAGATATCAATTTATACCCACTGAAATGGCTACAAGTTAAAAAACCAAAAACAACAGGTGTTGGTAAGGATGTGAAGAAATTGGAACCCTCATCCAATTGTAATTGTAGAAAAGTACAACCACTGTGGAAAATAGTTTGGTTCTTCCTCAAAAAGTTAAACATAGAATTATCTTACAATCTAGAAAATTCCTAGGTATGTACACAAATGAATTGAAATCAGGAGTGCAAACAGGTAACTTGTATACCAATGGTCATTGCAACACTATTCACAATAGCCAAAAGGTGGAAACAGCCTAAATGTCCATAAAGAGGTGAATGGATAAATAAAATGTGATATATACAAAGGAGCCCTGGTGGTGCAGTGGTTAAGTGCTCTACTGTTAACTGTCAGAGGTTCAAACATGCCAACAGCTCTGGGGAGAAAGATGGCAGTTTGCTTCTGTAAAGATTGCAGTGTTGGAAATTGTATGAGGCAGTTCTACTCTGTCTTGTAGGGTCACTATGAATTGGAATTAACTTGATGGCAACAGGTTTGTATACGTACAATGGAACCTTACTCAGCCATAAAGAGAAATGAAGTTCTGTTACATGCTACAACATTAATGAACCTTGAAAATATGTTGAGTGAAATGTCAGTCACAAAGAGACAAATATTTTACAATTCTACATATGTGAAATATCCAGGATAGGCCAGGGTATAGAGACAAAAGTTCATTAGTGGTTACCAGGGTTGTGAAGGAGGGGAAAAGGGGGACTTCCTGCTGAAAGGATACTGAGCTGTTAAAGATGTTGGAAAAAGATAATGGCAATGGTTGAGAAACATGATAAACATAACTAATATTACTGAATTGTATATATGAAGAATGTTGAAATGGCAAATGAGTCGTTACATATATATTTACCACAATAGAAAAAAAAAGAGATACTAAAAAAGTTTAGGTAAATCTCAATTATATGTTGAACAAAAGAGAGAAAGCTGAAGAAATGTCAATCTTCCTTCTGAGGAGTGGCTGGTGGGTTTGAACCACCGGTCTTCTGGTTAGTAGTCAAATGCCTTAGGCACTATGCCACCAGCACTCCCATCATTTATAGTAATGCTCAAAATAAGGAAAATAATGCTATCCATTGATATGGATGCATAGAAATGGACTTGGGGGTAAAGACATGCAATAGAATAAGAATATCAGTTCCCAAGGCATTTGACTGTGAACCACAAAGCTGGTGGTTCAAACTCACCAACCCCTCCTTGGAAGGAAGACTGGGCAATCTACTTCTGTAGAGATTATCACCTTGGAAATCCAAGGAGGGGTTGCTGTGAGTCAGAACTGACTCGATGGCAGTGAGTTTGGTTTTTTGGTTTAGGAGTGGAGCATAGAGGAGGACTCAGCAGAAGGGAAGGGAAGGAATGCAACTGGGTTCCTCCGCTATATTTGTACGGTTTTGTTTTTTAATAATGGACGACATTCTATTAGTTTTTAAAGTCTTTACCTTTTTTTTTATAGAAAATAAAACTTTATTTCTTCAAAGTATGAAGTCTATACATTTTGAAGCACTGAAATATTTAACAGTATTAAGAGAAACTATATTGTTGAGTAAAATTTAACCTTGGGTGATTAACTTTGACCTCATTCTGTTATACTAACGCACACAGCTGCTCAACCGTTCATAGAAACAACTCCCTCCCCATTGTATCTCCTTGCTTCATCATACTTTACCCCAATTCCTTTCATGACATCTCCCTTCTTCCCCCTAGCCAATGATGAGTTAGAAAATTTTGATGGATGTTATATCTATAGGGATCAATCAACTGATAGGTAGATACATAGATAAGTGTCTCTACTGAGAAATGCTAATTTACTCTAATGAGTTCAAGTTTGACTTAAATCACTCTTTCTGATGGAACCAGCTCTAAATGCTTTACACCTTGAACTCGGGAAGAGTTCTCCCCCAAAAGTGACGGAGCTTAGTCACAATACACTCCCTGGAGACTCAACACCAGTTATCCATGAATTTCTCAGCTCTACCTCTACCAAAGCGTTTTAGATCTGTTCTGAAAAAAGAGAAGCTTCTAGAAGTTTATGTGATCTCCTTTCAGAGTTGCTGTAGTTAAGTCATTGTTTTCTTTTATGTTGTTTGCTGCTTGCTGATTTTTCTTGATAGAATTCAACTTTAGTGTTTTCTTTTGAGGCTTCACTTGTTGCTTTCGCCCCACAACCACTGAGAAGTTATTCACTTGTTTTACATCCCTCAAGGAACTCTGGTAATGTAGTGGTTAAGGCATTTGGCTGCTAACCAAAAGGTCATGGTTCCAAATGACCAGCTGCTCCACAGAAGAAAGATGAGGCAGTCTCCTTCCATAAAGATTTACAGCCTTGGAACCCAAAGGGGATTGCTCTGAGTTGGAATCGACTAAATGGCAGCGAGTTTGGTTTGGTTTTGGTTTTACATCTGTTACCTTATGTTTGGAGTAAGACAAAAGTCAGATCTGGGAAAAAGAAATGGAAGAAAATTAAATTCAGCACAATATGGGATTTATCCTCCCAGGCTTCCCCAGAGGGTAGCAGTAAAATGTTTTAATCTTCTTGTCTTTTTAAGGCATTATTAAAGGTAATTATCTAGGAGGAATGGATTTTTACTCTGCTGCTATTTTGAGAAGCGTGAAAAAATGTTTAATTTTTCTCTCTATTTGAACAAATGAAAAGATCAGTGTGATCTGATGACTCAACTGCTTAGGACATTTTACACATACTTCACACATCCAGGGCACAAAAATTGGAAACAAAATAAACAACTCTGTTGCCAAATCCAAAGCAAAGTTTGTTAAATAGTAGCCTTTGTCCTAGAACCTCTCAGAATGTGTTTGCCTAGTGCATACGAATAAATGTACTCGAAGTCTGTACAAAGATATAAAGTCATACTAGGAAATAAAAGATCTGGGAGTGACACTGGACATTCATCAGGACTGAAGACCCTGGCATATCCTCCTCTGCCAACAAAACCTCCATCTCTACAGAGGTATACATGTACTCTTAGCACTGGAACAAGCACTTTTATTGTGTTGTTTTTAACCAGAGTTCCCATAAATAATTTTAATTAGTCCGGGAGCTCTGGTAACATAGTGCCTAGGGCACTTGACTGCTAACCAGAAGGCTGGCGGTTCAAACCCATCAGCCACTCCTGAGAAGGAAAGTTGGGCAATCTACTTCCGTAGTGATACTGCCTTGGCAACCCAAGGAGGGGTCGCTATGAGTCGGGGCCGACTCGACTGCATATAACAACAACAACAATATATTAGTCCATGAAGTTAATTCAAATAACTGCTTCCTTATTGCTAGGCACTTCTACATTCTAATTTTGTCCTTTAAAATAGAGTTTGTCAACAAAGATGCTCATAGAGTCTTGTATTTAACATTACTTCCTTAGGTTGTGTTATCAGAGTTGGGATTTTTATATCAAATAAGAATCTCAAGAGAAGTTACAGTGCATATAACTAAATTGCTTTCTAGAAGGACTGCTACATGCTGGAAAAAATGGGATATGATTAATGCTTATTGTTATCATATTTTACCCAAGATTCAAGGGAAGCTAAAATCCACCTCTTGGCCATGAATACCTCAGACTATGAAGTTCCTGGTAGAGAAATATGAATGGAGAACAAACACAGAAAAGGAATATTTTATTGGCTGGGATATTAGTGCCAACTCCAACGCAGGACTTGTATGAGTTAGGTTGAAACCTAACAGAGAGGCCCTTTGCCCCATGCCCACATCAAAACCTTGTATCTTTCCATGCTGATTGGAGAGAAGGCAGGTCCCATGGCTAAGAGGCAGAAAGATGAGATCCAGAAAGCCTCTTTTAGAGCAGTGTGAACCTGGGCTGTCTAACCTGGGGCTTTTCCATACCATATAGGCAGGCCGGGGCCAGCATTTAAACCTGCCTTTCAGGATAGCCTGTCTCAGGCCTCAATAATGGAATCCAGCTCTGGGCACTGGGGCCCCTGCCCAAATAGGAAAGGTCTTCTTAGCCTTGAGGAGTATCAGGAACCCCTCCAATGACTTCATGGGCCTGCTTCCCATATTTTTCCCAATGTTTCTCTATGGTCTCCCTGCTCAGCCTCTCTCAGGTCTTTGTGACTGCCTCATTTATTCTGGACAGTACTGTTTTTGAAATAGATCCAGATGGGACATTTAAGTTTAACTTAAGGCCTCCTCATACATTAGAAGAAGAGCTTTGGTGGTATAATGGTTAAGACATTCAATTGCTTACCAAAAGGTCAGCAGTTCCAGCCTACCAGCTGCTCTGTGGGAGAAAGATGAGGCAATCTGCTTCTGTAAAGGTTTCAGCCTTGGAAACCCTACTCTGTCCTATAAGGTTGCTATGAGTGAGAATAGACTTTATGGCAGTGGGTTTGTTTCCTTGGTTTATACATTAGAAAAAAAAAGTCACATCCATTTTCTATTTCAAACTTAATTTAGCTATGTAATCTAATCTCGTTTATCAGATCATCTAATCCAAAAACCAAGCTAGCAATTGAAAAAAGTCTCCAAAATATGAAGAAATTAAAAAATTCACAAAGAAATTAAATCTTTCCCTTCCTCTCTCATACAGAAGAGACCCCCATTTCTTCACATGAACTCTAATTCTGCTCAGTCCCTGCAAAGCAGCAAGCGATGTAGTAATGTGGGTGTTGGTTCCTTCTTTGGTAGGTGCAGCATGGGCTGGAGTGCTCTCGGCCTGTTTTGATTCGTTATCACTGTCACATTCACATCTCACATACTCCACTTTCCCAAGATTCCAGGGGTCAACAGGACACATAGCATATAAAAGAATCAGTTCCATATCCACAAACTTGCATTTCCCAAGCAAGACTAAGATTCCTAAGATTTGGTTCTCTTTACCATCAGGAACAAGCTTTCAACGAAGGCTGTATGAGTGGTAAAAAGGAAGAAGATAGGGAATAGAAAAGCAAAAGGCTCCTTAGCTTCAGTTTCTTCAAAGTTCTGTCCAATTTACTGGAAACAAGTTAGTCAGAGGGAGAGTCAGAATCAATTCATTCGGATTGATTCAGCCCAGAAGCCAGGATACTTCTTTCAGTAAATTAAGTTCCAAAGAATCTTCACTTAGCAGACCTAGGTGAGATCATTTGAGACTCTCTGTCAAATTCAGAAAGGATCTCAAGCCATGTGGGCAGACTTTTCAGATGGAATCTTTTTGATGAAAATTGTCCCCAAATATCTAAGCTCTTTCTTTGCTATACCTTAATGTCCCCTTCAAATCAGCCAAGAAGTTTTTCAGAAGCAGCAAGTGCTTATTGCTTCTATCCTTGAAGGAGATCTAGGGACTCATTTTCGGGTTTAGTATCCATCTCCCTGTGGGGTGTGGATTTTACCTTACTATGAACCCCTGACCCTGGACTGCATAAGGAGAGCTTCCAGTTTTTACTGTATTTTAGTTTATTTTCTAAGGCATGCAAATGTGACTTTCAGAAAAGCTATTGGTGAAGAAACAGCTTCTAAACTTCCTTCTGTTAGAAATATGAATATTAATGATAAAATCCAATATTTGTTGAGCATGTAGTATAGTTGAGCACTATTCTCAGCTTTATAAACTTATTAACTCATTTAACCTTTCCCTAAGGGTGTCAGAAGGCAGGATACATCCTTCTTCTTCTTCTTCTTCTTCTTTTTTCCATTATGATTTGGGTGAAAATTTACAGAGCAAATTCACTTTCCATACAGCAGCTCACATACACTTTGTCTCATGACATTGACCACAATTTACCATAATGAAACAGCTCCCCTTCCACTTCCTCCCAACAGTCACCTCTTCCCTGTGTCCATCCCTCCATGCACCCCTGCCCCCTGAGCTGTCTCCCTGTGCATAAACAGCCCTTCTTTCTCCCATGCTTGTTCTCTCCAAGAAGAGGATACACTCTTCTTTCAGGGACCTCAGCCCACCCCTGCTGAAGCCACTGTGAGTGGGAGGGTAGGGACTCCTCAGTGATGCTAAGCCAGGATGGCAACACAGACAGGATGTGCAAAGAGGGCCCACAGGAGGCTGTTTTTATTTCTTCACAACAGACACGAAGAAGCAGCCCATAGCACCTGCTACTGAGGCCTTATTAATGCCAATTCTGCAGGTCACTTCCTGGGTGTCTGGGGAGGGGTAGATGGTAGCGAGGCACAGACTTGTGTGCTGGGGAACTTCCCTGGTCATGCCCTAAGGGAATAGCCTGGTGGCCCTGGGCACACACCTGGGGTGGTTTGAGTACTCAATTCAAGTGGAGATGGTCATGCCTGAGACCTCATTCATTGAACAAATGTGCATTAAGCACCTACTCTGTGCTAGGCACAGCAATGAACAAAACCTCCTCCATCCTTTTTTTCAGTACTTCATTAATTTCTGGTGCTACAAGATGTCTCAGGTTCACTTTATATTTTCCCTGCTCCAGCCCTGAAATCAACTTCTTCAAGGAGCCCTGATTCATTTTATCAAAGAATGGCATTTAGAAACCAAGATCTGGACACTTGGTCTTCTCTTTGTCACTAGGATGTCATTGCTTCTAGGCTCACTTGGCTTGTTAAAAGAGCGCTGGAGCCAACCTGAAGGAACTCCTAAAAACCAAAGCTGGAATAATATGAGTAACAAAATAAGTAATGATAGTATGAAGTTATACTCCAGGGGGAAAACAAAATCCATGAGACCATACTGATATAAATAAATAATTGAATAAATAAATCAGTGGAGGAGAAGCAACAGCTCTTCCTTACAGAAACAAACAAACAAAAAAATCAAACCCAGTGCCATTGAGTTGATTTTGATTCATAGAATTCATAGAAACCGCTGGGTTTCTGAGGTGGTAAAGCTTTATGGAAGTAGATTGCCCAGTCTTCCTTCCATGAAGTGGCTGGTGGGTTTGAACCCCCAACCTTCTGGTTAGCAGTTATATGCCTTAGGCACTTACAGAAGAATTTCAATTAATAATTGTGGAAGCAAAGAGGGAACTAGAAAAACCACCAATAGGGAAACTTTTCAATAGTAATTGTTTTAGAGAAAATCTACCAATGATGCTAAGAGTTTGAGGAGACACAGGGTATTTTCATAATTTCAAAGTATTTTCCCCCAAATATTTACTAACTAGGGGAATAAGAAGTAACTTTACAATGAAGAAATCCACTAAAACACCATCTTAGACAAGTGATCAAGGTTAACATCACCTATAATAACCTCTTGGTATAATGGACTAGAAAAAGTACAGTATCTCTGTGATATTTTAGCCAAAATCCATCACCCCCTCTAATCACTAGAAAGCATCAGACAAACCCAAGTCAAGGGACTTTCAGCAAAATAACTCATCAGTGCTCTTCAAAAGTGACAAAGCCATGAAAGACAAAGACTGAGGCACTGTCACAGATTAGAGGATACTAAGGAGTCACTAAACACTAAATGCAATATCGGATCCTGGACTAGAGAATGACATAAATGACCTAAGTGGAAAAAAACATTAAAGTCTATCTAAGGTCTGTAGTTCAGTTAATAAAATTGTGCAAATGCTAATTTTCTAAGTTTAATAATATACTATGGTTATGTTAGATTTTAACATTAATGGAAACTCAGTGAAGGATCCAAGGGGATTCTCTGAACTGTTTTTGCAACTTGTTTTTAAGTTAAAATTAATGCAAAGTAATAAGTTTTAAAAAAGCAGATGGGTGGGAAGCAAAACTTCTCTCTTTAGGGATTCTTGATAGTTGCATATCCTTGGGAAAAACACTTCCCAAGTGCCTCAGTCTCTTTATCTATAAATTGGAGTACTAGTGATATCTAGGGAGCCCCTGGGTGGCACAAATGATTACATGCTTGACTACTAACTGAAAGGCTGGCATTTTGAACTCACTCATAGGTGCTTAGGAAGAAATGCCTGACAACCCAACTGGTCACAGCCGAAACCCTATGGAGCACAGTTCTATTCTGTAACATATATGATCACCATGAGTCAGAATCGACTTGACAGCAACTGAAAGAAAAGTGGCATCTAGCTTATAGGGTTGTTGTCATTATTGTTAGTTCCCATCAGGTCATAAATTAGTTAATATAGAAAAAGGTCTCAGAGTAGTACTTGCCACACAGTAGACCTTAATGAGAGTTTGCTGCTGCTGCTGCTTCTACTAAATGAAAAAATCCCGAACTCACTGCCATCAAGTAGATTTCAACTCATAGTGACCTCCTTTGGGTTTTAGAGGTGGGAAGTCTTTATGGAAATAGATTGCCCAGTCTTCCTTCTGCAGAGTGGCTGGTAGGTTTGAACTGCCAACCTTCCGGTTAGCAGTCAAATGCCTTAGGCTACTACTACTGTTTAATGCTATCTGTGGTAATAGCACTTATCAGTGTTTTCAGTGAGTGTGCAGCTCTCCTTAGCTGGAGTCAAGTTCTGGGATTAAAAAACTTAGGCAAACTTATGAAAGTTTCATCATAAGTAATTTCTATGTCTGATGAAAAGAAGAACAAAGGAGAGGGGTGTGCATCATTTTGGAAGAAGCACAAGGATCCTGCGTAAAGAATGGATAAATGATGGCACATCTTCATCTTAAATAATAACTTGTCCCTAAATGTTACTCCCATGAAATCAAGGCTTTTCTTTACTTCCTTTCTGTATCACCAGCACCTAGTGAGGGAGCTGATTCCCAGGAGCTGAATACTATTTGAAAAATGGGGTTGAATGTGAATAATGTTTGTGATATAAAAATACATGGAAAAAGCATGATATAACAATATATACAGAGTGGTTATGATAAGAAGATAATTATCCATAGAACGGATACTAAAAGAAATACCCTACAATGTTAATCAGAGTTGTATGTAGATCATGGGACTAAGGGAGGTTTTGTTTTCTCGTCTTTCCCACATTTAAAATTTTTCTTTAATGGGGATATATAGCTATTATAATGAAAGCACAGTAATAAAGACAGTTTCTGTAAGATCCTGCTTGAGGATGATTTCCTAGGGGCACCATGGTGGTTGAATAATGTATAATGGACCTTAAAGGACTGAAAGAATCTATTTGGGGATCTTACTAGAGCAGTGATATAGACAGAGGGTGTCCATAGGAGGCATTTGCAGAGTGATAAGATCAGCAGAGAGAAGAGAGCAGAGAGTACTCCTTACTGAGAGAAAGCCATGTGCCTTATGTCAGAGGTATCACACTGCAGGCCATCGAGGCTGGAGGGTGCCAGGGCACAGAGAGGGAGAAGACAGCTGAGTGTGATTGCCATCCAGCAGTGGCTCCCAGCAAAGGGTTGTACACCTCACTGGAAATATTGTCTCCTTCAAAACCCTTTGTTTCTACGTTGTGTTGTGTTTTGGTGACATTTATTTAGAGTGACATACACTTTGCTGAGTGATTTCTGTTGCTTTTCTCATTTCTTAAACTTCTTGCCAAAACATTGTGCCTGAGTGCTGTTGACCTGTGGAACAGATTAACATAGACAGGATACCTGCATTGTCTGGGTTGTTGAACAAGAAGGACTATGAGGTCCTTCTAAATCTAAGGTTCAGTAACTATTTAAGTGATGGTAACCTAAGTATTGAAACCTGAGTATTGAGAACAGGATTTAAGTGTCTGGGAGGGGGTTGAATCAAAAAATCGTGACAATTCTTATTCTACCCTTCTTAGTAACTATGGTTGTGCTTGTTTCCCATTACTTCTGTAATCAATTACCACAGAGCAAGTGGCTTAAAACAATGCCAGTTATATAGTTCTGGATGTCAGAAGTCTAAAATGGATTGGTGGGGCTGTGTTTCTTCCGGCGGCTCCACAGGCAAATTCTTGCCTTTTCTAGCTTCTAGAAGCTGCTTGCATTCCTTGCCTTGTTGCCTTTTTCTTCATCAAAGCCAGCAAGGTAGCATATTCATCCCTCTCTTCCTTACCACTGTTTTTATCATCATTTTCTTCTACTCTTTCTCTCCTTCCTCTTGACTCACCTGCCTCTCTCTAATAAGGACCTTTGAAATTTCATGGAAATAATGTAGGATAATCTTTTTGTCAAAAATACTGAATTTAATCCCATCTACAAAGTCTCTTTTGCCATGTAAAGTAATCCACTCACAGATTCCAGGAATTAAGACTTGGACGTTTTTGGTGGTCATTACTCAGTTTAACACAGTGGCCTCTTGTGTTGTATGTACCCCACCACGAAGGCTGACGTACAGAAATGCTTTTCCAGACAGAGAGGCATGAGGGTTTTCTACAGTGCTTCTGGATGAGCTTCTCTTTCTGAAACACATTTCCCTTTGGAAAAAGCCTTCTAACTCTTTCATACAAATTCCTATCTTATTCTTGGAAGTCAATTGAAATTAGAATCAAACCAATTAAATGTCATTTAAGACTATGAAGACAAGAAAGCTTTGAGTGCATATGCTGCCCATGAATCATCTTTTTGAGGCTTCTTTGAGTTTGAAGGGAGAGACAACATATGGTTTTGATGTGGGCTTACATTGCCATGTAATCCACATACCTCCATCTACTTTGAAGAGCTGCACAAAGATGGTTTATTGTTCTCTCTGTAGCCCTACACCAGCTCAGAAAAAAGATCTAAGTTGACATGTTGGTTTTTAAAAATGCACATGTTGATTTTTTTCTTCATTATGTGACTGGGTGGAGTTTTCATGCTAGTAAATGAGAACATTTCTTCTTAGACTCTGACTCTGAAGAACGCCATCAGACTTATGTGGTCTGGAGTGATCTAGAAGTGGAAAAAGTCCTGGTTCTATAAAGTACAGAGCTTCCATCATCAAGCTTGTACTGTCCTTGAGTTATTGGTACAAGTTATTGACAATGGCTCTCTGCTGGCCTACAGCTTTAAGGCCAAAATCTTTATCCAGGCATTTAAGATCTTTTTAAATTAGTTTCCATCTATCTACTTGTCAACTTTGACCTTCAATGGTTTCCAAACAACTCTAACTACAGTGGCCCATATCAATTGTCTTCTATGTCTTGGATTCATGCATCCATTTTTTTATTCACTCAACTCATTCATTTATTAAACAAATATTTTTTGAGGACCTCTTATTGTTATGAAGGAGCCCTGGCAGTACACTTGGCTGCTAATGGAAAGGTTGGCAGTGGGAACTCACCAGCTGCTTCTGGGGAGAAAGACGTGGCAATCTACTTCCATAAAGATTTACTCTGGAGCAGTTCTACTTTGTCCTACTTGTAGGGTCACTATGAGTCAGAATAGATTCCATGGCAACATGTTTTTATTTTTTCCAATTGTTATTATGAACAAGACCATTGTGGTACCATATTTCAGTGACAGTGCCAACTTTTTTTTTTTTTTCTTCTCAGTTACTCAATTCTCTGATCCTGAGTGATATTCTTTCTTCTGTGCCCAACTCCAAATTCATCTCCTTGTGAGGTTGTTGCTAGTTCATTTCACTTTAAAATTATGAGTATAAATTTCTATGAAGTGTTAGCCCTATTCCTAATTTTTTCTGGTTAATTTGTACCCATATCTTCTTCTTTCTTCTTAAACTTCTGTCTACCAGCTGATAGCCTCATCTCTTATATTACAGAGAAAATAGAATCAAGAAGAGAACAATCTACTTTTCCACCTATAAATCTTTCAAAGTATCTGCACTTGGAAAATAGTTCCTGCTTCTATCAAGGGCCAGTGATTTCATCCCTCTCCTCTCAAGGATTCTGGTCTGGCAGTTATTCCTTCTCTCCTGAAAAGTGCAGTCTACCTTTCTGAAGAGTCATTACATTTGCATTCTAAATCATAAGTGTTCTAATATATTGTAATAACTTCTATTTAAAAAATACTTTCCTCGACTCCATGTCCCACTCAATTTCTGCCTCATGTCTCTGCTCACTTTTATAGCAAGAATGTTTGGAAATACTAGTCTGTATTCACGGTGTAATCTTTTCCACCACCCCTTGTCTTGTAACATACTCCCATCAGGCTTTTACATTCTACTCCACTGAATCTCTCTTGTCAAATCAACAATCACTCTCAGCTCATCTCACTTGGCCTCTTAGCAGCATTGGATACAGTTTGTCACTTCCATCTTACAATTCTTTGTCCTTTGTTTCTTGGACACCGTGCTCTCTTGGGGTCACAAGTTGAACTGTCTCACAAGATGTGCTCTAGCACTAATCTCTTGTACCTGCAAATAAGACTTTATTTGGACGTAGGGTGTTTACATATGTAACCAAGTTAAAATGAGATTATACTAGATCAGGATGGGCCCAAATTTAATGACTGGTGTTCTCATGAAATGAAGGAAATTTGCACACAAAGACACACACACACACAGAAGACCATATGATGACACAGATAAACAGGGAAGGTGGTCATGTGAAGATGTAGGAAGAAATTGAAGTAATGAAGCTATAAGCAAAGAACACAGAGAACTGCACAAGGTCGCAGAAGGAGAGAGGCATATGTCAGATTCTTTCCTAGAACACTAGAGGGAGCATGGCCTGGTTGACACCTTGTTTTTGAACTTCTAGCCTCCAGAACTGTGAAGGAATAAATTTCTGTTGTTTCAAAACTTCCAGTGATACTTTGTTATGGCAGTGCTAGCAAACTAATGCATCTGGTTTTCCTCCCATCTCTTCAGCTGCTTATTCTAAGTCTGTTGACTGGCTCCTCCTCTTTCTATGACTTCTGTTTGTTGGAAAGTCTCAGCCTCAGTTCCTGCTATTTTCCTGACTTTATCCAGTAACTTGGATTAGAACATAATTTAAATTCTGATAATTCTCAAATTTTTATCTCTAGCCCAACTCTGCCCTCACCACCCTAACCCTGCCTCAAATCCAGACCCGTATTTAATAGCTTACTCAACAAATTCACTTGAATGTGTAATGTTGTTATGTGCCCTCTAGTCAGACCCGACTCATAGAGACCCCTCCTTGGGTTTCCGAGGCTTTATCACTATGGAAGTAGATTGCCCCATCTTCCTTCCGAAGAGTGGCTGGTGGGTTTGAACCAGCCTTCTGGTTAGCAGTCAAGTGCCTTAAGCACTATGCTACCAGACATCTCAAATGTAATGTTTCCAAAACAGAACTATTGATTGACTTATCCTACACCTACTTCCCTCCAGTTTTCCCTCTCATGGTAAATGGCACTACCATTGGTCTGGTTTCTCAATTTCAAAGCTTAAGAATCTCTCTTGGTTTTTGCTCTTTCTCCAATATTCCACATACACTCCACCAGCAAGTCCTATCAGTTTTGCTTTCAAAATAGTTACCACATTTGACCAATCTGCTCCAAGCCTGTATTTTTGCTTACTAGGGTTTCTCCAAACTTCCTCCCTGCTCACCTATTCCCTTTAGCCTTCCTACAGTGAGTACTCCACAGTTGCTGGAGTTGTTGTAGTTATAGCCATTGAGTAGGACCCAACTCTTAGCGACCTTGGGTTTCTGAGGCGGTATCACTACAGAAGTAGATTGCCCAACGTTCCTTCCGTTTGAACCGCCAGCCTTCTGGTTAGCAGTCAAGTGCCTTAGGCACTATGCTACAAAATTCTTAAACCAAATTTTGTAATAAAACTGTTCAAAACCTTTAATGGCTTCTCAGTGTATTCAGAATGTAAGCAAACTCTTACCCTCCCTGCTCTCTGTTCTAGCAGTTACTCAACCAAACGAGATTCGATCCTTTCTCAGGGTATTTACCTGTCCAGTTTCCTCTACTGAGTGTTTTCTTCCCATAGATATTCACTTTCTCTTTTTATTTATGTCTCATCTTATGTGTCACTTCTGAAGGACTTCCTAACTACCTATCTAAAACAGCACCCTCTCCAACCCCCATTACAATCCTTTTACTTTACTTGTTATCTTCACTACACTTACCTGTCACTACATGATAGACCTATTTGTTTACTGTTTGTCTCTAGCCCTAGAATGTAAATTCCATGAGTTCATTCTGTCCTTGTATCCAGAACAGTTTTTGGCAGGCAGTAGGTAAGTGATAAATATTTATTGGGTGAATCTGAATATTCCAAGTTTTAATGTCAATCCTTTCCCTAAAGAACTGTCTCATTTTTAATCAAATTTTTTTAATTTAACAGGAAGTGCTGTCTTGTATTGTTATGTACACTTCTGTCTCTGTTCTATTCTGCCAATTCAACTGCAGGTAGCTCAAAGATGACTCTGCTTATACTCTTTTTACGTTATTACTCAACACAACATTCTGCACTCAGTAAACATAAAATACGTATATGTTGATGGTGGTAGTGACTTCAGTTTTCCTTCTGATGACGGCATTTTGAAAGGAAGTTTTAGTGAAAAACTTTAAGGAAATTCTAGCCTAGAGGAATACAACTCTGACCCTAATTGGCAAATGGAAGATTATTCTCATAACCTCAACTGTGTAAGAGGTCTCATCCAAGAGATAAAGATAACAGGGAAATAAAATTTTAATATGCTGAGCCTCTGCAATACCCTGGCATGGCAGCTCAGTGTTTCTCAAAGTGGGATCCATGGAACACGTGGGTCTAGGAGTCAGAACTATTTTTGTAATAATAGTAAGTTGTTACTTGCCCTTCATTCACTACATTGACACTGGCATTTATGTTACAAAGCAATCGTAAGTGAACCTGCTGGTGCCTCAGCACAAATCACAGCAGTGCCACTCAACTGTGATAGCAGTCTTTATAATCTTTGTGGTAAAAACACACACATACATAAAAGCTAGGCTCTTAAGAAGGTTCTTGATGAAGCAGTAAAAATCATTAATTTTATTAAATCTCTGCTCTTTAGCAAATGTCTTTTTAATACTCTGTAAAGTAAAATGGGAAGTACACATAAAGCATTTTGGCTGTGTACTGATCAGGAGATGGTTATCTTAGAAAAAGCACTTGTGCAATCGATTTACAAGTTGGAGTAGTAACTTTTTTCTAGAACACCTTTTGTACTTGAAAGAACAACTGACACACAAACTATACTTACTCAAATTTGGAGATTTGGCAGATATGTTTTTCAAAAATAAATAAAGTGAGCCTGTCATTTTAAGACAAAACAAGTGGTGGTATTTGCTGTCAATAACAACATTCAAGCTCTTAAATGAGAATTAAAACTTTGGAAAACTTGTATACTTTTCCAGTACTTATAGACTTTCTGACGAAAACAATGGTGATATTATTAACAAATGTGACTTTTTTTTAAATTATGATAAAAAAATATTCCATATTCCAAATGGACTTTTTTTAAATTTAAAGTTTACAGAGTAAATTAATTTTCCATGCAACAGTTCATACACATTTTGTTCCATGACATTGATTGCAAACCTCACAATATAACAGCAGTCTTTTCTCTTCCTCCTCTGGTTTTCTATTCCCTGTGTCCTTCTCTCCTAAGCATTCCTGCCCTCTGAGCTATCTCCTTGTGCAAATACTGCCCTTCTGCTCTCCCATGGTTAATTGTTCTAAGGAATGTACCTACTGGTGTAAATGTTCACCTCATAGGTCTGTTTATTGTTTGGCTAGAAGCCATGGAAGTGAGTTCAATTCCAGGCCTGAAGGGTGACTATATTGCTTAAATATAGCAGCCTTGGGGGTTTCACCAGTCTCTATCAGACCAGTAAGCCTGGTCCTTTTTTTTACGATTTTGAGTTTTGTTCCACTTTTTTCTCCCACTCCATCCAGAATCTCTTAATCTGACCCATTTCTGAGGGGCTGACAGTGGTAGCTGGGTGCCATCTACTTTTGTTCTCAGGGTCATGTAGGCTGAGGTTTACATGGTCCACTAGTCCCTTGGACTAATTGTTTTCATGGTTTGGTTTTCTTCATGCTTCACAAATGTGATTTTTTTGATATTGTAAAATACAATGAATCCACGTTTGTAAGATCAGTGAGCCAATATTTTCCAAATGACCAATTGTCAAAGAAAACTTCAGCAATTAAGGTTAATTTTAAATTTATGATGAGTTTATTTGAGCAGCACTATACAGTTAATGACTAGAGAAACACCCAAACTGAAAGTGGAAAGGAGCTCTATCAATAGGAAAAAAACCCGAAGGCTTATATAGCAAGAGCAGGGAAGTTAAAGAAGTAATATTTAATATGTGTCAGAAAAGAACAAAAGACACTTAAATAACATATCATAAATGTGATAAATTGGTGGTCACTTATGCACAATCTTGAGGACGACCTGAGGAATTGTTACTTTAGGCATTACTTTGTGGGTCACAGGGAGCAATAAACCAAAGATCTGTTAGATACGTCTGAGCAGGTTATTTTCCTAAAAGTTTGGAATGGTTTTAATGTTTCAGTTAGTTACTAGACTCTAGCAAGTCTGGAAGGTATACATTTTTATATTTACACAATTCATGATGCTACAAAATCATGCATGGTACTTTGAAGGTTCTTTAAAAGTGCAAGACAGACCTATAAATTTTATATAACAGAATATGAAAAGTTCATTGATAGGGCTGCAGATTCCAGAGTGCAACTTACATTTAGAAAACTACTACTTGTTGAGTTTTGATATAGTATTAAAATAGAATAAAATATTTTAAAAATGTTTCTTCTTTCTCCAATATCATATTTTTGTAAGCCTGGATCATATTGTCCACTTCAACCAAAATAATATATTGCCACAGATTAAATGGAGGAACAGTTATGAGAATCTAAACATTAAAGAGATTTGAAAAATAACATAAAACAATGCCATTCTTCTCATTAACTTTTTGTTCTTTAAAACATAGTTATTTTTGTAAAAATATTTATTTTATGTTAACATGTGTTGAGTTTATTTTTTTAATATTAATACACAATTTTCAAATTTTCTGTTTTAATTTCTAATAAAGTAAATTCTAATAGATACACTCCAGAAAAGCAAAAGCTCTTTGAAATTTTCATAGTTTTTAAGATTGGAAAGGATTCTTGAGACCAAAACACTTGAAAACTGCTGAGATAGATGCAATGAGGGATGGAAACAGGAAGTAAGCTGTCTCCTCCTTCCAGGATTTGCAATTTGGAGGAGACATGCTAATTTGAATAGCAATCAGTATAGAAAAGGAATAAACTACCATGAGAGTTATACAATTTCTGACTGGTCCAAGAAAGACTATAATGTTAGGAGTCAAGTGGGCTTGTTAGAGCCAGAATTCTCCTTTTTCTTCAGATACTTCAGTCTACGGACAATATATGAATACACGTTATTAAGTTTCTAATTGTAGAACTAAGAGACTGTTTATTTGATATGCAATGCCCTTTTCTTCTCCCTCCACTGATTATTAAATACACTTGATTTCTTGTGCCTCAAAAAGAGATTTGTGCCTCAAATGTTTTACTTAAAATTTCTAGTTTTGATGCTCAACTAGTTTGATGCTTCTGGAGGGTTTTTTTTTTTTTGTGCATTTTTAGTTCTACATCTCCATTAGAGGGTAGGCTTCTGAAGGTCAGGCACCATGACTGTCTACCTGGATTTATGCAGCACCCAATCGGCACATAGTAGGCCAGTGTTCTGGCTACCTAGTGCCATTCTGACAAGAAACATACCACAAATGGGATGGCCTTAACAAACAGGAGTTTATTCTTACAATTTGGAGGCTTTAAGTCCAAGTTCAAAGTGCCAGGCTCTAGGGGCTGGGTGAAAGCCCCTCAACCTTGGGATCTGAGGCTGAGAAGCCCCAAGGTTGACAAGTAAAAAGGGTACAGTCCTGATGTTACCAAACCACATGGCAGGCTATTAAGTCCATTGTAAGTCCCAAGGTCGGCAGAGCGTAGCAAGCTGCTGAGCAGTGACATGGCTACATGCAGGGTCCAAGCGTGCCATAGGCTAGAGACCATTCCCAAGGCTTCTTAAATACAGGAAGCAGACCACATCCCAAAGGCAGCTACTCAGCTGCTTGTGGTAGATCCCACCATGGAGCTGACTGCCAGTCTCATCATGGGGAATAACTACCACCAGCTGCCCAGCCGCTCAACCAGGCCCAGCCAAGTTGACACACAAACATAACCACCACAGCCAGCAAAACATGATGATTAACTGAATAAATACAGAAAGGTAATGCTAATTAGGATGAAGGTGGCAATGGTAGGTGGTGCTTAGTGCCAGTGCTCCATGTCATTACTTCCCACTTAGAGAGGGGCAGCTACTTTGTGGAGCACAGGTCCGGTATTCCATAAGCAAAGACATAGCTTGAAATTGCTGATCAAGCCTTGGTCTTTGAATTAGGAGACCTGTGTTTAATCCAGGATCTACCTTTAACTAGCATAACTATATGTGCTGCATAGCAAATATAATTAACAGGAATAGTTATAGTTAACATGCTGTGCAAATGATCAACAAGCTTGCTTCTAACTGAAAGGCTGGAGGTTTGAATTCATCTAGGAGCAGCCTGGTGGGGGGGAGGAAGTGAGGTAGGGCAGTGGGTTTGGAGTGGGATGGGGGTGGCAGGAAGGAACCGAGTTAGGACATAGGCTTTGGAGTGGCTGAGGGAGACCAGGAAGTGACCAGAGCAGTTTGGAACAACTAAGGGAGATGAACTTGTCTGTCAGTTTGTCATACTGTGGTGGTTGCTGAGACAGACTCAGAAGAACGAAGAAGCCATCCACTTCTCAAAGAATTGGCCAGTGAAAACCTTATGAATAGCAGTGAAATACTTTCTGATATATTACTGGAAAACTTTATGAATAGCCCTGAAACATTGTCTGATAGAATACCGGTAAATGAACCTCTCAGGTTGGAAGGCACTCAACATATGACTGGGGAAGAACTGTCTCCTCAGAGTAGAGCCAGCCTTAATGATATGGATAGAGTAAAGCTTTTGGGACCTCCATTTGATGATTTGGCATGACTCAAGATGAGAAGAAACAGCTACAAATATCCATTAATAATTGGAACATGGAATGTATGAAGTATGAATCTAGGAAAATTGGAGGTTGTCAAAAATGAAATGGAATGCGTAGGTTGCTATTAGTGAGCTAAAATGCACTGGTTTTGGCCACTTTGAATCAACCATATGATCTCCTATGCTGAGAATGACAAACTGAAGAGGAATGGCATGGCATTCATCATCACAAAGAATGTATCAAGATCTATCCTGAAGTACAGTGCTGTCAGTGATAGGGTAATATCCACAGGCCTACAAAGAAAACCAGTTAATACTACTATTTTTAAAATTTAGGCACCAACCACCAAAGCCAAAGATAAGGAAATTGAAATTTTTTACCAACTTCTGCAGTCTGAAATTGACCAAATATGCAATCAAGATGAGTTGATTATCACTGGTGATTGGAATGCAAAAGTTGGAAACAAAGAAGAATTACTGGTAGTTGGAAAATATGACTTTGGTGATAGAAATGATGCTGGATATTGCATGATAGAATTTTTCAAGGCCAATAACTTATTCATTGCAAACACCATTTTTCAACAACACAAATGGTGGCTATACATGTGGACTTTGGCAGATGGTGTACACAGGAATCACATTGACTATATCTGTGGCAAAAGGCGATGGAGAAGCTCAATATCTTCAGCCAAAACAAGGTCAGGAATGGACTGTGGAACACACCATCAACTGCTCACATGCAAGTTCAAGTTGAAGCTGAAGACAATTAAAACAAGTCCATGAAAGCCAAAATATGACCTTGATTATATTCCTCCTGAATTTAGAGACCATCTAAAGAATTGATTTGATACATTGAACACCAATGACTGAAAACCAGAGGAATTGTGGGGTGATATCAAGAACATCATCCATAAAGAAAGCAAAAGGTCATTAAAAAGACAGGAAAGGAAGAAAGGACCAAAATGGATGTCAGAAGAGACTCTGAAACTTGCCTTGAATGGAGAATAGCTAGAGCAAGTGGAAGAAATGACAAGATAAAAGAGCTGAAAGAAGATTTCAAATAGCAGCTTGAGAAGATGAAACCAGTTATTTATAATGAAATGTGCAAAGACCTGGAGTAAGAAAAACAAAACAGCAGGACATGCTCAGCATTTCTCAAGCTGAAAGAACTGAAGAAAAAAATTAAGCCTCTAGTTGCAACATTGAAAGATTCTATGGGCAAAATATGGAATGATATTTTGATGCAGAAAGCATCAAAAGAAGATGGAAGGCGTGGTAGTTCAGTTTGTGTGTCAGCTTGGCTGGGCCTGGTTGAATGGCTGGACAGCTGGATGTAGTATGAGATTGGTAATCAACTCCATGGTGGAATCTACTGGGAGCAGCTGAGTAGCTGCCTTAGGGAATGTGGTCTGCTATCTTGGGGAATGGTCTTTAGCTTATGGCACACTTGGACCCTGCATGTAGCTGTGTCGTTGTTCAGCAGTCTGCCATACTTTGCCGACCTTGGGATTTACAATGGACTTAAATCAATGGCCTGCCATGTGGTTTGGTAACATTGGGACTGTGCCTTTTTACTTGTCAACCTTGGTCTTGTCAGCCTCAGCAGCCAGCTGTCTGATTTCCAAAAAATCATCTGGCTGTGTGCTGTAAAGTCCATTAATGCCTTCTCTTTTATGACATGCAGGTAGACAGTCACATGAACATATGTTCTCTAGATAGAGAAATAGTCCTATCAACAAACACTTAGGACTTCTCATTTATCTGAAATGTTAAAGCATCAGGAATTTGAATTTGTCCTGAGAAGAGGTCTTATTTCAAAGTTGAGAGTCAGAATGAATTAAAAGTACCATATTACTTAGGTCTATATTCTTTAAGTAACACATAGTAATTGTGAGGAAACAAACCAAGATACATAGAGAGACTGAGAAACCCTATATTGAGAGTCACCTTGCCTTCAACCAACAAAATTTATGCATTCTTTGAACAAACACTTGTGGAGCAGTAGGTGCTTATTGGAGTCCCTGGGTGGTGCAAATGGTTTATGCACTCAGTGCTAACGGTAATGTTGAAGGTTCAAGTCCACTCAGAGATGCTTCAGAAGAAAGGCCTGGTGATCTACTTCTGAAAAATCAGCCATTAAAACCCTATGGAGTACAGTTCTACTCTTACACATATGAGACCATCCTGAGTCAGAACTGACTAGATGGCAATTGGTAGTTAGGTGCCTATGTGCTAGGTACTATAGTAGGTCCTGGAGTGATCATAAGGATCAGTAAGTCAAATTGAGAAAGATTCTCTGTTTTACTGGGACTCAGTTTCTTTGTTTCTAACATGCAATGTTAGAATAGATGTTCTTAAAGAAAGTGTCTGGGTTGAAATTTCTGTGAAACATTTCCCACCTTTTCCTTTACATATCTATAAAAATCTTGGGTAATTAAATTCAAAATACTTTCAGACTTAACTATATTTGAGTTCTGCAAAGCTTCAAATTATTTCACTAGATGAATAATGAGATAATTCAATAGTGAGGGAAGGAGAACAAATGTCTCGGGAAATTTGAAGATCAATGTGTCTGTGCATGGCTCTCTTTCACATGGCATTAAGCAATCTCTAAGTAGGAACACTTCAAATCCTCTCCGCTTATCTCTGAAACTCACCCATTTCTTCACATATGGCTTCACCTGATGGGTTACTTTTTCATGCCTGTAATTCCCTGACTCAGCCTCATGCAATGACATGACTGCTAAAGGCCAGTTGTAAAACCAATTATATTTTACAAGTCCTGCTATTATTATATGAACATCTGGGACTCGATGGATGGGACTGCTCGTTAGTTTTGATGGCAGAGCAAAAAAAAGCTCTCTGGGCTCCTTGGCACCCTTTCCTCCTCCATTCTTATTCGATGGGTTTGCCGTGTCTACACATTCTAGCATGGTTGATAAAAATCCAAGGTCAGAACCACTTTCCAAAAAATACAGAGATTTATGAACAAGCACAAGGTAGCAAAGGATTCCTGATCTGGCAAATTCCAGAAAAGAATCTAGTTTCAAAAGATGGATTTGGCACCAAATACATGAAAAGAAAAATAAGTGTTTAATACTGAGGAACTGTGATTCCCAGGGTTTGACTCAAGTCTGTTAGCCAAAGTAGCTGAGCTTTCAAGGGCTCAGTTCTACAGACCTGAGCTACATCACTCTGTGTTTTGAAAGGAGGATGCGGATCCCTGAGATTAGCACATGTCAAGGGAAATATTCTCTGCTTTGACAAATCCTGTCTTTTTTTAAACTATTGTGTGATACTCTTGAGGCTCCAATTCTCTTAGTTCAATGGCCACATTTTCCTGTGTTTGTTTTCTTTCCTGTCTCTTAAGTTTAGATCATAAAGCCTGAAAGCAAAGGACACAAACTGTCTCTTATGCATTTTTATGTTCCCTGTTCTTAGCTCAGTGCATAGAAAACACTTAATGAATGTCAAATATATGTCTACCTGTTTTATAATATGGTGGCCCTTGTCAATATCATTATGACTCCACGAGTGCCAGAGTGGAACTATGCTCCACAGAGTTTTCAGTGGCTGATGTTTTGGAAGTAGATCCCTAATCTTCTTCCCAGGTGCCTGGAGTGGACCTGAACCTCTAATCTTTCAGTAAACATCCGAGCACATTAACTGCACCACCCCAGGAATCAACTTGGTGGTAACTCACTACTACTTACTTTTGTCATTACCACGCTGAAAGAAAAATTCATATTTTTACTATCTGGAACATAAGTATATTTTACTACTCCATACAATGTCCAGGCACTAATCAAAAAGAAAAGGTACCCACTGGGATTACCAGATTCTATAGAAGAGACTTAGCTAGCCTGGCGATCAAGTTTTGCAGCTCTCTCATCATAACAACAAAGCATTGGAGCTGCTCAGTTGTGGGAGCTACTGCCTTTCATGGAAGGATTTTTCTCTTCATCCATTTATCAAAGATGTATTGAACACCTATTACAGGCCAGGAACACTGCTGGGATCTGGGTATATAAAGTTAAGTAAGACACTCTTCTTTTCTCACCCAGTATAGGAGCACACTAGGGCTGGTAGAGTTAGAAAAAAAAAAAAAAAAAGCCAAGTTAAATTTGAGCTTCAGATAAATAAAAAATAATTGTTTAGTATACTTTCAGTCCATCATCCCCCCTGTCAGTTTGTAATACTATGGTGGATTTTGTGTTGCTGTGATGCTGGAAGCCATACCATCAGTGTTACAAATACCAGCAGAAGAACCATGGTAGACAAGTTTCAGCAGTGCTTCCAGACAGGAAGAAAGGCCCAGCAATCAACTTCTGAAAGTCAGCCAGTGAAAACCTACGTATCCTAACAACAGACTATTGTCTGATATAGTGCTAGAACATGAGCCTCCTAGTGGTCACAACAACAAACTCAAGCAAACCAACGACTGGACAACACTTCATTTTGGTGACATGGGGTCACCATGAGTCAGTTTGTCTAAATGGCAACTAACAACAACAACATATTGTCCATGCAATATGTGGGACATACTTATACTAAAAAATTACTGTGCACCTAAAATTCAAATTTAACTGAGAATCCTGTATTGTATTCCTGTATTACAATGACAACTACTGTAAGGGTTGTATGAACAGAATGTTGCTTGAGTTCAGAAGAGAGAAATGAATTCTGCCTGAATGAGCCAAAACATTTTTTCAGTGATATGCAAACAGTAAGTATTAACTAATTTAATTTCTCACAACCCCATGAGATAGTTGTTGTTAGGTGCTGTCAAGTTGTCTCCGACCCATAGTGACCCTATACACAGCAGAATGAAACACTGCCTGGCCCTGTGCCAGCCTCAACAACCCTTGTTATACCTGAGCCCATCGTTGTAGCCACTGTGTCAGTCCATCTCATTGAGGGCCTTCCCCTTTTTCATTGACCCTCCACTTTACCAAGAATGATATCCTTCTCCAGAGAATGGTTCCTCCTGACAATGTGACCAAAGTAGGTGAGACAAAGTCTGGCCATTCTCGCTTCCAAGGAGCATTATGTCTGCACTCCTTCCAGGAGAGATCTGTTAGTCCTTTTATCAGTTCACTGTACTCTTAGCATTCTTCTCCAACACCACAACTCAAAAGCATCAACTCTTTTTCAGTCTTCCTTATTCATTACCCAGCTCTCACATGCATAAGAGGAGATTGAAAATACCATGGCTTAGGTTAGGTGTACGTTAGTCCTCAAGGAGATATCTTTGCTCATCATTTGAAAGAGGTCTTTTGCAGAGGATTTGCCCAGTGCAGTATGTCTTTTGATGTCTTAACTGCTGCTTCCATTGGTGTTGATTGTGGAATCAAGTAATATGAAGTCCTTCACAACTTCAATCTTTTTTCCATCCATTGTGAAGCTGTTTATTGGACCAGTTGTGAGGATTTTTGTTTTCTTTATGTTGAGGTGTAATCCATCCTGCAGACTGTAGTCTTTAATTTTCATCAGTAAGTTCTCCAAGTCATCCTCACTTTCAGCAAGCAAAGTTGTGTCATCTGCATATTGCAGGTTCTTAACGAGTCTTCCTCCAATCCTGATGACATGTTCTTCTTCATATAATCCAGCTTCTTGGATTATTTGCTCAGCATTAATATTGAATAAGTATGGTGAAAGGATACAACCCTGACGCACCCCCTTCCTGATTTTAAACCATGTAGTATATCCCCTTACTATGTTCAAACAGGCCTCCTGATCTATGTACAGGTTCCTCATGAGTACAATTAAATGTTCTGGAATTCCCATTCTTCTCAATATTATCCATAATTTGTTATGATCCACACAATAGAATGCTTTTGCACAGTCAGTAAAATATAAGTAAACATCTTTCTTGTATTTGCTTTCAGCTGAGATCCATTTGACATCACCAATGATATCCCTTGTTCTACATCCTCTTCTGAATCTACCTTGCATTTCTGGAAGCTCTCTGTCAATATACTGCTGCAACTGTTTTTGAATTATCTTCAATAAGATTTTACTTGCATGTGATATTAATGATATTGTTTGACAATTTCTACATTCTGTGGGATCACCTCTCTTTGGAATGGGTACAAATATGGATTTTTTCTAGTCAGTTGGCCAGGTAACTGTCTTCCAAATCTCTTGGTATAGATAGACAAGTGAGTGTCTCCAGTATGGCATGTTTGTTGAATCATCTCAATGGGTAGTCTGTCAATTCCTGGAGACTTGTTCTTTGCCAGTTCTTTCAATGCAGCTTTGACTTCTTCTTTCAATACCATTGGTTCTTAATCCTATACCACCTCTGGAAATGGATGAAGATTGACCAGGTCTTTTTGGTATAGTGATTCTGTGTATTCCTTCCATCTTCTTTTGATGTTCCTGCATCATTCAATATTTTTCCCATAGAATCTTTCAATATTGTAATTTGAGGCTTACATTTTTTTTTCAGTTCTTTCAGCTTGAGAAATGTTTAGCATGTTCTTCCCTCCTAGTCTTTGCACATTTCATTATAATAATTGGCTTTGTCTTCTCTAGCTGCTCTTTGAAATCTTCTGTTCCGCTCTTTTATCTTGCCATTTCTTCCATTTGCTTTAGCTATTCTCCACTGAAGAGAAAGTTTCAGAGTCTCTTCTGACATTCATTTTGGTCTGTCCTTCCTTTTCTGTCTTTTTAATTACCTCTTGCTTTCTTCGTGGGTGATGTTCTTGATGCCATCCCACAATTCTTCTGGTTTTCGGTCATTGGTATTCAATGCATCAAATCTATTCTTTAGATGATCTCTAAATTCAGGAGGGATATTATCAAGGTCATATTTTGGCTCTCATGGACTTGTTTGAATTGTCTCCAACTTCAACTTGAACTTGTATATGAGTAGTTGATGGTTTGTTCCACAATCAACTCATGATCTTGTTTTGGCAGAAGATATTGAACATCTCCATGGAGAAGTTCACGAGGTAGATGTTGCTACTATTCCCATTTTTTTCAAACAAGGAAACTGAGAACCAGAATTTCAGTAACTTGCACAGGTCATATAGCTAGTAAGTGCCTGTACTGAGATTTGAACCCAGGCAGTCTAAACTCTTAGTACTACATTTAAGCAACATGCTATACTGTTAGCGCTTCTCCTAATAATCTATTTACATGATTTACTGCACAAACCATTTTCATATCTGTTAGCTTAAATCTTTCCTCTGCACAACAATGTTGTGAGATTAGTTTGGTTTCATTTTTTCCTCTGGTGGTGTGGTACTTAAGGCATTTGACTGCTAACCCAAAGGCTGTTGATTCAAACCCATCAGCCACTCCTCAGAAGGATGATTGGGCAATCTACTTCCATAGAGATACTGCCTCAAAAACCCAAGGGGGGGGGGTTGATATGAGTCAGAAATGACTCATTGGCAGTGAATTTGGTTTTTTAGATATGTTAGGAAACCTAGTCACAAAGTGATTAGGTGAGCTGCTTTAATAATAACAAATCTGTAACAGGAACCAAGCCTGGAACTTCTAGACCAGCTCATAAGCCTAAGATAGAACCCAGTTCTGCATAAAACCAACCAACCAACCAACAAAGAAACAAAACCAAACAAACACACTGCCATTGAATGGATTCTGACTCATAGTGACACCCCACTGGGTTTTCCAGGCGGTAAGTTTTTATGGAAGTAGATTGCCCAGTCTTCCCTCCATGAAGTGGCTGGTGGGTTTGAACCACCAACCTTCTGGTTAGCAGTCAAATACCTTAGGCACTACACAGTGGGTGCCTATTTTCCATTCAATAAAGAACAAATGGAAGAAACTTCAAATTATGATATGAAGATCTTATTATTCACTTGAGGTGTAGAATAACTTTCCTTTTAGGTCTTTAAAAACAAAAATAATTTTCCTTGTGGAAAGAGGAGCTCTGGCTTAGTACCTAAGGCATTTGACTGCTAACCAGAAGGTTGGCAGTTCAAACCCACCAGATGCTTCTCGGAAGGAAGATGGGGCAATCTACTTTCTTAAAGATTTACCACCTTTAAAATCCAATGAGAGTTTCTATGAGTTGGAATGGATTCAATGGCAGTGGGTTTGGTTTTAGGAGCTCTGGTGGGGTAGTGCCTAAAGCATTTGACTGTCTGGTCCTGTGCCAGGCTCATGATCCTTGCTATTCCTGAGCCCATTGTTGCAACCACTGTGTCAATCCATCTCGTTGAGGGCCTTCCCCTTCTTCATTGACCCTCACT
Organism: Orycteropus afer afer; assembly: GCF_000298275.1. Lineage (NCBI taxonomy): Eukaryota > Metazoa > Chordata > Mammalia > Tubulidentata > Orycteropodidae > Orycteropus > Orycteropus afer. Next base: position 21,619,386 of record NW_006921604.1, read on the forward strand.
TTACCAAGCATGATATCCTTCTCCAGGTAGAAGGTGGTGGTTCAAGCCCACCAACTACTCCTCAGAAGGAAGACTAGGCAATCTACTTCCATAGAGATACCAACTTGGAAACCCAAGGAAGGGTCCCTATGAGTTGGAATCCACTTGATGGCAGCGAGTTAGTTAGTTAGTTTAATGGAAAGAAGCATGGTAGACTAGAGCAGAGTACTGGGGTTATGGAAGGAAGTGTGGTAGAGTATGGTAAAGTAGCGGGGTTCACACTTTAGCATAATTGCCTGAATGCTGGACTCATCCCCAGAGTTTCTGACACAGAAGATCTGGCTTGGGGTCTGAAAATTTGCCTTTCTAACAAATTCCTAAGGAGATGCTGTTGCTTCTCATTCAGGTACCACATTTTGTGAATCACTTGTGCACAACAATTGGCTCCTGTCCCACAGGTTGTCAGTTTGAATCTATCCAAAGGCTCTGTGAGAGGAAGACTTGGCAATCTTTTCCCATAAAGATTGCAGCCAAGAAAACCCTATGAGGAAGTTCTTTTTTCTGTCACATCGGGTCGTATAAGTCAAAATTGACAAGCAGCACCTAACAACAACAACTGTGTACTGAAGTGAATCTGTGAAATCAGAAACTTTGACTCTGATTCCTAGCCTCTACCTATGCAATCTTGGTCAAGTTACATAGCCTCACTGAGCCTCAGTTTCTTTACCTATGAAATTAGGCTTTTGAAACCTTTCTGAGGGTTAAATGGCATAATGTAAAAAGACACTTATTTTCTTTCCTTCCTGTTTTGGAGATAATACCATTTCACATAGAGATAGTGGATTTCCTGTCTTGCTTGCTTTAGCATTTTACCTCTGAGAAAAGCAGTCATATTGACATGACCCCTGGGGGCAGACAATAGGATTAAGTAGCAGAATTATTTTTGGTATATTTCTCAGCTGAATGATTCCCATGGTGTGGTGGGGTTGGAGGTGCAATTTGTATACCCCTAGGAACCTGCTGGGAGATCAGATATTGCACTTCTATCTTAGTTTAGATTTTCCCAGAAGTAGATGCCGAGACAAGGATAATAATAGGATAATAATAAAATAATTTGTTTAGGAATTTGTTTAGTAATAGCCCCAAGAAATGCTCATAGGAAAGGGGGGCAGGGAAAAGAAAACCTTTATTATCAAACCAGTTACTATTTTGGGTTTCTGCAACTTCATTCCTGCTGGGAAAATAGCATTCTTTGAAGGGTTCTCGTTAGGCATTTGTTCTCTGGCACTTCAGACCTGGCAGGCAAAGCAGGTTCCTGCTGCTTGAAAAAGCCCTCAACTGGTTGGAGTTTGGGAGTATGCAAAGGCCTGAGTGTGTACAGGCCAGCAACCACATCCAACTTCCTTCTCAGGACTGAGATGTGTCTGCTCAGCCCTCCGGCCAAATCACTAAGGAACCATACTATTAGTGGCAGGGAGTCACATCCTTCAGTTGTGCCGCAGCAGAGAAGAAATTAGGAGCCTTGCTAAAGAGTTCTGGTAATGTAGTGGTTAATACATTTGACTCCTAACCAAAAGGTAAGTGGTTCGAACCCACCAGCTACTCTGCAGGAGAAAGATGAGGTAGTCTGCTTCCATAAAGATTTACATCCTTAGAAACTCTATGGGGCAATTTACTGTGTCCTGTAAGGTCACAATGAATTGAGATCGACTCAGTGGCGGTGGGTTTTTCCAGTGCTGGCTGTGTTGTTTGAGGCACGAGTGGAACACTGAACTTGAGTCATCCATTATTAGCCTCAACCCCTGGTGACCTCAGTGCATTCCTAACATCTGATCACCTAGGAGAGCATCAACACTGAGAGTTCTTCTCCACACCACTTTCTTCTTGTCATCAGATGGTTCGCCCAGTAGTCAGCATCTCTTATGTTTCCTATTTCAGAAGGCCTCTGCTTTTTCCTAACTATAGAACAATTAGTCTTGCACTTATTGATGTCACAGTGTGTCACACATCATGTTTCTGAAGCAGATGGTTTAGAAAGATATCAGTGAACTTCTTCTGCCAGAGCACAGGCCTTCTCTAGGAGGTTAATCCAGTTCCTCAGGGAGGATAAGAGCACATTTCTACCTTCGCAATATTCTACATCAACATATCACATCTATTATGTGGGACTGCTAGTATTCTGCTCCAAGAATTTCACCTCTCATTTTATTACTTGTTGAAATAAGGTACTTAGATATATCTTTTTTTTTTTTTTTTCCACCAGCAATAGTCACTTGGTAGGTGTATCAAATCATCTTTTGATAGGAGTCACATGTAATACCTTATCTTTGGGATTTCTCTTCATATTTCTGAGCTAATCAACATTATCTACATTTCAAAAACTAAGAAACAGAAGTTCAGAGCAGGTCAGAGAGACTAAATAATGTATCCAATGATATAGTGGTCAGGTTAAGATTATCATTCAACGCTTGACTTGAAGGATTTATAAAACCATTCAAAATACTTCTTGACACATAACAGATGTAAAAGAGATAGTTGTAGTGATAGCCATGAGAATGGGCCTCTCAGACCTCCAACTGAACAGTAATTGATCAAGGGCCCCAGGGCCATATTTGTGAATTCCATTGTCACATTTGCTGTGAGACCATGAATTCCATGGGTGGTTCTCAGCTAAAGACTAAACATAGCAGGGTATTGAGGCAGTACCTTTTTTGGGAGGAACAGAACTTTTCTGATGAAAAATGACTCAAGGACAGTTTTGCCAAATTTCCTTTAGACCACACAGCAGTCTAGGACGCTCCCACTCATCCTTTCTTCCTCTCTCTTTCACTCAGAGTCTATAGTAGCAGCCTGTAAAATGGCCTAATGATCTCTGCCTCTTAGTATTTCCCCCCAGAATTTGGCTTCTCATTTTATTATTTATTGAAATAAAGTATTCATATATATTTTTTTTCATCAGCAATACCCATCTGCTAGGAGTTATTATATAATGCCTGCTGGTATTCACATCCTTGTATAGTCCGCTGCTACACTGTACCAGGGTTAATCTATGGGACAAATAAAATGTAAGAGAACCAGTAGTATGTGATTTCTGAAATTAGATTGTAAAACACTGCAGCTTCTACCTTGGCTTTCTTTCTCTTCTTCTCTTGCAGGTCATTCTCTCTGGGGAAAGCCAGCTACTACGTTTGAGGAAACTGAGGCAGCCCTGCAGGGAAGCCCATTGGTGAAGAGCTGAGGCCCTCAGCCCAATAAACCAAGACACTAAGACCTGCTGACAGACAACCATATGGGTGAGCTTTCTAATACTTTTGAATGACTACAGCCCCAGCTAACAACTTGATTGCAACCTTGTGAATCATGGTGTTAATGTATATATATATATTTATTTTTTTATAATTCTATGCTTTTGTATGGGGAGTTCTGGTGGCATAGTGCCTAAGGCATTTGAATGCTAATCAGAAGGCTGGTGGTTCAAGTCCACCAGCCACTTCTTGGAAGGAAGATTGAGCAATCTACTTCTGTAGAAATACTGCCTTGGAAATCCAGCACAGAATTGATTTTTGGGCTGTGATACAATCTAAAGATTATTTTCTTTCAATGTTGTTGTTGTTAGGTGCCATCCAGTCATTTCCTGCTCATAGTGACCCTGTTGACAACAGAACAAAAGGCTGCCCAGTCTGACACCATCCTTACAATCATTGCTGTTTGAGCCCGTTGTTGTAGTCACCTGTGTTTATCCATCTTGTTGAGGGTCTTCCTCTTTTTCTCTGACCCTCTACTTTACCAAAAATGATGTCTTTCTCTAGTGACTGGTCCCTCCTGATCACATGTCCAGAGTATGTGAGATGAAGTTTCACCATCTTCACTTTTTAAAAATTTTTTTATTGTGATTTGGGTGAAAATTTACAGAGCAAATTCACTTTCCATACAGCAGTTCACATATACTTTGTCTCATGACACTGACCACAGTTTACCACAATGCAACAGCTCCCCTCTCACTTATTCCCATAGTTACCTCTTCCCTGTGTCCATCCCTCCATGCACTCCTGCCCCCTGAGCTGTCTCCCTGTGCATACACAGTCCTTCTTTCTCCCATGATTGTTCTCTCCAAGGAGTGCATCTACCTCAGGTAAATGTTCAACTCATATGCCTGTCTCTTGTTTGGCTGGAAGCCACAGGTGTGGGTTCAATTCCAGACCTGACAGACAACTAAGGGCCATAGTCTCAGGGGTTCCACCAGGCTCTATTGGGCCAGCAAACCCGGTCCCCTCCCTTTTTTTTTTCCCAAATGATTTTGAGTTTTGTTCCACATTGTTCTCCCTGTCTATCCAGGATCTCCTACATAGATCCTCTTCCAAGTGGTTGACAGTAGTAGCTGGGCACCATCTAGTTCTTCTGGTCTCATAGTCACATAGGCTGCAGATTGGATGGTGTACCAGTCGCTAGGACTAATTGTTGCCATGACATTTCATTTTCTTCATTCTTCTTTGCTCTGGATGAGGAGAGACCCATCATTTCATCTAGATGCCAGCTTGCAAGCTTTTAAGATCCCAGTTGCTACTCGCCATAATAGGAGGTGGAACAATGTTTTCTGTAATATGTTATGCCAATTGAGCTTGATGTCCCCTGCAACTATGGTCTCGAGCCCACAGGTTCAACTACTCAGTCCTTCTGGGTAGCTGGCTATGACCAAGCAGTGACTACAACCTTGCCCCTTGTCAGCTCTGCTGTACACCTGGGAATTCAGATCATACACATAAACTTATAGGACCATTTCCTACCAACCCTATATATGGTCTTGGGTAGACTCCCCGCTTCATAGACATACCTACTAGTTCATCCTGTCCACCCATCTATTCACCCATATACTCATGTTTGCTTTCACTAACAATGCAGTACTGTATGTGCAACAGGGCTCATCTTTTTGTCTGTAGCTCCCATGTACCTCTCTATGTCTTTCTCTTCCTCAATGGCACCATATTGATCACTCACATTTGGTACATTCCCTTCTCTTCACCCAAATCAATACTTATCTCCATCTGTCTACCAGCGTTTCCTCCCCTCCTCTACCACCCCTGGTAACCAACAAAGAAAATTTCCTTCCATAGATAAACCTTTCCTTGGCTTTTACAATAATGGACAAAATGCTTCCCAGTCTGACACCATCCTTACAATCATTGCTGTTACAATACAAATATTGTATTAACAATATTTGTCCTTTTGTGATTGACTTATTTCATTCAGGATAATGTCCTCCAAGTTCATCCACATTATGTGGTGTTTTGCAGATTATTCTTTAGCATTGCATAGTATTCCATTGTGTGTATGTACCACAGTTTGGATATCCATTCCTCAGCTGATGGACACCTAGGTTGTTTCCATCTTTTGGCTATTGTAAATAGTGCTGTGATGAACATGGGTGTGCATATATCCATTCTTGTCATGGCTCTCACTTCTTCAGGATATATACCGAGTAATGGAATGGCTAGGTTAAATGGTATTTCTAGTTTCACCATCTTCACTTCTAAGAAGCATTCTGGCTGTACTTCTTCCAAGACAAGAATTGTTCATTCTTCTGGAAGTTCATGGTATATTCAATATTCTTTGCCAACACCATAATTCAAAGACTTCAATTATCCTTTGGTCTTCTTTATTCATTGTCCAGCTTTCACATGCATATGAATCAATTGAAAATAATATGGCTTGGTTCAGGCATACCTTAGTCTCAAAGTATTATCTGTACTTTTCAACACTTTATAGAGGTCTTTTGCAGCAGATTTGCCCAATGTAATATATTATCGCTTGAGATTTCTTGACAGCTGCTTCCATGGGCATTGATTGTAGCTCCAAGAAAATGAAACCCCTGACAATTTCAATCTTTTCTCCATTTATCATGATGTTGCTGACTGGTCCACTGGTGAAGATTTTTGTTTTTTTATGGTGAGTTATAATGCATACTGAAGGCTGTAGCCTTTAATCTTCATCAATAAGTGCTTCAAGTCCACTTCGTTTTCAGCAACTAAGAATGTGTCATCTGCATATCACAGATTTTCAGTGAGTCTTCCTCCAAACCTGATGCCATGTTCTTCTTCATATAGTCCAGCTTCTTTGGTTAATTACTCATACAGATTGAATAAGCATAGTGAAAGGATACAACTCGAATACACTTTTCCTGATTTTAAACCATGCAGTATTCCCTTGTTCTGTTCAAATGACTGCCTCTTGATCTAATTTTTCTTTTAACAGGTGAATGAATTTTGTAAATGAAGATGTTTGGTCTTATTTCAGTCATATACATAGTTTTTTGGGTTTTCCACTTTACATAGTTTGTTGGGTTTTCCACGTTGATAATTATTATTTTGGTTGTTTTCTATGTCAATTTTCTTTGCTCCCTTTTTGCTTGTAATCATGATTTTTTAAGGAATGTTTGTATCTTTATTGTGATAGTTATAATTTATGTCATTGTATAATAACTTTAATTTTTTCTTTCCTTAGACATCTGTTAGTTCCTAAGAAGTGATAAAATGAACTTTTGTCTTCCTTCCCTTTCTCCTCTCCTCCATTATCAAATATTAGCCAATAATATTATCTTTCTTAGTTTTTCACTTTTGTAGTATTAAATATAGTTATACCATCATTACATTATTTGTTGAATTTAAATAAAATTCTTTAAGCCCCAGTTATACTATGAGTTAAACAATGGATTTCTTTCTCCCATTGTATAAGTGCATACCCATCTTCTTCCCTCTTTCCTCTCCAATTTTGGTCAGCATTTAAAATGTTTACATATTATTCTCTAATTTCTAATTCTCAGTTTATTTTAGCTTTAGTTCTATAGTCAAAGGCATTCAATATTCTTTGCCAGTCTTGTTGCCATACCTCCCTCCAATCAAGTCTTGCTGGACTAAAAAGTTCAATCCACAAGTGTCATCAAAGGCTCGTGGGAATGATAGCTTTTCAGATTTTTTAAAAAATCAGCTTTAAAACTATTTGCCTGTAGCTTTTACATTTGGAAAGCACTTAGATGAATATAAAATCCTTTGCTTACATTTTCTTTCTTAAGTATTTTATAGATAGTGTTTTATTGTCATGTATCATTGAATTTTTCTGTGGCCAGAAAAATTCATTCTTTTATAAATGAGTATTTGTTAGATCCCCTACTCTTTTTCTGAATCAAGCAGAGTGTAGAAAGTCTTTGGCTGCTGGCATGCTTATTTCAATTTCTCCAACCATTGTGGTAAAGAATGGATATAATATTTCTCTTTTAGAGTAAATCCTTTACCTCAACAGTGTATTTTTTATGGTACATCCTCAGTTGTGCCTCTGTTGGGCCTTATTCTATCTGTTCATACTTTTTCTATGTCTTTCCTTCACTTTATTGCTTTCTGCTTTTGGTGTTTCTTTCAGACAATTCACACTCCATAAGATTGATTCTTTTTTTT
>NW_006921604.1:21630734-21637510 GCF_000298275.1 Orycteropus afer afer
GCTCTTCTGTCCGGGCTCAAGGCTTTTATCCCCGTCTCTGCTCTTCCGACCTGCTACTCTGGTGTCCCTGCGTTGTCTCTCCTCACCTGTAAGCCTGGGGCTCAAGGCTTTTATCCCCTTCCCTGCTCTTCTGGCCTGCTACTCTGGCGTCCCTGCGTTGTCCCTCCTCACCTGTAAGCCTGGGGCTCAAGGCTTTTATCTCCTTCCCTGCTCTTCCGGCCTGCTACTCTGGCGTCCCTGCGTTGTCCCTCCTCACCTGTAAGCCTGGGGCTCAAGGCTTTATCCCCTTCCCTGCTCTTCTGGCCTGCTACTCTGGCGTCCGTGCATTGTCTCTTCTCACCTGTAAGCCTGGGGCTCAAGGCTTTTATCCCCTTCCCTGCTCTTCCGGCCTGCTACTCTGGCGTCCCTGCATTGTCTCTCCTCCTCTATACTATGACAGAATTGGTTCTGAATAACAGTAAGCTTTCATTCCATCTTTCATGATTTTTATAGATATTGGTTTCCTCTACAAGTAAACAAAACACTTCCTTCAGCAAGTCATTCTTTGGATTCTCATAAGAGGAATTTGGAAATTCATATACTGATAAGGTCTACACTCTGATTTATCTAATTGCCTTTTGCAACTTATACAATTAAAGAAAATTGAAATCAATTAAAGAAAATTAAAACAAGTCCACAAGAGCAAAAATATGACCTTGATTATATCCCACCTGAATTTAGAGATCATTTGTAGAATAGATTTGATTCATTGAACACCAACAACCAAAGATCAGATGAGTTGTCTGATGACATCTAAAACATCAACCATGAAGAAAGCAAAGGGTCATTAATAAGATAGGAAAAGAAGAAAAGACCAAAATAGATGTCATAAGAGACTCTGAAAGTTGCTCTTGAATGGAGAGTAGCTATAGCAAATGGAAGAATTTGTCAAATAAAAGATCTGAACAGAAGATTTCAAAGGGTACCTCAAGAAGACAAAGTAAAATATTATAAAGAAATGTGCAAAGACCTGGAGTTAGCCAACTAAAAGGGAAGAACATGTTCAGCATTTCCCAAGCTGAAAAATTGGAAGGAAAAAAAATCAAGCCTTAAATTGCAATATTGAAGGATTCTAGTTGCAAAATATTGAATGATGCAGGAAGCATCAAAAAAGATGAAAAGAATATACAGAGTCATTGTACCAAAAATAATTTGTCCATGAGGAGGTAGTATATAATCAAGAACTAATGCTCTTGAAGGAAGAAATCCAAGCTGCACTGAAGGCATTGGCAAAAAACAAGCATCCAGGAATTGACAGAATACCCATTAATATGTTTCAGCAAATGGATGCAGTGTTGAAGGTGCTTACTTGTTTATGCTAAGAAATTTGGAAGTCAGCTATCTGGCAAACTGACTAGAAGAGATCCATATTTGTGCCCATTCCAAAGAAAGGTGATTCAACAGAATGTGGAAATTACTGAACAATATCATTAATATCATATGCAAGTAAAATTTTGCTGAAGATAATTCAAAAATGGTTGCAGCAATATACTGACAGGGAACTTCCAGAAATTCAAACTGAATTCAGAAGGGGATGCGACATGAGGGATATCATTGGTGATGTCAGATGGATCTTGGCTGAAAGCAAAGAATACCAGAAAGATGTTTACTTGTCTTTTATTGACTATGCAAAGGCATTTGACTGTGTGGATCATAACAAATTATGGATAACATTGTGAAGAATGGAAATTCCAGTACACTTAACTTGCTCATGAGGAACCTGTCCATAGACCAAGAGGGTGTTGTTTGAACACAATAAGGGGATACTGCATGGTTTAAAAGCAGGAAGGGTGTGTGTCATGGTTGTATCCTTTTCACCATAGTTATTCAGTCTGTACACTAAGCAAATAATCCAAGAAGCTGCATTATATGAAGAAGAACATGGCATCAGGATTGGAGAAAGACTAATTAACAATATGTGATATGCAGATGACACATCCTTGCTGAAAGTGAAGATGACTTGAAGCACTTACTGATGAAGATTACAGTACGGATTACACTTCAACATAAAGAAAAAAAATCCCCACAACTGGACCAATAAGTGACATCATGATAAATACAGAAAAGATTGAAGTTGTCAGGGATTTCATTTTACTTGGATCCATAGTCAATATTCATGGAAACAGCAGTCAAGAAATCAGATGTTGTATTGCACTGGGCAAATCTATTGCAAAATAACTCTTTAAAGTCTTAAGGAACAAAGACGTCACTTTGAAGACTAAGGTATGCCTAATTCAAGCCACGGTATTTTCAGTTGCCTCATATGAATGTGAAAGCTGGACAATGAATAAGGAAGACTGAATAAGAGTTGATGCTTTTGAATTGTGGTATTGGTGAAGAATACTGAAAATACCATGGACTGCCAGAAGAACGAACAAATCTGTCCTGAAAGAAGTACACCGGGAATGTTCCTTAGAAGTGAAAATGGTCAGACTTTGTCTCACCTGCTTTGTTCATGTTGTTAGAAGGGACTAGTCTCTGGAGAAGGATATCGTGCATGTTAAAGTAGAGAGTCAGTGAAAAAGGAGAAACCCTTAATAAGAGGGATTGACACAGTGCCTGCAATGATAGGCTCAAACATAGCAAGGATTGTGGGGATGGCACAGGACTGGGCAGTGTTTCATTCTGTTGTGCATAAGGTCGCTATGAGTTGGAGTCAACTGGATGGTACCTAAGAAGAACAACAATACTTATGATAATGCTAAGTAATTTATTTATTCTCTTAGGCCTCCTCAACAAACCCTCTGGAGTTTTGTCTCTACAGTTGTCTTTTTCTGGACACTTTGCTACAGCTTTTGGTTTCCCTTCACTGTTGTCCTTTTTTGCTTCCCTCTTTATGGGAAACTTGGTCATCTGGCTGTCCCTATCTTCCATTTCCTGGTTTCTTATTCACAGAGATGACTAATCTTAACACTTTCTTAAATGGTGATTCTTCAGTGAGGATATGGAATTGAATCAGTGTCTCTAATTAGCACTTCTTTGAGGTTTATTGTGAACCTCAGATGTTCTTAACAACATTACTTTTCCTGAAAGGCACTTAGAACTACTATCCTCAAAAAGACAGTGATTTCATGATGATTCCTGGTTTAAAACTGATAAAAGAGACTGATAAAGGAATGCTTAATTCACTAAGGGATACTTCTAATGTATCGTCACATATCACTTCTTAAAGTACTAAATTCTGCAAGATCACAGTTATAGCCATTTTATTTGGGATGTCAATTTATGCACTTAAAGGGCTAGAAAAAAACATTCAATTTTTGGTTGTATGATATTAAATTGAAAATTATATGCACACATGCAGTCTGAAATTTAATAAAAACCTAAGTGATTAGAAGTTAAGAGAATTATCTATTCATTGTGTGTCTATTTTTTTCCATCAAAGACTATATATAATTAAGACTTCAACTATTTATGAGTCTTGTGAGTCAGATGCTCTCAGGCAAACTGCCATCCACAAATCATGTTTTTTTTTTTTTTTTTTAAGTTTTTAACTTAAGGACAAATAATTAAAATTCAGTAAATTTTAATTTTTTAAATATTTTCATAATCATCAGACGTATCCTTCGGCTATAAAAACACAGTTTGTTAATCCATTTCCCCCAATGAGCTACTTGTTCATGTGAGGTAGCAATGAAAGACTGTGTGACCTTTTGTGGTGAAGGCAGTCACATTTTATAAGCATTCCTTCTTTACATTCTTCTTCTAACAAGAAGGGTTAAGAGAGTCATTTTTATTAACTATTGGTATTTTCATAGTATTTTATAGAGCCTGATTTTAATTTTACTGAAAAACAGAACAGAACAAATGTATTCTGAAAGTATGTTCCATATAGCAGCTATTAACAACTTCCAACTTGATCTCTATTAATAATTGGCAGTTCTGAACCATGCTTTAGGAAAGCATTTCCAGCAGTCTGTGTAGGATTTATTTCTATTCCATCACTGGTAATAATTGCACTTGTTGCTGCAGGAACCTTAAATTCTTACCCTGCAAAAAAGACTGCTGTGAAAGGTGTACTTTCAGGAACACCGAGTACTGTGTAAGGCAGCCATGGATTAGTGTGATCTTTTGACATGATGATCTGTCTGGAGAGAGACCTCACACTGACTCCACTGAGTGCCTACACTTTCTCTGGTTGTCTCGATATTCATTCTTTAAAAATATACAATTAAATGGGTTTTAATATGTTCACAAAGTTGTGCAATCATCACCACTGTCTAATTGTAGAGCACAGGCTTCACCTTCCCCAGAAAAGAACTCCATACACTTCAGACGTAACTTCTCATTCTCTCCTTTCTTCAGTCCTTGGCAGTCACTAATCTGTGTGTCTCTATGAATTTTCCTATCTAGGTACTTCATGTAAGTGAAATACAGTATGTGTGCTTTAGTGTCCTTAGTTAATTTAGTCTGTGCCTGATAAGTTTTATTTCACTTAATATGATGATTTCAAGGTTCATTCATATTGTAGTATGTATAAATAATTCATTCCTTTTTATAGCCATTGATTCCATTGTGTGGATATACCACATTTTGTTTATTCATTCATCAATTGGTTGACCATTGGGTTGTTTCCACTTTCAGCTATTATGAATAACATTCCTATGAACATTCATGTACAAGTTTTTGTGTTTTCATTTTTCTTGAGTATGTGCTTAATAGTGGGATTACTGGATGATACAGAGCTCTAGTGGTACAGTGGTTAAGGCATTTGGGGGCTAACCCAAAGGTCAGAAGTTTGAACTCACCAGCCACTCCACTGGAGAAGGATGTGGCAGTCTGCTTCTGTAAAGATTTACAGCCTTGGGAACCCTGTGGGACACTTCTATTCTGTCTTACAGAGTCCCTATGAGTCAGAATTGACTTGATGAGAGTGGGTTTGTTTTGTTTTTTTTAATAGTAACTTTAGCATTTGAGAAAAAACCCATAAGTGTTTAATTTTTATCAAATGCTTTGGTTGCAAGTATTGGTATGACCATGTGTTTCTTTTTCTTCAATTTTGTTGTGATCATTGTATATTTTGCTGGGCTAGATATTCTAATATTTTGTTTAGTATTTTTGGATTAATGTTCATGAAAAAGATTGATCAATAATTTTCATTTCATGTGATACTGTCAGGTTTTCATATTCAGATCTTGCCTACACAGGTCTCAATATATTCTGTCTAAGTATTTGGAAAAATTCACAGATGAAACTACCAATTCTGGGGTTTGTTTGTTGGGAGGCTTTAAATTACAGATGCAATTATCTTAATAGTTTGAAAACTATCGAACTTTTGTATTTTCTCACATTGGTTTTGGTAAGTTGTTTTTTTCTAAGAACGTATTGATTCCATCTACCACTATTTTGAGATATTTTGGTGTTCTGGCCTTCATATTTCTGATGAAAAGTTCACTGTCAATTCAATTGCTTTCCCATGTAAGCATTGTGCCATTATTATTACGCCCTTTCATTGAATTCCATATTCCTCTGACAGTCTTTTGTGAGTTTACCACTCTTCTATCCTTCTGTCTTCCTTATGCATTGTCCAGCTCTCACATGCATATGAGGCGATTGAAAATACCACAGCTTGGGTTAGGTACACCTTAGTCTTCAAGGAGACAACTTTGCTCTTCAGCTCTTGAAAGAGTTTTTTTGCAGCAGATTCTCTTCTCAGTGCAATATACTTTCATTGGTGTTGATTGTAGAACCAAGTAATGTGAAATCATTGACAACTTCAATCTTTTCTCCATTTATCATGATGTTGCTTATTGGTCCAGTTGTGAAGAGTTTTGTTTTCTTTATGTTGAGGTGTAATCCATACTGCAGACTGTAGTCTTTAATCTTCATCAGTAAGTACTTCAAGTCATCCTTACTTTCAGTAAGCAAAGTTGTGTCATCTGTGTATTGCAAGTTGTTAGTTTGGTCATGTTGTCAGAAGGAACCATTCCCTGCAGAAAGGTATCACGTTTGGTAAAGTGGAGGGTCAATGAAAAAGGGGAAGGCCCTCAACAAGATGGATTGACACAGTGGGTACAATGATAGGCTAAGGTATAGCAAGGAGCGTGAGGCTCGTACAGGACTGGGTAGTGTTTTGTTCTGTTGTACATAAGGTTGCTATGAGTTGGAGATGACTCAATGGCACCTAACAACAACAGCAATCCTTCTTTGGCTCATCTCAGACATTTTCCTCCCAAGTTATCTTCTACTTGTCTAATTTAACTTTTTGTCTGTTTATAATTGGTTGTTAAACACCTCCATGCGTTGAGTGTACATTTTAGATATAGAATTTCGTAATTTTTTTTAATTCTGACTTTTTGATGAAGTTCTTATCTTCTCATTTAACTTCTTGAACAGATTAATTACAGTTAGTTTAGTCCATGCGTGATAAGTTTTAAAATATGAATCTCTTCAGGGTTTCTTTCAGGGACTGCTTTTTTTTTCTTTTAATTTCTTCTCTTAGTTTTCAGGCAATATGTTTTCATCTGCTTGTTTATTTTTTCAGAAACACCAGCCATTTTGTATGTATAATTGTAGTTAATTAGAGGCTCTCTGTGATGTTATCTTCCTCAAGAGAGAATTTACTTTTACTTCTCACAGATGCCAGGGTGCCTTCATGCAATCAGAGATTGAACTAATTTGAAGCTGGGCTTGATTCTCTGTGAGGCTACTGTCAATGCTACTCCCTCTGAGGTACAGATAGCCCTTTTGGAAACTGGAATGCTTGGGTATTTACTCAGCCTCCCCATTTTTTTTTT
>NW_006921604.1:21638848-21643971 GCF_000298275.1 Orycteropus afer afer
GTTTTGTATAGTATGTTATGCCAATTGAGCTTGATGTCCCCTAGCTTGCTAGCTTTTAAGATCCCAGTTGCTACTCCCCAAAGTAGCCTTCTCATTTTTACTGTGTTCTTAAATTCAGTTGTTTGTCTCCAGTTCCTTGGGATTGCATCAAGCTATGCTCAGTTTCTTAATGGCTGCTCCTATTCTGACTGTGTGCCTCTCTGTTTCTGCTGTAATAGGCAAATGTATCAAGGAGAAAAAGTCAGACCAAATGTCAGGCTGACTTTCCTGAATTCCCTCTCTCTGGGATCTTCACACAGATGCTTATTTTAATTTGTGTGGGTTTTCTAGTTGCTCACAATGAAAAGTTTAGTTTGAACCAAGTTACTCCACCACTGCCAGAGTGAACATCATAAATTATCTCTAGAATAAAAACATGAATTACAAATGATATTTCTTTAGTAAGTACCCCTGTTACTTCTTAATAGAGTAAGGCTTATACTCTCAGGAAAAGACAGATTTGAGTCTTGTAATTACCATTTTCACCTTGGGTAACGTATTTTCATTTTAAACAATGAGAAAAATAGTATCCACTGTGAGACAAAGAATACATTTATGAAAGAATGGAGTCTATTCATTACTTTCTAGCATGAAAATAAATGAATGTTGAACTATTAAATGGGCAATAACAGGTTGATATTAAGCACTCTATTCTTTATTTACTCTTTACTATTGTAGCCTAACTTTTATTTTTCAAAATGTACTCTGGAACAGATGAAACAAAGTCAAAACAAATAAAAAAAAATTTATGTGAAAAATGAATCATATACCAGCTGGTTACGATGTTTTTTGTTAACAGGAACCTGGTGATATATATTGTGGCTATATTTTCTAAATGACTATGTGCCTTTTTTCAAGAGGAAAATAATGTCACCAAAAACAACTTTAGAGCTTGGGCTTTTGTTATTTTTAGCAGTACTGATGGATTTATCTTTACTCATTTGCTTAAGCATCTAGCCTTTCTCTGTTCAAATATTACATTTATGGGGTGGGTTCCTATGCTATGCAAACAGTGTACATTTTAGACATAGAAGCTATAGCCTTAACCAGCAATCTTAGAGACTCAAAAATAATTTTTTTCCTCCACTGAGCTAATAGTTCGATCTCATGTAAACTGTGATGTTTTCATGTCATTTGTAAAGACTGAAATGTTAGTAACAAAAATTGTTTATGGGGGAAGAGGCAAAGATTCCATTAAAAATTATTTAAACTGCTTGTAAAGTCATAGCTACCTTGAATCAAGGTAACAGGAGCCCAAATTGCTTTCTGGACACCTATATTATCGTTATCAGAAGAACCTTAGTAAAAGGGGAGAAGATGAGCTTAATTTATACTCCGACGATTTAAACACATTCCAGTGCCCTTGCAAGTGAACAAGTGTGGCAGGAAAGTCAGAGTTAGAGTCAGAGAGAGAGAGGAAGATGCCACATGGCTGCCTTTGAAGACAGAGGAAGAGGCCAGGTGCTAAGGAGAGAAGACAGCTTCTAGAAGCTGGAAAAGGCAAATGAATGGCTTTTCCCTTTGGCCTGCAGAAGGAACACAGCCTTGCTGTCAACTTGATTTTAACCTAGTGAGATCCATTTTGGACTTTTGAACACCAGCACTGGAAGAGAATAAATTTGAGTTGTTTAAAGCCACTAATTCATACTTTTTAATTTTTGTTGTGATTTGGGTAAAAGTTTACGGAGCAAATTCACTTTCCATACAGCAGCTCACATACACTTTGTCTCATGACATTGACTGCAATTTCCCACAATGCAACAGCTCCCCTCTCACTACCTCCCCATAGTTAGCTCTTCCCTGTGTCCTTCCCTCCATGCACTCCTGCCCCCTGAGCTGTCTCCCTGTGCATACACAGCCCTTCTTTCTCCCATGATTGTTCTCTCCAAGGAGTGTTATCTACCTAGAGTAAATGTTCACCTCATATGCCTTTCTTTTATTTGCCTGGAAGCCACCAGAGTGGGTCCAATTCCAGACCTGAAGGGCAGCTAGGAGTCATAGTCTCAGGAGTTCCACCAGGCTCTATCAGACCAGCAAACTTGGTCCCCCCCCCTTTTTTTTTTAATGATTTTGAGTTTTGTTCCACATCATTCTCCCATTCTATCCAGGATTTCCTACACAGATCTCCCTTTGAGTGGTTGACAGTGGTAGCCGGGCACTATCTAGTTCTGGTTTCATAGTAGTATAGACTGAGGATTACATAATGTACCACTTGCTTGGACTAATCGCTTCCATGTGTCTTTGGTTTTCTTCATTCTTCTTTGCTATGGATGAGGAGAGACCCATCATTGCATCTAGATGGGTGCTTGCAAGCTTTTAAGATCCTGGTCGCTACTCGCCAAAGTAGGAGGTGCAACAATGTTTTCCTGTAGTGTGTTATGCCAATTGAGCTTCATGTCACCTGCAACTATAGTCCCGAGCCCACAGGTCCAACTACTTGCTCCCTCTAGGTAGCTGGCTGTGGCCAAGAAATGACTACAACTTTGTCCCTTGTCAGCTCTACTATATACCTGGGGATTCTTACAGAACATACAAATACACTTGTAGAAACATTGTCTGCCAATCCTATTCATGGTCATGGGCATACTCTTCCCTGCATAGACATACCTAATAGTTCAACCTGTCCACTCATCTATCCACCCGTATACCCATGTTCATTGACAATGCAGTACTGTTTGTGCAAAAGCATTCATCTTTGTTGTCTGCACCTCCCATGTACCTCTCTATGTCTTCCTCTTCCTCAAAGTCACCATGTTGATCACTCACATTTTGTACATTGCCCTTCTCTTCATCCAAATCAATACTTATTTCTACTTATCTAACAGTCTTCCCTTCTCTCCCCTCCCAACCCTGGTAACCAACAAAGAAAATTTCCTTCCATATATAAACATTTCCTTGACTTTTTACAATAATGGACTAATACAACATTTGTCTTTCTGTGATTGACTTAATTCACTCAGCATACTGTCCTCCAAGTTCATCCACGTTATGCGGTGTTTTGCAGATTCTAGATTACTCTTTAGGGTTGCATAGTATTCCATTGTGTATGTACCATAGTTTGGTTATCCATTCTTCTGTTGATGGGCATGTAGGTTTTTTCCATTTTTTTGCCTTTGTAAATAGTGCTGCGATGAATATAGGTGTGCATATATCTGTTTTTGTCCTGCTCTCACTTATTTGGAATATATACCCAGTAACAGAACGACTGGGTAAAATGGTAATTCTAATTCCAACTGCTTTCCAAAGTGGTTGTATCATTTTACAGTCCCATGAGCAGTGTATGAGAGTCCCAATCTCTCCATATCCTTGCCAGCATTTGTTATTTTCTGTCTTGTTGAACTTTGCTACTAGTACTGGGGCAAGATGGTATCTCATTGTTGTTTTTATTTGTATCTCTCTAATGGCTAATGATCATAATAAGCATTTCTTCGTGTGTTTGTTGACCTACTGAATATCCTCTTTGGTGAAGTGTCTATTCATGTCTTCTGCCCATGTTTTAATTGGATTATTTGTCTTTTTATTGTTGAAGTGTTGGAGTTTTCTATAAATTCTAGAGATAAGTCTCTTGTCAGATATATCATTGCCAATTTTTTTTTTTCCCAATCTGTAGGTTCTCTTTTGACTCTTTTGGAGAAGTCTTTGGACCTTCTTTTAGAAGGTCCCATCCACCTAGTTTATCTTTTGCTGTTTGTGCATTGTGGGTTATCCTTGATAGTCTATTTATGCCATATTTAAGGGAGCTCTGGTGGTAAAGTGTCTAAGTCTTTTGACTGCTTGCCCCTAGTTTTTCCTTAAAGTACTTTATAGTTTTAGGTTTGCATACTTGATAAGCACTCCACTTGGTCATTATTTTCTTGATATTGTAGTTTTTGTGTATGGAGTGAGGTACAGATCTTATTTCATTTTTCTGCAAATGGATATCTAGTTTTGCCAGCACCATTTGTTGAGCAGACATTTTCTTCCCCATTTAATGGATTTTGGGCCTTTGTCAAAGATCAGCTGACCATAGGTTGATGGATCTATTTCTGGGATCTCAATGCTATTGCATTGGTCTACATATCTGTCATTGTACCAATACCAGGCAGTTTTGACTACTGTGGTTGTATAGTAGGTTTTGAGATCCGGCAGTGTGAGACCTCCTACTTTGTTCTGCTTCTTCAATAGTGCTTTGCTTATCTGAGGTTTCTTTCCTTTCCATATAAAGTTAGTGATTGGTTTTTCCATATCCCTAAAGAATGTTCATGGGATCTGGATTGGGATTGCATTGAATGTATAGATTGCGTTGGGTAGAACTGACATTTTCACAATGTTCAATCTTCCTGTTCACGAGCATGGGATGTTCTTCCATTTACATAGATCTCTTATGGTTTCTTGAAGTTTTTTATAGTTTTCTTTGTAGAGGTCTTTTGTGTCTCTGGTAAGATTTATTCCCAAGTATTATTTATTTATTTATTTGATAGTTATTGTTCTTAAGGCATGTGACTGCTAATCAGAAGGCTGGCAGTTTAAACCCACCAGCCATTCCTTGGAAGGGAGTTTGGGCAATCTACTTCTGTAGTGATAGCACCTTGGAAATCTATGGTGGGGTTGCCATGGGCTGGATCTAACTGCACAGCAGTGGGTTTGGTTTTTTAGTTTATTGTAAATGGTATTGATTTCCTTGTTTCTTTTTCAGCATTCTCTTTGCTGGTGTAGAGGACTCCAACTGACTTTTGGATGTTGATCTTGTATCCTGCCACTATGCTAAATCTCTCAATTAGTTCCAGTACATTTTTGACTGAGTCTCTTGGTTTTTCTAGGTATAGGATTATATTATCAGCAAATAAAGATAGTTTGACTTCTTTGTTACCAATCTGGATGCATTTGATTTCCCTTTCTTGCCTTATGGCCCTGGCTAGGACTTCCAATACAATGTTGAATGGAAGTGGTGATAGAGAGCATCCTTGTCTGGTTCCCGTTCTCAAGAGGAATGGTTTCAGTCTCTTTCCATTGAGAATAATGTTGGCTGTTGGTTTTGTGTAGATGCCCTTTATTATGTTGAGCAATTTCCCTTCTGTTCCTATTTTGCTGAGAGTTTTGATCAG
>NW_006921604.1:21645846-21650656 GCF_000298275.1 Orycteropus afer afer
CCTTTAATCATTATATAATGTCCTTTCTTGTCACTTATGGTGGTTTTTGTCTTAAAGTCAATTTGATCAGAAATTAATATTGCCACTTCTGCTCTTTTACGTTGCCATTTTCTTGATATATCTTTTTCCAGCCTTTGATATTTGGTCTATTTTTGTCTTTGTCTTTAAGGCACGTCTCTTTTAGCTAGTACATTATGGGTTATGTTTTCTTATCCTGTCTGCTATTGTTTTAGTATTTGCTAAATATTTGTGCTTGTCCTCTTTTTCATTGTGATATGAAGGTTTATCATTTTTCTCTGAGGTTACCCTGTGACTTACAATTTGCTCCCCAAGTTTAGAATGGTCCATTCTATCTTGCAACTCTCTCGATTTCCTCACCATTTAAAAGTTCTGTAACTACACTATTTTTTTTTTCTTCCTCTTTTTGGTTTGTAGTTGTCTTCATTTGCCACTTAATGTCTCTGTATTCCTGTTCACAACTTGGAAGCTTATTTTATTTTGGATACTTCCAGAGCTGTGTTGGTTTCTGGGTTATGTCATCTTGTGTATTAATAGTCAGTTGCTGTTTGCTATTATGGATTCTCTGTTCAAAGACTCCCTTTAGTATCTCTTGTAAGGTTGGTCTGGTTTTAACAAATTCCCTTAGTTTCTGCTTATCTGGAAATCTTCTAATTTCACCTTCATATATGAGGGACAATTTTGCTGGATGTATAATTCTTGATTGGAAATTTTTCTCTTTCTGGGTTTTATGTATACCATACCATTACCTTTTCGCTTGCATGGTTTCTGCTGAGAAATTAGAGCTTATTCTTATTGGTTGTCCTTTGTAGGTAATTGTTTGTTTTTTCCATGCTACTTTCAGGGTTCTTTCCCTATCTTTGGTTTTGATGAGTTATATGATGATATGTCTTGGTGATTTTCTTTTGGGGTCTATCCTGTTTGGTGTTTATTGGACTTCTTGATGGATATATTCTCATCTTTCATCATATCAGGGAAGTTCTTTACCAACAAATCTTGGACCATTTTCTCAGAGGTTTTATTTTTCTCTTCCTGTTCTGCAATTCTGATTACACTTAGGTTATTCCTTTTGATGGTATCCCACATGAACCTTAGGCTTTCTTCATTTTGTTTTGATCCTTTTTCTGATTGATCTCTTTCCAAAAAAGTATTCAGGTATTTGTCTTCAATCTCATTAATTCTGTTTTCCATTGATTTGATTCTACTCCTTTGTCCTTTCAATGTGGTATCTATTTCTGAAAATTTAGTATTAATCTTCTGGATTTCTATCTGTAGATTTTGTATCATTTCTAATTTTCAATTTATTTTGTCATTTTGTTCTTGTATTTCTTCTGAAATTGTTCTAGTGTTTGTCTGTGTTTTCCTTTAATTTTGTCAATGTTTTCCTTGATCTTCCTCTCAATATTTTGAAGATACCTGAGTATAATTCTTTTGAATTCTTTATCAGGGAGTTCCAATGCTGCTTCTTTCTCAGGGATGTGTTCTGGATTTGTATCCTGTTCTCTTGCTTCTACCAGTTTATCTTGCTTCTTTGTGCAGACAGTCTGTTGTCTCCGAGACATTGAGATATTGTTGTATTTAGATCTCTGTTAACTGTTTGTGAAGAGCAGTTAAGGGTGAGTCAGGCTCTTTTTGGTGGTTTCTTATCACTGGCCAGTTGATGGAGAAGGAAATGGTGGTTCTCACTCAGTAAGTGGAGCATCAGGAGGTGTGGGGGTTGTTGCATTGTATGGGCACAGTTGTTGCCTCCCATTCAGTGAGACAAAACAACAATCGAAAAACCATCAAAAAAGTGAAAGCAAGTGGACAAAAAAACCTATTACATAAACACACAGGAACAATCATCAAAAAAAAAAAAAAAAAAAAAAAGAAGAAGAAGAAAGAAAAAAGAAACCCTGAAATATTTGGGGAGCAGGCAATAAGAGAAAAGAGATAGAGTAGGATAGTAATGAAGAAAAAAATGGGAAATAAAGAGAACCACAAGAAAGAAAAAAATGGGAACCAGGACTAGGGAAGAGAGAAAAAGCTGAAAACTAGAACCTGAGAAGGAAAGAGGAAAGAATAATAATAAAAAGTACAATAATAATAATAATTTTAAAACCAACAAAAAACAAACAACTGAACAAAAAAAGAAAAAGAAATATGGGCAGGTCAGGTCACGGCATCCAGACTCTGTTGGAGCACACAGACTGGGATGGAATTTCTGCTACCCCGGAAGGTGGGTGGGAGTGAGGGATGGCCGTACCTCCATTCACTAAGAGGGTGTGGTGTATAAGACTAGGAGAATATTGCACCTTTCCAGTAATTTGTGTCTGGCATATCATTGTGGTTCCTGGCAAGTGGAGCTTATTTTTACGTCCCTGAAATCTGAGAGAGTGCTGTCGCTTTAAATATCCAAAATGGTTCAACCACTTATAAACATTCAAAATGGCTGCATCCTATGGACAGCCAAAAGCCCATGGCTCAGCCCATCTCCCTCTTTGCTGCTTCCTCTTTTATTCACCAGCCACCAGTGCAGTCTTCCATGCAGCCTCTGGCTAGCAGGGCCGTATTTTAGGTTAATACTTAGAGTCTAACACCACTTGGCAATATCCAAGCTGTCTGTGCTGTCAGAATCACTGACAGACCACAGCTCCATATGTCTCCTTTTTTTTGGTGTTTTCATGCTGGTTCTTCTACTAGTTGGAGTTTAGTTCACTTCTGTATTCTTTCTTTGAAAGATCAAGGCTCTAGGATTATCTTCTGTATCTGTGTTAATTGGTTCCCCTTTTCTTTGTTGAAGATGGTCTGCATAGTTTTTCTGCCTATTCTGCCATCTTACTGGAACTCTAAATTTTTGAAATTTTTTTTACAGTAGCAATAGGAAACTAATACAAACACAGAAAAAAATTGAAGTTAAAGAACTTAATCAAGTCACAAGTACTCAGGTAGTGTCCTGTGGTTCACATTTAGGTCTCTGAACTATTATTGTATTTATCCAAGGACTCTAAGAGGGAAAAAGGAGAAATGAGTAAACTTGGACACCTCAGAAAACTGAGGTTACAGTTATTGTCCCCTCACTTCACTGAGGAAACCCACTCAAGGCAAAAGCAATCATATATCAGGTCAATTACCAATTTTTTTTAAATGGAAGAGTTTTAGTCTCCATTAAAAGTGTTTTTGTAATAGGATACCTCAGAAAGATATCTTTCCTTAGACAGTAGGTGGAAGGAGAGTGAGGTTTGAAACACATTCTAAAAGAGAAGAATTTTGATATTAAATGGTTTATGCATTCATGACATTGAGTACAGAAACTAAGGTTATGTGAAGTTATGTTTTTGAGAATCAATTCAAAGGTTGCTGGAAGCCATTACAGGCATCATTACATGGTTTATGGCACATTCTTTTAAATCTTCAAAAGACACATAGAGAGTAACAAGTTCTTCAACTCTTTACACATTTTATAACTGAATCAGTTAGTGTTGTATTGATAGAACCACACTCAAGGCTGAAACTCTGTGTAGTTTGGAGAGTATTATATGGTTTTATGCCTAAGGCACTTGACTGCTAACCAGGAGGTTGGTGGTTCAAGCCCATTAGTCACTCCTCAGAAGGAACATTGCACAATCTACTTCTTTAGTGATACTGCCTCAGACACCCAAGGAGGGGTCGCTATGAGTCAGAGATGACTTGATGGCACATAACAACAATGACAGCAACATGGTCACAAATTTCTTCCCGTCTCCTGGGAACTTACTCAACTCCTGTAAATGGCAGTAAACCAGGATAAGGGTAGTCTTTTCTTCTTTCAAATTCTTTCCCCTTCCACTCCTTACCTGCCCGTCTTTTTCTTTCTTTTCTCTATATTTTCTTCTTTGATTTTCTCACACTCTTAGGTGACTTCATCTATTTCTGTGGCTTCAGCTATTGTCCAATATTAACAATTACCCTAAAGGACTTCTTCACCCAGCCTTGTCTCCTGATGTCACTAGGAATCCCTGCTGGCTTGTATTTGGATCTTTACACTCAACTTTTCCAAAACTTAATGCATTATATTTCCCACCAAACCTCCTATTGCCTTGAACTTCTTAGCTTAACAAGGAGTATCATCAAACCCACTCAAGTCAGATTCCTGGGGGTATTCTTGACTCTTCTCTTGCCTATCTCCTTGACACTGCCTCATCTACACCAGACCCTTTCCACAGTGTTGAATTTTACAGCTTTGTTAAAATCCTCTAACTTTGGTGTGCCACTCAATTTGCTCTGTAATTTGTAATTTCTCTCTCTTGTCCATGTGCATTCCTCCTGCTCTCCCACTCACATTTTGCTTTCTAACTTTGATGAGTTATTTGCAGTGACTGAGCTGTTTCTTGTTAAGGGTCCTTGCTCATGCTTGCACTTTTTGCTGACAATGAGTTTCCTTCACTATAACAAGAAAAACCAAATGTGTTAGGCTGGGTTCTCTAGAGAAGCAAAACCAGTAAAGCTTATATATATAGTGAGAAAGAGAGGGAGAGGGAGAGGGAGAGGAGGTTTCAGTGGAGTTTCTTTTTCTTTTTTTAAATTAATTATTTTATTTATTTGTTTTTATTTGGGCGAAGATTTACAGAGCAAATTCACATTCCATAGAGCAGTTCACATATACTTTGTCTCATGTCATTGACTACAGTTTACCACAATGCAACAGCTCCCTCCCACTTCCTCCCCATAGTTACCTCTTCCCAGTGACCATCCCTCCATACTCTCCTGTGCCCTGAGCTGACTCCCTGTGCATAAGCAGCCCTTCCTTCTCCCATGATTGTTCTCTCCAGGG
>NW_006921604.1:21654737-21668305 GCF_000298275.1 Orycteropus afer afer
TAATTGGTTTCCCTTTTCTTTGTTGAAGAGGGTCTGTGCAGTCCTTCTGCCTAGTCCGCCATTTTTCCATGTTCAGAAAAGATCTCAGTGGAGTTTCTTGATTAATATAGACTCAGATAAAAGGCCTGGTCATCTACTTCTGAAAATTAGCTAATAAAAACCTTATGGATCATAACACAATATTGTCTGATAGAGTGCTGGAAAATGAGCTATCTAGGCTGGAAGACACTCAGAATACAGTAGCTGCAATAATGGTATGTTAGACAGGGTTCTCTAGAGAAACAAAACAAATAAAGCTTATATATATAGAGAAAAGGAAATTTATATTAGGGAAATGGCTCACACACTTATAGAAGCTGGCAAGTCCAAAGCTCTTGGATCAAATGTCAAGCTGGAGGCTTTTCCTGACTCACACAGCTGGAGGGTCTGAGGAAGTTAAGGTTGGCAGGCAGTATACTGGCTGTTGACTCCAACAATTGATGAACCCAATATCTCCAGGCTGCATGGTGGATTGTTTGTTCAGAGACAGTTGTAAGCAGCACAACAGAATCCTGATCCACAGAAGTGTGTCTCTTTTCCCAGGATGTCCATAAATATACTGGAAGTAGGACACATCCATAGGGAAACTCTCTTTCAATGGATTGGCTGCTCAAAATATATACATCTGATCCCATCATTAGAACAACCCACATCACAATTGCTTAAACCACACAGAATTGTGTTCCATCCAAGTTGACACACAGCTCCAACTATCACAAATGGATTGGAGTATACCAGTGGTTGTAAAGATGGCACGGGACTGAGTAAATTTGTTCTGTTTCATGCTAGGTTGCCATGAATCTGAGCTGACTTGCAGGCAAGTAAATGCAACAATAACAACGCTTCTACTGCTGCTCTCCCTCTGCAGTCCTCTTCTGCAGTCCCTGCAACATGAGCTAGTATTTAGCCACTAGACTCCCTCCTCCTTACTGTTTGCCTCCAGCATCCACTCTTATTGATGGGCATATTCCTGAGTCTAGTACTTCACTGCAGGTACTGGATTACATATAGCTCTCCTTTATAAGGGATTATGTATCTCTGGAGACTGTGATAGTATCTGTCATATTGGAGTTTGGCAAAGGTAAATGAAGTGATCTGAACCATGTATTACAGAGATTTATCATTAAATGAAAGAAGGACAGTGAAGACAAGAACATTTTGAATACTTGTCCTCTATCATTATATTTCTTTAGAAATATGAGACCACGTGAACAACACATATTTTTTTTTACAGAGAAACATTATTTTCTTTAAAACATGTCAGATTAAAATGCATTCAAATAGCAAAACAATCAGTTGCAAAAAAGAGAGAGTGAGTGAGTGAGAAACCAGATTACTAATTATTTGCTATAAAATCTTGCAACAAAAAATATTTCAGTGAAGATTTTTCTTTTACATCTTTTCAAAGTTTTTTTTTTTATTATTATTATAAAAATGTGAAACACACTGTGGTGTAGTAAATTACATAGAGTGGCTTTTCTAGCCATAAGTCTTTGTAAACTCTATGGTGAAATTTGGCATAAGTAACTGAGTAGTTCCTGATTGTTAAAGTTATCCACCTGGGGTATTTCTGTTGCGAATGGCATGACACAATCTTCTGGGAAGTTCTCTGTCTCTCAAGTGTGTAGAACTCTGATGTTGGAATTGGTTAGTTTGGTCACTCTGCCACGCTCAGAAGGAACCCTCCTAGAGGTAGAAGGAATCTCTCTGACTGATGGTCAAGAAAGACGTGCTGCTGAGAGAAACACACTCCTGAGAGAGGCAAATGAGAGACATGCATTGCTGAAAGAGAGACACGGGAGATATGCACTACTGAGAGAGCGATGTGCTACTGAGACTGCTGGCTGCTGAGTGAGATGGTCGGTTTTAAGAGTGCACTTCTAAACTTGAATTGTAGTCTGGTGCTTCCCTAATAAACTCCATAATCTGTGAGTTCTGTGTGGCCACTGCAGTGAATTATTGAACCCAGCAAAGATGTGGTAGGTGCTGCAGGAGGAACGGTTGGTGTCAAGGTTGGTGAAAGCGCTGGAGGTAGGCAGCATGTCTGGCCTTGCAGGAATAGGCCTTGGGCTACTGATGGTGATTCTGTCTTCCTCTTGTGGGGTTAGAGGAGGTCAGAACATGTGGCCTCCCTGCCCCTTTGGCACACACACAAAAAGGAGAGAAGAGTATACTGAACACCTGCATAACGCACCACCTTGCTTTAATAATTACAAAGAGTTTGCTAATTTTTACTAATTTAGTTTTACATCTTTTTCCCCCTAGATTATCATCTCAAAGCAAGTCCCAGACATTTTATCATGTTATCTATAAATATCTTAGTATGTATTTCTCATAAATGTGGACTGTACTTTTGAAACCACAATTACAATATCATCGTCACACTCAAGAGAATAAACAATAATTCCTTGATATCACATTATACCTAGTTCCTGTTCAGCCTTTCCTAACTATCTCAAAACTGTCTTTTTATAGTTAGTGTGTTTCCATCAAGATCAAAACAAGGTCTACATGTTGCATCTGGTTGACATTTTTCAAAAAGTACTTTTTAAAGTTTATTTTGAAATAATTTCAAACTTACAAAATACTTGGAAGTATATTACAAAGTATACTTGGATCTCTTTCATCTAGATTCATAAATTGTCATCATTTTGTATATTTGTTTTACCATTCTCTGTGTTTGTATTATTTTTGGAATCACTAGAGAATTGTCACTTTCTCTCTAAATATTTCAGAATATATTTCCAAAGAATAAAGGTATTATCTTACATAGTCAAAGTACTCACAAAACTCACTGCCATTGAGTCAGATCTGACTCATAGTGATTCCTCCTTACGTTTCCAAGGTGGTATCATTATGGAAGTAGATTGCCCAATCTTCCTTCTGAGGAGTGGCTGGTTGGTTTGAACTGCCAGCCCTCTGGTTAGCAGTCAAATGCCTTAGGCACTATGCTACCATTACAGTTATCCAAATCACAAAATTTGGACAGGCTAGAATGCATAGATAACTAGGGCACAGGGAGGGGGTATTCACAGGGAGGAGAGGGGAGGAGAGTTTTTTATGGTTGGGGATGGTAATGGGTCCATGAAATCAAATGCACATAACTGTTGCATGTAAAATAAATCTGCTTTGTAAATTTGCATCCAAAACACAATAAAAAATTTTTAAAAAATCACAAAATTTAACATGATACAATATTATAATTTAATCCACAGCCTGTATTCAAACTCTGCCAATTGTCCCAATAATGTCCCTTTATAACTATTATTTTATTCTTCC
Organism: Orycteropus afer afer; assembly: GCF_000298275.1. Lineage (NCBI taxonomy): Eukaryota > Metazoa > Chordata > Mammalia > Tubulidentata > Orycteropodidae > Orycteropus > Orycteropus afer. Next base: position 21,658,056 of record NW_006921604.1, read on the forward strand.
TAGTCTAGTATCCAATCCAGAATCATGCATTTGACATTCTGTTGTAATGACAAATTTCTTGTCTGCATTCTCAATCTCTCTCTCTCTCTTTTGATAATTATATCAAATATATATACCATTGAGAACTTACGGATTGTTATTTTTATTCCACTATGTTTACTATTTATTTTAATGTTCAACTGGTCCCTCATCTGGCCAGTGCAAATCTCTTCCAATTGGTTTCTAATCCTAATCTTATGCCATCTACCCATAATCCTTTAAACTCTGCTGTATTTTGTGGCACAGCAAGATATTTCATGCTCATCTTGTACTTTCCATGTTCAGCTTGGATTTGGCCATTTCTCCATGGCGTGGGAGATTGAATAACCACATCTATAATAACAGATTATGCACCTCACCTTTCAAACTAATACAATTTTAAAATTAAACAAGACATTCAATTTCACAACTGAACAAAAACAATTTGAGTTGAATTTAAAAAAATAAGCTGAACAAACACCCTTGAGATTAACAATATTTGTTCATTGATAATATACGAAATATAAATATTTTTGAAACTCAAGTACAGGCTTAATAAGTTTTACCATATAAGTAATTCTGCATAACTTTCACAACCTTTCAATTGCTGTTTCATTTCCAAAATGAGGATGAGCACTTACTTCCCTGATAAAAATTATTCACCCACTTCTCTGAAAGAACCCGTTGTTCTCTGTGTTCTGCCTAACTGCAAAGGAGTATGATCTTTTGCTTTGTAAGCTCTCATCTATTTCTTTTCATAGAAAATGGGTTTATGTCCGTTGGACCATCATTGCAATGCTTTTCAAACTTTAGAAAAAGTCACTTGGGGTGCTAATAAAAACTATACATTTATGGCCACCCCTACAAACATTCAGAAGCTGGAGTGGGGCCAGGAATCTGTATTTTTTTAACAAGTGCCTTAGGAGATCCATAGTAAGTGGTCTGTGGATCACCTTTAGACAAAGACTATCCGAGAATAACTTATCTTGCCATATATAAAGCACTGCCATTGAGTCAATTCTGACTCATAGTGACCCCCTTTGGGTTTCCAAAGTGGTAAATCTTTATGGAAGTAGATTGCCCCATCTTACTTCCACAGAGCAGCTCATGGGTTTAAACCACCAACCTTCTGGTTAGTAGTCAAATGACTTAGGCAGTGTAACACCAGAGGTCCATTGCCATATATTGTGGGGGACATTTAATCATGGAGGATATAAAGTAATAATGCTGAACAGGTAAAATTTTTAGACTGTAAGCATTTGGGATTATGTAGCTATATTTGGATCAGCAGCCACATATGGGAAAAAGGACTTTTAAAATCAAAATGGATATTTGAAAAGGGCACGAAACTCTAGTTAAAAGATATATAGAAAAAATATGATCATAGTGAAGCTGAAATCAGAATACAGATTGAATTATATGTCATATCCTGTCACTGTTTCTCAAACCAAAGACTGAGTAAATACCAAGGGAGGATGAACTCCAGAAACTCTGATCAGCAAACTGTAAGTGAAATAAGTAAGCTCCTATCACTTGCTTCCAATTTTTAACTTTTTTTCTTTGAGATTTGACATGAAGTCTAGATTGATGAGAACTCTATTTTTATTTTTTCCCCTTTTTGGTAAGAGGATGAAATGTGGCAGAAAGTGGGTCATTAAAATTAAAATGTTGAAGAACTACTAGACTGTATCAATATTAATCATGAAATTCTTCCTTAAGTATCTTCTAGCTGGCCTTTGGGAAGTCCCAGTCAGTATCCCACATCCTGTAATCACAGAGTAAGAGTTAATGTGGTGTGGTAGTTGTTGTGTTCATCAAATATTCCTGTTTCTCCTTCTTCTTTCAGTCCCCTTTGAAGTTAGTGGCTGCCATATGACTTTCTTTGGCCAATGTGAAAATAGCTGAAATGAGGTGTGTCAATTCTTGACAGAAACTTTAAGAATCTGTGAATGATTCATCATGATCTCTCTTTCTGCCATGGCAAATAGAAATGTTCCAGAAGGTAGCTGATCCATCGGTCTGCCCTAGGGAAGAAGATGTGGAACAGGGTCTCCAGCCAACCCACAACAGATACATAGTACAAGGGAAAAATGGCCTTTGTTACTCTATGTGATAGAGAGCCTGGGGTTCTTTGTTACTGTGGCCTGATCTAGCATATCCTGACTAATTTAGTGGTTAGGACTAATGGTTCATAACGTTTTCAAGAACTAGGACATCTTTTTATTTCAATATCTATTGACTAGGGGAGTATGTATCATCTAAAACTTACTTTGAATTTAATAGTATTTTAAAGTACATTTTTATTTTATTAATCATAACCTTTACACATATTTGAAAAACTAGTAGCAAATCCATGTGCCAGACAATATATACTCAATAGTAGACTGTTCTTAATGAACATGTAGATTTAGGGATTCTTCACAGTGAACTTGGACTTTTCGGATACCCAGTTGTTAGTTTCCATTGAGTTGATTTTGACTCATGGCAACCCCATATGTACAGAGTAGAACTGCTACACCAGGTTTTTAAGGCTGTAACCTTTAGGAAACTGGTTGCCAGGCCTGTCCTCTGAGGTGCCTCTGGGTGGGTTCAAACAGCTAAACTTTCGGTGAGGAGGTGAGCACTTAACTGTTTGTGCCACCCAGGGATGAAGTAAAATAAACCTTAAACTGGGAAATAAAAGCCCAGTGTTTTTGGTAAGTATAGCTCTGCCGGTATAACTATGATTTGGGATTGACAATTTCCTTCCTTTATGGGCTTTAATTGTTTAATATATACAAAGCAATGATAAAAAAAAAAAAAAAAAAAGCTCACTCCAACGAAAAAAAAAAAAAAGATAAAAAAAAAAAAAAAAAAAAAAAAAAAAAGCTCACTGCCATCGAGTTGGATCTGACTCATAGCGACCCATCCTGGGATTTCCGAGGTGGTATCACTATGGAAGAACATTGTCCAATCTTCCTCCTGAGAATTGGCTGGTGGGTTTGAACCACCAGCCTTCTGGTTAGCAGTCCAATGCCTTAGGCACTTTTATTCTTCAAATCATATGCCAAAAATCCATTGCGTCAATTCATTAAGTCCATTCTGACTCCCAGTGATCCTATAGGACACAGTAGATATGCTCCCATAGAGTTTCCAGTGCTATAATCTTTACAGAAGCATGTTGCTGTATCTTTTTCCTAAGGAAGAGCTGGTGGGTTCAAACTGCCAACCTTTTGGCTAGCTTCTGAGCACTTAACCACTATACCACCAGGCCTGCTCTCCATTTCATAGGATGATTAAATGATATTATGATAATAATAAAGTATTTTGGAAAAAAAATTAAAAAAGCATTTTAAAGTTGGGTAATATTTGCATTTCCAAGTTTGTGTATCCTCAAATTTAATTCTTACCTTAAAAAAATGCAGAAAGTGAATGGTTTGATGGCAATATTATTATACACTATCTTTATGAGGAGAATTAGATTCTAGTTCATCTGCCCTTTCAAAATATTACTTCATGCATCTAAAATCAATATCCAAACTTTTGAGATTCAAGTGGATAAGCAAAGACTGCAAATTATTCCAAGAAATGAAGGGAAAAAAGATAAAGCATAGAATATGCTTCTAGGATCAAAGCAAAATAATGAAATAAACATAAGAAAGTATGTGTGTGTGTGCATGTGTGTGTAAATGTGTAAAATCTCAGGAAATCATACCCTAAAAAGAAAGGGAGAAGATTTTGATAGTAGTTGACAGATTAAATTAAATTTAAAGGCAAAAATTTTAAGAATTTGATCTTTACATGGATAGAAATTTTAAATTGTAGACGTTAACACAGAGTCAGATATTAAACTACTGGTGGTAAGTTTATCTGGCGCACAAAATTTAAGTTCTCGAATACTTTAAATTCTACTTAAGGAATTGGACAGAGTTATGGCAGGGGCAATGTAAAGAGTTGAGGGTTACTTGGTGAAGACCTAGAGGGCATTGCAAGAATACATGTACCTTTCCTTTCCCCGGACCCTTCTAGCTGCGTTCCCCAGCTTCTTACCTACATTGTGTCTCAAATCCTTAGGGACTCCCTGATAACAGAGTGATAAACTAATCCATTCCAAGGAGTTATTGACATATTACATCCAATGCACAGCTGGAGGTACATTTAGGCAGCAAGCGAGAACTGACAGGGAAAAAATAGTTGAGGAAAAGCCAAAGCTCATGATTTGGAGAACGGAACTAGAGAAAGGAGAGAGTTATTTACACACAACCAAGTCAGTGCCAGCTGTTTTCAGCTGCTTGCTCTGGTGTAGCTTTCAAAGAGGCATCAGATAGTCATTCTTTGTCCCTTGGTGCAATAATAAAACCGAAAAGTGCAGATGGTGTAGCACCAACTCTCCCTCACGATATTTTCTTAGAGCTCAGCTCTGATAAGTGTGAATGGCTGTCACCCAAATTACAAACACTGTAGGGAGTCTGAATCTCAAGTTTTTAAAAATTTTTTTTGCACGAAGAAATGCACCAAGTTCTGGCCTCAGGCTCTTTCAGTATGCTCTTTGGTTGACATCAGGGTGACAGATCTCATCTAACATGTACCATTTGTTTGTCTTTTGGGATCCACTTTTGGGTTCAGTAAAAGTATCATTTAGCTATGAGATATATTTCCTTTGCCAAGTTTGAAGGGCACCCCTTTTAATCTCTCAGTGATCCCCGAGAAGGAGCTCTGGTGGCATGGTGGTTAAGAGCTCAGCTGCTAACCAAAGGGTTAGTGGTTTGAATCTACCAGCCACTCTGTAAGAGAAAGATGTGGCAGTCTGCACCTGTAAAGATTTATAGCCTTGGAAAGCCTATGGAACAGTTCTGTTCTGTCCTACAGGGTTGTTATGAGTTGAAATTGACTCATTGGCAGTGGGCAGTCCCCTAGAGGACATTAGCTTAGCCAGCTGTCCTCATTTCCACCCAAGAAATAAGGATTTTATTTTTCTCCAAGGCTCACGTTTCTATTTTCCAGTCTGGTACACGTAGAGCCAACAGATGGCACTGCTGGGGTTTGCATAACCGTGATTTCAAGGGCTTTGAGAATGTGACGACATGACGCAGCCCAAACAGAAGGGTTTGTTACTTCACCCGCTCTACCTCCATGTGTGAACCAACTGTTTATCTCAACACAAACACACTGCAGTGCCATGATCATTGCAGGTTTTAGCCTTGTCTTTTTCAAAATTAGAGTTTGTAGTTTTGAAGAATTTGTATCACATTCTGCTCGACATAGTATCGTGAGTTACCCTAGTCAGAGGTAACTTAATTTTGACTATTAATGCAGGTTTTCTTTTGATGGTGGTGGTGGGGAGATTCAAGTCAATCAATGCCCTTTGAAATAGCTCAGTCCAGTTCATATTTATGGCCCTTTGTATACATATCTATCATAGTACTTATATATGGTATTGCAAGTGTTTGGGGGTGGAGCTCCCAGCTTGAACCAAAATTGATTACTCTTGGTTCCAAAGACAGGTCTGTATGTATCCTTTGCTCTGGTAGGGCAGAACAAGCAGAAATTTATCTGTATGTAAGGCCAGCATGTTCTGGGAAAAAATGTAGCTAAGCAGAAGTGAAAGCCAGGCAGATAAGCTAGTCTGAGAAGAAAAAGCCAAGGTCAGAATTTGTGTGGAGGGGAGTAACTCTGTTAGTTTCTTGTCCTGGCTCCTTGGACTGTATCTGAGTTCTTTCTGTGGTAGAAGTAGGAAGTGAGAAGGGAAGGAGAAAGGAGGTCTCTAAGTAAAAACTGAAAATGTGGTTTATTTCACTAGAGTCCTAGGGTAGAGTTAATGCAGTCTATAATCCACCCTGTGGAGTCGTGTTAATGTGATAAGCATCCTCCTCCATCCTCAGTGTTAGTCCTTGAAGGGTCTAGCACAAGAGCAGACACAGCAGCAGGAAACAGTCATGGTGTCTCCGATAGACTCTTCAGGGGGGCCCATAACAGAAACAGAAAAAGTAAGGCCATCTAGAGCCAAGTGACAACTGACCAGCCCTGTTGACAAGCACATGGAGGTTGAGTCTCAGTAGGAAAGGGACTACCTCCCTAGACTATCAACTCCTCTACAGGAGGTGAGATGCCTACTGGTGTTGTCATTAGTGACCAAAAACTGCCCAGTTACTGTTGAGTCAGCTCTGACTCATGGAACCTCATGCCTGTGAGAGTAGAACTGTGCTCCATAGGGTTTTCAATGGCTGATTTTTTGGAAGTAGATTGCCAGAACCTTTTTTTTTTTGAGATAGCTCTAGCTGGACTTGAACTTCCAAACTTTCAGTTCGTAGCCAAACACAATAAGCATTTGCACCAGCGCCCTGTTAGTGGCCAGAATAGCCCATAGTAGGGATAAACACATGTTAAAGAAGCAAATGCTTGAAATGACTTAGCACTTTTCAGAGGTCAAATTGTGAGTGGGCATTTCTCCTCTCTCTTTTAAGATGGGAAAGTTGGAGTGTGCATCTGGAGAAGGGAAAGAGGGTAGCAAACAGTTACAGATCACCACCTTGACTCCAAGTAATGGGAAACAAGAAGCATCACTTGTTCACGGGTATACATGCATTGTAGGCTACAGCATTTGTTTTAATATCTTATGTACTAAAGGGCCTAACTGCTTATATACCATTCATTTGGATAGCTTCAGGCACTTCTGGGAAGGCCTGCAAAGGTTTTGTTTCCATGAGGTTTAGGGTCTTCCACTGGCTGTCATGGCTGTGATTAGAGAGGCAGTGTAGGGTAATGGTTAGGCGTACTCAGCAGCCAGATTCCCTCCTTTCTGATTCTTTTTCTGACTCTACCAGTTTTGTAACTTAGGCCAATTACTTAATTGCTGTGTGCCTCAATTTCCCCATCAATAAAAAGGAAACTTATAAGAATTATGAGGATTAAAGAAATTAATATATGTAGGTGTTTAGTGCCTAAGGCATTTGACTACTAACCAGAGGCTGGCGGTTTAAACCCACCAACCACTCCTTGGAAGGAAGATTAGGCAATATACTTCTATAGAGATACCACTTTGGAAACCCAAGGAGGGGTCACTATGAGTCAGGATCCACTTGACAGCTTCATGTGAGAAAAACCTGGTAATCTGCTCCCATAAAGACTGAAGTCTAGGAAATCCTATGGGGCAGTTGTACACTGTCACCCGGCATTACTATGAGTCAAAATTGACTCAATGGCACCTAACCACAACATATGGGTTAGCTATTATTATTATTATTTATCTACCTTTGTGGGAAGGTCATCAAAAGGGAGGAGGTGAAACAGGTCAGGGGAAATCTACAGGTATGTGGTCCTTACTAAGGAACCAGAGATGGAAAAAGCAGAGTCCAGTCACCATTCTTATTCCTTGATCCAGATTTTCAGGGCACTTGAGTTCATTCAGAGGGAAGAGAAGTGGCAAGTAAGGATCTAGTAAAGTGAATATGTTAAGAAGAAGAGAGCTTAGGGCCAGAGATACTTGTATGAGTTGAATGAAGCAGTGTGTGGCTCTAGGAAGAGGTGCTCCCTTTTTCCCTTCATGATAACTCTTTAACTTTGGTCCTCAGTGTTAGGGATGACAAGAGGTTTTGTAAGGAGTGGAAGGTATGGTATGGAGTCAATCAGCTATTAACTGATAGGGGAAGAGGACAGGTTCCATCAACGGACAGAGAAGGAGATGGGAAAATACTCCTGGGATCCCTGGAGAATGCAGGAGGCAGTTGAGTGCCAGAGCTCAACAATTTCCTAAGTAAGGCAAGGACTCTTGTTGGTGATGTAACTTAAGTAAGTTGATCTTGTTCTTAAGGTTGGGCAAGCCAGAAGAAACCCAAATTGCTATACTACTAACCTGGGTTCCTTAAGTTCCCTTGGGGCAAGAGCTGGGCCAGGGCTGATGTTAAAAACAGAGAATAAATGGTAAGTTGTGCAGGGAACGGACAGGGTGGTAGGGCACCAGGATCTGGTACTTTTCATCCTGCCTAGGTAGTGGAGTGGGTGACAGCGTTGTGTCTTTTCCAGCCATTTGTAATCACCTCTCTAGGGCTATCACTTGTAAAGCACTCCAAGATTAAAGATACCCATGAGCTCTTTTTAAAGAATACTGTATAGACTGTTTTCTAATACCATGTGTGTGTTAAATGAATTTGACCTGTCACTTATCGTAAGTGTAAGACATAGCTTCCCTCAACAATGACAATTACACAGCAAAATAGGAATGGTAATTTACTCCATGAGTCTGAATGCCTACAAAAAGTTTTGATCCACTTAAAAGGTGCTATTTAAATACATTCAAAAAGGACACAGCATTATTATTAATGTCATAAATTATCCAAGAAGCCAGTGCTCATTAACTACTACTTTTGTGATTTCCAATTTCATGTTCATGGATCTGACCTGACTGAAAGCTCAATTTTGGGAAAATGCAAAAATGTTATTTATGGTCTTCTATTAGCTTAAAGAGAATAAGCTCAAATGTTGCCCTCCTTTCTGCATCTCTCTGCTCTTTCTTTAACCACCACAGTATAGATGCCACAGGAAAAAAACTTTACTTTTCTGAGATGGAGGTTGTTCTTATGAAAACGCCACCCTCGCCACTCCCCCCCCCCCCCCGCAGAAAACAACAACAACAACAAACTAAACCCACTGTCATCGGGTTGATTTGGACTCATAGTGATTCTACAGGGTTTCCAAGGCTGTAAATCTTTACAGAAGCAAATTGCCTCATCTTTCTCCCACAGAGTAGCTGGTGGCTTTGAACCCCTAATCTTTTGGTTAGTAACCCAATGTTTTAACCACAGCACCACCATGTAGCTGAGTTTATAACTGCAATGAAGACACTAAGAACCAAAACCAAACCAGGTGCTGTCTAGTCAGTTCCAACTCATGCCAACCCCATGCCTGTCAGAGGAGCACTGTGCTCTGAGGTTTTCAATGGGTTATTTTTGGAAGAAACTCTCCAGGCTTGAAATCTTTCAAGGCATTTCTAGAAAGAAAGAAAAAAAATTATATATGTATGGGAGCTTGTCTTCTGTTGGAGCTCTGGTAGTGCAGTGCCCAAGGCATTTGACTGCTAACCAGAAGGTTGGTGGTTTAAACCCACCAGCCACTCCACAGAAGGAAGATGGGATAATCTACTTCTGTAAAGGTTTACCTAATAGGGTTCACTGTGAGTTGGAATCAACTGGATGGCAGTGGCTTTGGTTTTGGTTTTTGCTTTCTGTCAGGCTCCATTCTTTAGCCCCAAGTTTGGAGGGGGAGGTTTATAGAATCAAGGTTTGAGCTGCATCCTAGCACATCTCTTCCCAGAAACTCAAAGCACTTCACATAGTTCTGACTTACATTTTGAAAGTCTGAATACGTCAGTGAGAGGAATCCCACCTCACATGTGTTCATGTGTGCCTTTACCAGCAGCAATCTCCAGTGGGTATAGCTAGTGTATGACATATTATTGTTGTCATTAGCTGCCACCAAGTCAGCTCTGACTCATTCAAACCTTACACATAATAGAATGAAATATTTCCCTGACCTGTGCCATTTTTATAATTGGTGTTCTGTTAGAGTCCACTGGTGTGGCTATTGTGTCAGTCTACCTCACTGAGGGTTTCCCTCATTTTCACTAATTTTCTACTTTACCAAACAGTGTCCTTTTCTAGTGATTTGTCTAGAAAGACAAATGTCTTTCTAGACAAATCTGTCTAGTGATTTGACTTTTCAAAATATGTGAGCCAGAATGTATCCATCTTTTATTCTAAGGAGCATTCTAGTTGTAAACCTCACCAATCAGTTGATTTCAATAACACAAAGTTCCTAGCAAATTCCAAACCCAAGGAGAGGGTCTGGAGGGTGGTTCAAAGGCTCTGTGGGTCCTCCATTTCCCAATAGCTGAGGTCATACAACATCTGTGTCTGAGCTGACTTGATGATTTTTTTTCCTTGATATAATATAATATGTAGAGATATGAAATCACAATTTGATAATACCACTGGAAGATTTTATACCTATATGTGTCTCACTGAAGATTTTTAAAATTATATTTATATCTCAAAACTCACTGCTGTCAAGTCAATTCGATTCATAGGGACCCTTCCTCGGGTTTCCAAGGCAGTATCACTACAGAAGTAGATTGCCCAACCTTCCTTTCGAGGAGTGGTTGGTAGGTTTGAACCGCCAGCCTTCTGGTTAGCAATTAAGTACCTTAGGCACTATGCTGCCAGAGCTCTCATTTTTATTGTGTATATATATATATATAT
>NW_006921604.1:21668416-21669527 GCF_000298275.1 Orycteropus afer afer
GTGTACAATTCAGTGGCATTAATTACATTCACCATTTATGCAACTATCGACACCTTAACAAAATCTCAGTGATCCCTAGGCAATGACTTCTTCTTTTCTTCTCTCTCCCCCAACTCACTGCCATTAAGTTAATTCAGACTTACAGCAACCCTGTAGAACACAGTAGATAGAAGGGCCCCATAGGGTTTCCAAGACTGTAATCTTTATGAAAACAGAATACCTCACCTTTCTCCCACGACTGGCTGGTTGGTTCAAACCACTGACCTTTTGGTTAGCAGCCAAATGCTTTAACTGCTATAACTCTTCTCTCTGGTAACTGTTAATAAACTTTAGTCTCTATACACTTGCCTATTTTAGATATTTCACATAAGTGAAATAATACAATACTTGTCCTTTTGTGTCTGAGTTATTTCACTCAGCATATTTTCAAGGTTCATTCATGTTGTAGCATGAATCAAAATGTCATTTCTTTTTATGACTGAGTAATATTCTATTTGGGAGCTCTGGTAGCGTAGTGGCTAAGGCACTTGACTGCTAGCCAGAAGGCTGGCAGTTGAAACCCACTAGCCACTCCTCGGAAGGAAGGTTGGGCAATCCTACTTCCATAGTGATGCTGCCTTGGAAACCCAAGGAGGGGTTGCTATGAGTCAGGGCTGACTCGACGGCACATAACAACAACAACAACAATATTCTATTTAAGCCTTTTTCCATAGTGATACCACCTCGAAAACCCAAGGAGGGGTTGCTATGAATCAGGTCTGACTCTACAGCAAATAACAATAACAACAATTTTCTATTATTTGTATATACCACATTTTGTTTAACTGTTTACCTGCTGGGTTGTTTCCACCTATTAGTTACTGTGAATAGTGCTGCAGTGAACATTGATGTACAAATGTCTGCTTGAATCCCTTCTTTCAAGTATTTGAGGTCTCTAGGTCAGCGTGGAATTGCTAGGTCATGTGGTAATTCTATGACTAACTTTTTGAGGAACCACAAAACTATTTTCCACAGCAGCTGAAAGCCAAGGGATTCTTGATGCTGGTAAAAGGGACTCTGTCACTTCTGCCAGGGCTGCTTCTCATGGCATCCTTCAAGACTTAAAACTGAG
>NW_006921604.1:21684174-21685226 GCF_000298275.1 Orycteropus afer afer
GTGGGATCACCTTTCTTTGGAATGGGTACAAATATGGATCTCTTCCAGTCAGTTGGCCAGGTAGCTGTCTTCCAAATCTCTTGGCTTAACCAAGTAAGTGCCTCCAATGGGGCATCCATTTGTTGAAATATCTCAATGGGTATTCTGTCAATTCCTGGAGTCTTGTTCTTTGCCAATTCTTTCATTGAAGCTTCAACTTCCTCCTTCATTACCATTGGTTCTAGATAATAAGCCACTTCCCGAAATGGATGAAGATCGACCAGTTCTTTTTGGTACAGCAACTCTGTGTATTCCTGCCATCTTCTCTTGATGTTTCTAGTATCATTCAATATTTTGCCCATAGAATATCTCAATATTGCAATGTGAGGCTTAAATTTTTTTCTTTAATTCTTTCAGCTTGAGAAATGCCAAGTGTGTTCATCCCTTTTGGTTTTCAAACTCCAGGTCTTTGCACATTTCATTATAGTAATTTGTTTTGTCTGCTCGAGCTGCTCTTTGAAATCTCCTGTTCAGCTCTTTTATCTTGTCATTTCTTCTATTTGCTTTAACTACTCTCTGCTCAAGGACAAGTTTCAGAGTCTCTTCTGTCATCCACTTTGGTCTTCTCTTCTTTTCTCCTCTTTTTAGTGATCTCTTGCTTTCTTCATGGATAATGTTCTTGATATCCTCCCACAATTCTTCTGTTTTCGGTTGTTGTTGTTCAATGCATCAAATCTATTCTTTAGATAATCTCTAAATTCAGGATGGATATATTCAAGATCATATTTTGATTCTCTTGGACTTGTTTTAATTGTCTTTAACTTCAAGTTGAACTTGCATACTAGTAGTTGATGGTCTGTTCCACAATCAGCTCCCAGCCTGGTTTTGACTGAAGATATCGAGTTTTTCCACCACCTCTTGTCACACATGTAGTCAATCTGATTCCTGTCTGTTCCATCTGGTGAAGTACACGTGTCGAACCACCATTTGTGTTGTTGAAAAAAGGTATTTGCAATGAATAAGTCATTGGTCTTGCAAAATTCTACCATGCAAGTTCCAGCATTATTTCTGTC
>NW_006921604.1:21685793-21693485 GCF_000298275.1 Orycteropus afer afer
TTCATAAAGTCGCATGGTAATGTATCAAACAGTGTTTCTTTGCTATTCATAAGGTTTTCCCTGGCCAATTCTTTGAGAAGTGGACGGCCTCTTCCTTCTTCCTAGTCTGTCTCAGTCTGTAAGCTGGGCTGATACCTGTGCACCATGTGCATCCTGCTGGGTTAGAAACACCAGTGGCTCAGCTCAAAACTCACATCCACATGTCACCATGGTAGGATAAACCGACAGACAAGTTTGTCTCCCTGTTGAAAACCTCTCCTACCCACCTTACCTGGGTCCCTGCCACTGACTCCTCCTGTGTCCCGGTTCCTGGGCCTTTTAATCCCCTTTTTCCCGCTCTCCCACCCTGCTGCTTTGGGCATGCCTGGGTTCACTCTCCTCACCTGGAGACCTGCGGCTGAAGTCTCTCTCCCAGCAATGTGTGTCCCTCGGTGTCTCTCTCAGCAATGCATGTCTCTTTCCCAGAAGCACATGTCTCTCAGGGGAGTATCTTTCCTCAGCCAGCAGTCAGAGAGAGTTCTGCCTCTACGAGGCCTCCTTTTGAGCAGTCTCTCTCCCAGCAGTGCATGTCCCTCGGTGTCTGTCTCAGCAATGCATGTCTCTTGCATCTCTTTCCCAGCAGCACATGTTTCTCAGGGGCGTGTCCTTCCTCAGACAGCAGTCAGAGAGCTGGGCTCCACAAATCGCATAGCATGTCCTGCCATGGTGTGAGGCCTGAGAAATCTTTAACCAGAAACCTTTAATGTGGAGATTAACATGTCCCATGCTGAGTCCTAATGCCTCCAGGTAAATCTTTAACAAGAAGCCTTTAATGTGGAGATTTCCCATACCTCAAGCTCTGGCAGGTCTCACCTCCCTCCCCCCCTGGATTTCGGCATATTAGAGGGTTCTGCCTGGTCTCACCCCCTCCCCCTGGATTTTGCACAAATCAGAGAGTTCTGCATGGCTCCAACAAAGTCTCTCGCTCACCTTTGAAGCTGGGGGATTCCAACCCGCCCTCCACCTTCCCAAACCCCTGTCCTAAAAAACCAATTATCTACTCCACCCTATATTCTTTCTATAAATATGTGATAATGAAAGAGCACAGGGTCTTTTGCTCAACCCATTATGTCGGTGAGAGCAGGGACCCTAGTTCCGAACTAGCTAATAAACTTTCTTACTTGCACTTGCATTATCGCGTGTTGGCAAATTCCTCATGCCGAACAACTCCTTCATAACCTAGGCACAACAATGGTCTTTGACCTCAAAATCAATTGGGAGAGATCTCCCATTGTGCAAATCCAGCTGTGCAAATTCTGTCTTCTCTGAAAGAGACATCATCTGAGAAGTTGCTCTTTTATTAGAAAGTTTAGAAATTTGCAGTAGGGTCAGTCTCAGCCACTTTTTTTTTTTTTGTTTTGGTGGTAAATTCCCTGGATATCCCATTCATTTCACCATTTGAGACCCCCAGTTTCTGATATCTAAGGGCTGTGCTGAAGCTATGCTTTGTTTACTGACATAGTTTTTAAACTCTTATTGTCTGGTCATGGTGGCTGCTGGCACCCTTTAGGTCTGTGAAAACAACTTCCTGGGACAGGTTTATCCTGCTTCTGTTTAATTGTTTTAGCTGGAGAATCATTCTCAGCTGTTCCTTAAATGAAAGCTTTCCAAACTCTAGTGTGAATACAAATCACCTGAGAGCCTTGTTTCAGTGATGGGTGGGGTCTGAGATTCTATATTTCTAACAAACTTCTGGGTGATGTGGATGCTGCTGACATAGGGTTCTCAAAAGGCTGATTTTTCAATTCTTCTGAGATGCCTCTGAGTGAACTTTAACCTCCGGTCTTTAGATTATCAGCCGAGCACATAACTATTTGTACCACCCAAGGACTACTCAGGAACTAAATGTTTCCTTTCTGTGATTTTTCCCTTCACCCTCTGGCCCAGCTATTTCCTATTTCCCAAACATACTGCTCCTCAGATTTTGTTTTGTATATTCTCCCATGTGAGAGATATGAAATTAATGAGTGCTGGGCTTGCTAAAAACATTCACTGATCAATTAATGTTGTCTTTATTCACATTATGGGAGCTTTGGTGGTGTAATGCCTAAGGCATTTGACTGCTAACCAGAAGGCTGGTGGGTTTTAACCAGCCTTCTGGTTAGCAGTCAAACCCACCAGCCATTCCTTAGAATGAAAGTTGGTCAATCTACTTCCGTAGTGATACCGCCTGGTATCACTTCTAAGGGCATTCTGGCTGTACTTCTTCCAAGACAAATTTGTTCGTTCTTCTGGCAGTCCATGGTATACTCAATATTCTTTGCCAGCATCACAATTCAAATACATCAATTCTCCTGCACTCTTCTTTATACATTGTCCAGCTTTCACACACATATGAGGAGACTGAAAATACTATGATTTGGGCCAGGTTCACCTTAGTCTTCAAAGTGACATCTTTGCTCTTTAACACTTTAAAGAGGTCATTTGCAGCACATTTGCCCAGTGCAATATATCATTTTCTATCTGAACTGCTGCTTCTGTGAGCATTGATTTTGGATCCAAGTAAAATGAAATCATTGACAACTCCAATCTTTTCTCCATTTATCATGATGTTACTTATTGATCCATTTGTGAGGATTTTTGTTTTCTTTATGTTGAAGTGTAATGCATACTGAAGACTGTAGTCTTTGATCTTCATCAGCAAGTGCTTCAAGTCATCTTCACTTTCAGGAAGCAAGATTGTGTTATCTGCATATCCGAGTTTGTTAACGAGTCTTCCTCCAATCCTGATACCATGTTCTTCATATAGTCCAGCTTCTTGGATCATTTGCTCTGCATACAGATTGAATAAATATGGTGAAAGGATACACCCCAATACATACCTCTCCTGATTTTAAACCACACAGTATCCCCATGTTCTGTTCAAATGACTGCCTCTTGGTCCATGTACAAGTTTCTCATGAGCATAATTAAGAGTTCTGGAATTCCTATTCTTTGCAATGTTATCCATAATTTGTTATGATGCACACAGTCGAATGCCTTTTTATAGTCAATAAAACACAGTAAACACCTTTTTGGTATTCTTTACTTTCACCCTAGATCCACCTGACATTAGCAATGATATCTCACATACCACGTGCTCTTCTGAATCTGGCTTGAATTTCTGGCAGTTCCCTGTCAATGTACTACTGAAGCTGTTTTTGAATTATCTTCACAAAATTTTACTAGCATGTGATATTAATATTTTTCAATCATTTTCATGTACTGGATCACCTTCCTTTGGAACAAGCACAAATATATATATATATATATATATATATATATATATATATATATATATAATCTTCCAATTGTTAGTCAGGTAGCTGTCTTTTTAATACTTGTCCATGGTATCTTCAATATTCTTTGCCAACATCATAATTCACATACATCAGTTATCCTGTGGTCTGAATGAGGGCTTCCAGTGTTGTGTCCAGACTTGTACCCAGGTCAATGGGTATTCCATCAATTCCTGGAGCCTTGTTTTTCACCAGTTCCTTCAGTGCAGCTTGGACTTCTTCATCTAATACCAGTGGTTCTTGATCACATGCTGCCTCCTGAAATGGTTGAACATCAACCAATTCTTTTTGATATGGTGATTCTGGGTATTCCTTCCATCTTTTTTTTTTTTTTTAATGTCTCCTGCATCATTCATTATTTTGCCTATATTGTTGTTGTTATGTGCCATTGAGTTGGACCCGACTCATAGCGACACCTTGGGTTTCTGAGGCAGTATCACTACAGAAGTAGATTGCCCAATCTTCCTTCCAAGGAGTGGCTGGTGGGTTTGAACCATCAGCCTTCTGATTAACAATCAAATGCCTTAGGCACTACGCTACCAGAGCTCCCATTTTGCCTATAGAATCCTTCAATATTGCAACTAGAAGCTGAAGATTTTTCGTCAGTTCTTTCACCTTGCGAAATCCCAAACCTATTCTTCCCTATTGGTTTTCTAACCCCAAGTCTTTGCACATTTCATTATAATACTTTACTTTGTTTTCTTGATCTGTCCTTTGAAATCTTCTGTTCAGATGTTTTACTTCATCATTTCTTCTATTCACTTTAGCTACTCTGTGTTCAAGAACAAGTTTCAGAGTCTCTTCTGACATCTATTTTGGTATTTTCTTTCTTTTCAGTATTTTAAATGACCTTTTGCTTTCTTCATGTGTGATGTCCTTGATATCATCCCATAATTCATCTGGTCTTCAGTCATTGTTGTTCAATGAGCCAAATCTATTCTCCAAATGGTCTCTAAATTCAAGTGGGATATACTTAAGGTCTTATTTTGGCTGTCATAAACTTGTTTTAATTTTCTTCAGCTTCAAGCTGAACTTGCATAAGAACAGTTGAGGATCTGTTCTACGGTTGACCCCTGACCTTGTTCTGACTGATGAACTTGAGCTTCTTCACGATCTCTTTCCACAAATGAAGTCAATTTGATTCCTGTGTATTCCATCTGGGAGGTCCATGTGTACAGTTCCCATTTATGCTGTAGAAAGAAGGTATTTGTAATGAATAAGTCATTGGTTGTACAAAATTGTATCCTGTGTTCTCCAGTGTCATTTCTTTCATGAACACTATATTTTCTAACTACCATTGCTTCTTCTTTGTTTTCAACTTTCACCTTCCAATCACTAGTAATTATCAATGCATTTTGATTGCATGTTAGGTCAATTTCAGACCACAGAAGTTGGTAAAAACTCTTCAATTTTGTCATCTTTGGCTTTAGTGGTTGGTATGTAAATTTGAATTTTAGTAGTATTATCTGGTTTTC
This sequence comes from Orycteropus afer afer, assembly GCF_000298275.1. NCBI lineage: Eukaryota > Metazoa > Chordata > Mammalia > Tubulidentata > Orycteropodidae > Orycteropus > Orycteropus afer. The sequence continues at coordinate 21,690,586 of NW_006921604.1, forward strand.
CTTGAAGGTGTGTGTATATTATCCTATCACTGACAGTGTTGAACTTCACAATAGATCTTGAAATGTTCTTTTTAACAATGAATGCCACAAGATTTCTCTTTAATGTATCATTCCTAGTAGGGTATATGATCGTCTAATTCAAATTGGCCAATACCAGTCCATTTTAGCTCACTAACGTCTAGGATATAAATTTTTATGCATTATATTTATTTTTCACACTTTCAATTTTCTGGATTCATACTTCCAATTATTATGAGTGAGAACTGATTATTATGATTATTATGAATGAGAATTGACTCAATGGTAGTGGATTTAGTTTTGGATTTGGTATCACTTGGTGTGCTTGCTTCATGCTTCAGAGTGTGGCTCTGAAACCCAAACCAAACTCAGTGCCATCAAGTCAATTCTCACTCATATCGACCCTATAGGACAGAGTACAGCTGTCCCATAGAGTTGCCAAAGCTGTAAATCTTTACAGAAGCAGACTGCCTCATCTTTCTCCCACAGAGCAGCTGGTGGGTTCAAACTGCTGAACTTTTGGTTAGCAGATGAATCCTTTAACTACTGTACCACCAGAGCTCCTTGTGATTCTGAAGGGTTTGCTTTTCTTGTGACCTTGCTGTTTCTGTCAGTTCCTTTGTCGTTCTCCCCCAGGGGTAGGGGCCTTAGGTCTCTACTCTGAGATGTGGGCTCTTTCCTGAGATTATATTGCTCCTTTGTCTCTTTTTGTGATCTTGCAACACTTGTCTTGCTTATTTGAGAGCAGACTGGGACCATTCATTTTCTCCTTATCGATGGGTGTATATTCTTCAAGATTTTATTTTCTATTTCACTGCTGTTCTTGTGTCGCTTGATATCTCCAACTTCCGCTGAAGGAAATCTCTCTTTTCTACCAGCTTAATTAGCCTGTCTTCCTTGTTTATTTTAATTCTTCTTTTTCTGTTCTGAGAGTAAAATTGAGACTTGCTTTTCAAAACACTCCGGGGCTTTCCTGACTTCTCCAGCAAACTTGATGCTTACATTCAACAAGCCCCAAGCACAGGCTTTTAAAGTCACTTCCATAGTTTTTGAATTTGTAATAATTTCATTGACCTCAGAAGATGGCGTGTTCTGTTCATAGTAAGAGGTCCTGTTCCTTCTAATTTGTTTGTTAATAAGACACAGGATTTCAGTGAGTGAAAATGCAATTTAGCTTCAGAAGTCTAAATTACAAATTTAATTAAGTAATTCACAAATGTACAACCAACATGAAACAACATGACTGGGAGCAACCCTTAAGCGCTTATGGATAAACCACATGAGTCCAGGTCCTCCAGACCCTTCCTATGATCTGAATATAATTCCAAAAAACATCATAAAAAAAAGAAGGAAACTTGGGGCAGCCCACTGAATCTACTTACCTAGACCTGGCAATTACCATGTAAAGTTAAAATGTTTACACAACAAAAACTACAGTCTTATTTTGTAGCTAATGTAGAATTTAGTTTCAGTTTAAACCTCAGTACTGGAGACTTGATGGAAAAATACAGCCAAATGCAACAAATAAGTTTTCTGACCCTCCCATGCCACTCTGGTGATGTAGTGTCTAAGGCATTTGACTGCTAACCAGAAAGTCAGTGGTTCAAATCCACCAGCTGCTCTGCAGGAGGAAGATGGGACAATCTACTTTTGTAAAGATTTACATCCTTGGAAACCCTATGGGGGTTAGAATAGACTTGATGGGAACACATTTGGTTTGGTTTATGCCTAAAAGACTGGGACCTGAGGTGGTACAGTGGCTAAAGTATTCAAATCCACCAACATTTCAAACCCACCAGCTGCTCTGCAGGAGAAAGATGAGGCAGTCAGCTTCTATAAAGATTTACAGCCTTAGAGACCCTATGGGGCTATTCGTCTCTGTCCTGTAGGGTCACTATGAGTTGGTTTCGACTTGATGGCAGTGGGTCTTAATGCTAAAAGAAGTCTCTGGGTGGCACAAATGGTTTGCACTTGACTACTAACAAAAAAGGAGCTCTGGTAGTATAGTGTCTAAGGCACTTGACTGCTAACCAGAAGGCTTGTGGTTCCAACCCACCAGCCATTCCTCGGAAGGAAGGTTGGGCAATCTACTTCTGTAGTGATACTGCCTTGGAAACCCAAGAAGGGTCGCTATGAGTCAGGTCTGTCTTGATGGTACATAAACAACAACAAACACTAACAAAAAAGTTGGTGGTTCGACATCTAAGGGCTCTGTCCAAGAAAGGCCTGACAGTCTGTTTCTATAAAGGTTATAGTCAAGAAAACCCTACGGGGCAGTTTCATTGTGTAACACATGAGGTCATCATGAGTACGAATTGACTCAGAAGCATTGGGCTAATGCTAGAAGACTTGAAAGAGAAAGACTCTCTTTTCAATTTAATTGAATCCTTGCTTCAGCTATAGCTTCAATTTGTAAACACGTGAGGACAGACCTTGTGAAGTCCTAGGTCTGTCACAGCAATGTGCCCTCTGAGGCTCTCTGGGCATTTGCTGAGACTCATGGTTAATCAAGCTGTTTGTTTTGTTTTGTTTCAATGTTGTAAACTTTAGTCACACCAAGTACAAAAATTCCATGTTTTCTAAGGCTTAAAGTCAATTGCCTAAACTTCCCAACAGTAAAATCCCACAGTATTGTAAGTGCTCGATTAGCTGTTTGAGTCTACTCTCAGGTACCTTGGAATAAAGGCTTGGTGATATACTGAAAAATCAACCATTGAAAACACTGTGGAGCACAGTTGGACTCTGGCAAACACAGTGTTGCCATGAGTCAGAATCAACTTAATGGCAACTGGTTTGGTTTCCTAGTTTATTGTATCTTTTTATAAAATACATTTTATTAAAATATAATTTATGTACAGTGAAATACACGAAACTAAAGTGAC
>NW_006921604.1:21693595-21695293 GCF_000298275.1 Orycteropus afer afer
TATAAACTTTTCCTTGACCCTTCACAACAACGAACTAATACTATATTTGTCCTTCTGTGATTGACTTATTTCACGAAGCATGATGTCCTCCAAGTTCATCCATATTATGCACTGTTTTGCAGATTATTCTTTAGTGCTACATAGCATTCCAGTATGTGTATGTACCATAGTTTGGTCATCCACTCTTCCGCTGATGGACACATAGGTTGTTTCCATCTTTTTGCTATTGTAAATAGTGCTGTGATGAATATGAGCATGCATGTATCTGTTCTTATCTTGGCTCTCACCTCTCTAGGATAAATACCTAGTAATGGGATTGCTGGGTCAAATGGTTATCTCCAATTCCAACTTTCTAAGGAATCACCATATTGCTGGTTGTGTCAATTCACGGTCACACAAGCAGTGTATGAGAGTCCCAATCTCTCCACATCCCCACCAGCATTTATCATTTTCTGTCTCGTTGAATCTTGCCATCAGTGCTGGGGTGAGAGGGTATATCATTGTTGTTTTGATTTACATCTCTCTGATGGCCAATGATTGTGAGCATCTTTTCATGTATTAACTGACCACCTGAATATCCTTCTTGGTGAAGTGCCTATTCATGTCTTCTGCCCATTATTCAATTGGATTGTTAATTCCTTTGATGTTGAGCTTTGGAGTCCTCCACCAATCATAGAGATAAGTCCCTTGCCAGATACATAATTATCAGCAAATATGAATTTGTTGCTGTCAATTTTGTCATGTGCTTTTTCATTGTGTCAATTTCTTTGTTCCATATAATTTTTTATGCTGAGCTCGTTTTGTTTGTGAATCATGTTATCACTTCCTTCATTGTTACTGTTTTAGTATTTGCTGAATATTTATGCTGGTCCTCTTTCTTATTTTGATGTGAAGGTTTATCATTTTTCTTTGAGGTTTACCTGTGATTTATAGTTTTCTTCCCAAGTGTAAAACAGTCCGTTCTATCTTGTAGTTGTCTTGACTTCCCTATCATCTAGAAGTTCTGTAACAACACAGATTTTTTTTCCCTCTTTTTGGTTTGTGGTTGTTCTCATTTGTCGGTTGGTGTCTCTGGTTCCCTGTTTACAATCTCGTAGGCTTATTTACTTTGGATACTTCCATAGCTGGGTAGGTATCTGTGTTATATCATCACGTGTGTTAACGGTCAGTTGTTGTTGGTTATTGTTGCTTTTCTGTCCAAAGGGCTCCCTTTAGCATCTCTTGTAAGGTTGGTCTGGTTTTAACAAACTCCCTAAATTTCTGCTTATCTGGAAATGTCCTAATTTCACCATCATATTTGAGGGACAATTTTGCTGGATACATAATTTTTGGTTGGAAATTTTTCTCCTTCAGTGTTTTATATATATCATCCCACTTTCTTCTCGCCTGCATGGTTTCTGTTGAGAAATTCGAGCTTAGTCTTATTGGTTGCCCTTTTTTTTTGGAACTTTTTGTTTTTCCCATGCTGCTCTCATGATTCTTTCTTTGTCTTTGGTTTTGGTGAGTTTGATGATGATATGTCTTGGTGTCTTTCTTTTGGGGTCTATCTTGTTTGGGGTTTGTTGGACTTCCTGAATGGATATATACTCATCTTTCATCATATCAGGGAAGTTCTCCTCCAACAAATCTTGGACAATTTTCTCAGTGGTTTTATTTTTCTCTTCATGTTCTGGAATTCTAGTGACACATAGGTTATTC
>NW_006921604.1:21696288-21704127 GCF_000298275.1 Orycteropus afer afer
AACACCACTTGGAAATATTCAGACTGTTGGTCTCATCAGAGTAGCTGACAGTCCGCAGCTCCAACCATCTCTGTGCTCACTGTTTTCGTTCAGGTTTTTCCACTAGTTGGTGCCTAATCCACTTCTGTATAGTTCCTTTCAAAGCTCAGGGTTCCAGGATTATCTACTGTATGTCTGTCAATTGGTTTTTCTTTTCTTTGTTGAAGAGGGTCTGTGTTACTTGTCTGCCTATTCCTCCATCTTACTGAAAGTCCTCAGTTTATTGTATCTTATAGACACAAAACCCTGTGGGTGTTAGTTTCATCAAAAGCTTTCTTCCACATGGTATTGTGTTCCCCAGATTCCACTCTATATTTTTCTAGATTCTCAGTCTAAATTGCCCTTTGTTGGGGTTTGAAGTGCTCAATAAACAGCACTTCTTCTTTCTCCATCCAAATAGAAATAAGACAAAAAATTCTAGGGTGAAATACACATGCTGCTTTTATTATTGTCAAGCAGATATGAAAGAATAGCTCAAGTGTATGGCACCCTAACATAGATCCCAAGAATTAGGCAGAAAACCTGTGGGCACTGCAGGCCTCTGCATATGGAACCCATCTTTGGATCTAGCAGAGAAAAGCACTGCTGAATGCATCCCTCTCTTGGGCAACTGACAACAGAAAGAGGGAAGAGGGAGAGAGAGGAAGAGGCTGGGCTACTCAAGCCTATTTGTGCCTCTTCTCTTTTTACAAACTCATCAGTGTGGTAAGTCTCTCCCACTGTAAAGAGGAGAGTGAATGAGGGCAAGGAGGGAGACCAGGGAGGTCACACCAATGAGGGTCCCTGCACACTGCCGGAAATGTTGGGGTGGAGAAGAAGCATTCATACCCATGATGGATTGACCCACACATTGGCCAATGTCTCTACTCACCACTGTTTCTTACATTCAGTCTTCCTTTTGGACTGTTTTCTGCTCACTGAAGTCCTTTGGTGAGGATCTGGGAGTGGCAAACACTCTCAGTGTTGCTTTGCCTGGGATTGTCTTGAATGATGTTTCAAGTAGGTACAAATTCTCAGCTCAGAGACTCCAGGATGAAAAAGGGGAGTGTAAGTGTGTGCCCTAGGTCTGGGGATTCAGCCCTGTACTCCCCAATCCCAGACCCCAAGCACTAGCTGTTTTCTGTATTAATAGATCAATATATATTTTTTTGAATTCACTATATTCTTGCTGATGCATCACTTACAAACTTTATCTAGCAGTGTCTATTTAATTCCCAATTCATATAGATTGAGGGCTATAGCTCTTGTCCTACATGGACATTAAGATGCAAGCTCCTAGGTGACTGGGACTGATGACCATGTCCCCAGAGGAATTGAGAATTAGGCAGCTGACATCTTCTTTCTTGCCTACTGTTCTGGTTTTCAGCATCACCCTTGTTTCTGGCATCTGAGAATCTCTTTCTTTCTTATAACTTCAGTTATTTAAAAATAAAAATTGCTGTATTTTACTCAGAATTGTTTAATGTCTGTAGTTCACTGGGAGCATCTTGATGGAACCAGAAACTCCTCAGAAACTTTCTCAGGTGACCTCAAGAAACTCTAGTGAGGGGCTAGAGAAGTGAAACAGAAAAGGGAAGGAAGTCAATGAAGTATATGTTATTACGCAAAGTACTGAAGAGGGCATTGAGCACCTAGGCTCTGTCTATCTCTGTGCTCCATCTGCTGTAGGTTGGAGCCAAAATCTGTTCACTTTGTAGTCACAAGGTGACTGCCAGTGGTAATTACAACAACATGATTCCTTGGTCACATATAGCTGTGGGGACAAAAATAAAAAAAAAGAAAGAAACAAACAAATATAGATCCTTTCCTTCATATAAGTAGGGCCAACAAGTCAGGTAGGAGCTCTGGTAGCATAGTGCCTAAGGCACTTGACTGCTAACCAGAAGGCTGAGGGTTCAAACCCACCAGCCACTCTTCGGAAGAAAGATGGGGCAATCTGCTTCCGTAGTGATACTGCCTTGGAAACCCAAGGAGGGGTCACTATGAGTTGGGTCTGACTTGACGGCACACAACAACAGTAATAACAACAAGTCAGGTGACCACTACTGAACTGGACCAATCATAATTATCAAGGGAATGTCATGAGTCCATGAATTTGGATTAATGAGTATCAGCATGTGGTACTGGGAGTGTGGTTACTGTCCTCTTAGTCACATTAGGAAAAGATAGGGCTTGGTTTAGTAGGATAAGAAGAGTATGATTGTTATTGGGACCTTAATAGGGTCCACTGTACTGCTCATGGGGAGAACTACACATTTAAAAAATAATCAAACCAATACACTTATAATTACTATATGTGGCAAATCACATAAAATATTTGGATATGAGAGTTGAGAAAGACTCTGGATCTGAAGGATGAGCAGGAATTGTTGTCAGTCTTAGTCTGGAAGCTCCACTGAATCTTGTGCAGCATCATAGCAACATTGACTGATAGATGAGTGGGGACTACACAGAAGTGCTTGGCTGTGAATTGAACCCTAGTCATCTTCATGGAAGACAAGAATTCTCTCGAGCAGGAATTAGCTCATGAAGAATATAGGGAAGGGCACTCCAGACAGATGAATAAAAAACATGTTTATTAAATTTTGAACATTAAGATGCAGCATTTGGGGGGAGAGGAGTGGAAAAGTATTTCTGAAAGTAAAAACTCATAATCTCTTCTCAGGAAGCCAGATAGGATTTGCAGATACAGGGAGATCTTTCGCTATTTCCTGTAGTGTTTCTTTGGCTCTAGCATGTAGGATATGCCTCAGAGCTAAGCATCTATGAGCCAGGAGGAGGGAGTCTCTCATGTAATGGGTGTCAGATGAAGATGTGTGAAAATATGAATCGAGAACATTCTCTATAACTCATGCTTCTTAATCAACTAAAATGAGTCATATTGCCTGCAACACAGCTTGGGATCAGTGATCCAAACAGATCCATGAGTCATCTTTTACTGTAAAGGAATGAAGAGAGAAGAGATAGAAGTTGAGAGAGAAAAACTTCTCAGATACGTCCCGTATCACAACTGCCAATGCTAGTTTATCACTTTTGAAATTTTGAGTAGCTTTTTGTTGCAATATTATTATTGTTTTATTAGATACAACTGATATGGCTTTTTAATTTTATTATTCTTAATTTTTGGTTCTTGTAAAAGGTGTTTGTTTTCCAATATGGCACTATTTGCCCAAATGGATGAAATTTAAAGGAATATATTTCAGTTAAATTTCACCCTTCTGTTTTTTACTCTCCTTGATGTAAATGTGATTATTTCTCTATCATATGTGTGTGTAGGAGCTCTGGTGGCATAGTGCCTAAGGCATTTGACTGCTAACCAGAAGGCTGGTGGTTCAAACCCACAAGCCACTCCTCAGAAGGAAGGTTGGGCAATTACTTCCATAGTGATACTGCCTTAGAAACCCAAAGAGGGGTCACTGTGTATGAGTGGGATCCAATTGAAGGCAGTGAGTTTGGATTTTGGTTTTATGTGTGTGTACGACAGGCCAGAGGCAAAATTTCAAATTGAGAAAGTATGCTCCCTTTGCCCCATCTCCTTCCTATACCTGCTTAGAAATTCCCAAGTGCCCACAACAAGAAGTCTTCTCTCCCTGGAAATGGCCTTGTTCAAATTCTGAATGAAGGCATTTCTTTCATGGGGGATGGGTGTTTTGGGGGATGGAAGGTTTCCTAACTGATAAGAAGCCTTGTGAGAAACCATTCATTAGATGATTTTACTTTGGCCCAGGACCTCTCCTTGGGCTTGTACGGTCCAACACTAGATTTTATCAGAGATAATTTAACTCTGCTAGCCAGTGGTACTCCAATCATGTTGTTGTTGTTATGTGCCGTCGAGTTGGACCTGGCCCATAGTGACCCCTCCTTGGGTTTCTGAGGCAGTATCACTATGGAAGTAGATTGCCCCATCTTCCTTCTGAGGAGTGGCTGGTGGGTTTGAATCGCCAGCCTTCTGGTTAGCAGTCAATTGCCTTAGCCACTATGCTACCAGAGCTCCCAATCATAGATGACAAAAATCCAACCCAAACCAGTTGAGGCAAGCTGGTAATCTTGGAGGCCATGTAACTTTTCTCAATAGTGGATTACTGTGGTTGTCGTTGCAGCTGCCGTGGAGTTGGCCCCCAACTCATGATGACCCCATGTGTTACAGAGTAGAACTTCTCCATAAGGTTTTCTTGACTATAATCTGTGTGTAAGCAGATTGGTAGGCCTTTTTTTCCAGAGTCACTTGGGAGGTTTGAACCACCAACCTTTTGGTTAGCAGCTGATTGCAAACAGCTTATGTTACCCAGGCCCCTTTCAAGGGTGGATGAGGGGCACACACAACATTAGTAGCACTTTGTTTCTCCATCTCTCCAAGCTGCATGTCTCTCCTTGGCTTAATATAGTTTTGTCAGTGGGTATAATCTATGTAAGGAGCTCTGGTGGCATAATGGGTAAGGTATTTTGTTGCTAACCAAAAGGTTGGTGGTTCAAACCCACCAGCTGTTCCATGGGAGGAAGATGAGGTGATCTACTTCTGACAAGATTTACAGTTTTGGAAACCCAATGAAGGTTGCTATGAGTTGGAATCTACTCTATGGCAATAGGTTTGGTTTTGATTTTGGTATAGTCTATGTAGCAGACAAAATGTTCTTTGGTAGCTTTTGTCACATATCTTCCCTTTTACTTCCTAGTGGATACTTCATCATTCCTTGGTCTGCTCAAGTTTCCTAAACAGCAATCACTATTGCCACAAAAGGAGTGAAATTACTGGTCCAGTGTACAATATAGCTACTTCTGTATTTACCATGGATACATTTTTCATCTTTTTACTTTCAGCCTATCTATATAATTATTTTTTTAAATATGAGCATGTAGTTGGACTTTCTTCAGCAATCTGTGTCTTCTAAATAGATCTTAATTTATATTTAATGCTATTATTGACCACTGACCATTTAACCTGAGTTTCCCATCATGGATTGGATATTGTCTGAGCTGTAAAGCCATATAGTTGGGAATATGATTAGCACTCCCTCATCATTGGGAGGTGGTATGTGTGGGATAGGGCTCAAGCAGGTCTTGTAGACATAAATAATTTAAAGAACGTGTGGCTCACACTCACAATATGCTTATTCCTGTAGTGCCATATTATTCTAAATCCACATCTAAACCCTCACAGCTACTTTCCTATGACCACTAAGATCAAGGAGGAAAGAATTTGAATCTGGTTTACAAATGGTGCCACAGATATGCTTGTACCAGTGAGAAGTGGACTATTGAGGCTTTATATCCTTATTCAGATATGGCCTTGGAGGACAGTAGGGAAGAGAATTTCTTGCACTAAGCAGAATTATAAGCAGTATGTATTGTTTATTTTTCTGGAAGGACAGCTGGCCTGAAAGGAGAATGTACACTAAATCATGGACGATGGTTTATTGTTTGGCCAGATGGGCAGAGATTTGCAAAGATTAAGACTAGAGAATAAATGACAAAAAGGTTTGGGGAAGAGAATATGGATGGACTTCTCACAATTGGGCTTAGAATATGATAGTATTTGTGACTCATGTGAGTTTTCACTAAGGGGTCTGTGTTAGGCTGGGTTCTCTAGAGAAGCAAAACCAGTAAAGCTTATATATATACATATAGAGAAAGAGAAATTTATCTTAGGAAAATGGCTCACACACTTATAGAAGATCCCAGGTCCCAAGTTCTTGGATCAAACGTCAAGCTGGAGGCATTTTATGACTCATGCAGCTGCAGGGGCCGAGGAGTTCAAGGTTGGCAAGCAGTATACTGGCTGTTGACACCAATGAATGACAAATCCAAGACCTCCAGGTCAAATGGTGGATTGTTCGCTCATGGACAGTTGTAAGCAGCACAACAGGATCCTGATCCACAGAAGAGTGTCTCTTTTCCTGGGATGTCCATAAATACACTGGAAGCAGGCCACACCCCTAGGGAAACTCCCTTTCAATGGATTGGCTGCTCAAAACATATACATCTGATCCCATCATGGGAACAACCCAGATCACAATTGCTTAAACCATACAGAACTGTGGTCCAGCCAAGGTGACACACAGCTCCACCTATCACAGGGTCCCACTGTGGAAGAAGGTCTTTATAATCAGGTAGACAGATAATTTGCCCTGATAATATCAATCACCCTCTTTCCTCAACCATTCCAGTGGTTTCTTAATGGACCAATGGTGAACAAAGTGGCCCCGGTGGCAGGATTGGAGCACACAGGCTCAGCAACATGAACATCCCTTGAGCAAGACTGGCAGGACTACTACCAATGCTGAGTGCCCAACTTGTCAGCAACAGGGATCAACTTAAAGCCCCTACCAAACCCCAAACCAAACCCACTGCCATCAAGTTGACTCCAACTCATAGTGACCCTATAAGACAGAGTAAAACTGCCCCATGGGGTTTCCAAGGTTGTAAATCTTTACAGAAGCAGACTTCCTCATCTTTCTCCTACAGAGTGGCTAGTGGATTTGAACTGCCAACCTTTTGGTTAGCAGCCGAATGCCTCAACCACTATGCCATCAGAGGTTTTTCTAAGCCTCTATGACATTACAAAGTCCTGGGGAGGGGAAAAATAGCCAGCCACTTGATGGCAGTTTACTTTGAACCTTTCTAGTGTGATATCCTATAAAATACAGTACATGCTCTTAATCACTGACCAGTGTTTGATAGTGTTTTTTTCACAACCAAAAGCAAAGCACATAGGAACCAACTGGTAGACTCAGAAGTGGCTCCTCTCCCTATTATATCTAATAACACACTTGTGAATTTTTCCTTCCTATTCCTATTTTGGGAGCTCTGGTGGTGCAGTGCCTAAGGCATTTGACTCTAACCAGAAAGCTGGTGGTTCAAACACACTAGCCACTCCTCAGAAGGACGACTGGGCATTCTACTTCCATAGAGACATTGCCTCAGAAACCCAAGGGGCAGCTGCTATGAGTTGGGATTGACTCAAAGGCAATGAGTTTGGTTTTTTTGATTCCCACTTTGGTCTCCAATGGTAAGTTATTGTGCCCAAGGGAAGAATATTTACCTCGAGGCACAAAGAAATGATTTCATTGAACTGGAAATTGAGAATGATAGCTCACTCCACATATCACTGGATGAACAGGCAAAAAATAGGATCACCATGCTGGGTGGGGTGATTGGTCCTAATTATTAAGGGGGATAGATCTTTACTATTACACAACACAGCCAGGGATAAGTGTTTCTGGGACTCAGAAGAGCCTCTGTGTATCTCTCCATATTGCAAGTGTTGTGGCCAAAGTTAATAGTAATAATAAAGCTGGCAACAACACATGAGAGGGACCACTAAATTCTCATATCCTTTGGAAACAAATTTTGAGTTGCTTAATCAGATAGAAAAGTTTGGGTAGTTGAGATATTGGCTGAAAGCAAATGAAACTGGAATGGGTAGTGAGGGAAGGAAGGTAATCAATGAATAAATACTGTAATTACCTACATTTTCTTCCCTCCTTCTTGTGCTACACACTTAAAATATTTAAGTATTTCAACAAATTCACCATGGAAGAAGGATTCCAGGAGACTGTGATAACACAAGTCTCTTGAACATTCACAGAATTCTGAAGAAGTTTTTGAAATTTCATAGGCCTTGAATTGAGAGTATTTGAGCCAATTTAACCTAAGATTTGAGAACAGGAAGTCTCCATCTAACACCAAAAGTGTAGAGTAGTAGATAATGGCGGACTAGGTAGAAGGACTGCACAGACCCTCTTCAACAAAGAAAAGGGAAACCAATTGACACAGACACAGAAGTTAATCTTGGACCCCTGA